>NW_026889777.1:5862500-6462500 GCF_033153115.1 Saccostrea echinata
ATTTCATGTACAGTAAAACCAGTCTGATCCGACATGAAAACAGTACATTGAAATATTTATGTAAATTTGGTTTATGAAGGAAGAAGTGAATGTATAACATGTATTTTACAATAAAATTAAAGTTTATGGGTGTTATTATGCTGAAGTTGATATACAGGATTGAAGTATACAGAGATCGAAAGGAAAAAAAATCAATTATCCGTGTGATGGGATGTACATGTAAAACGTATTGACATTAATATGAGTATGCTGCTCAGAAAAAAGGGATGTTTCTCTAAATATATCTGTCGAAAAGGACACACATCAACACAATGTTTTAATTAATTTGGCATAAATAATTATCAAGGCGTTGGAAATGCGCTGGAAAGTTTTTGCCAGTTTATAACAGGCATTAAGTGAGTGCATTGACTGGTAGTTTTGTTCAAATCTTTCGATGATACTCCATGAGCGACTTATAAAAATCCAACAATATGAGAAATATATGACTAAAATTTGTTCAGACTATATACAAAAAGCGACATATCAACACATTCAAACACGCAAAGGATTCTTAAAGGAAGAATAATATTCCGTTCACAACTTTTGCATAAACAGCAGCAAAATCATTGTCAAATAACACAAAGATGCAGGGGCGGATCCAATATTACACAAATCACGATCATTGCAGCAACTGCGCAAAGAACATCCCTGAAACATATATTTGCGCATGTTACCAAGGCATTGTTCATAATCGTCCTCTGTTACATACGGGCACTTGTAAGGCGAACACGTTCGAATCACCGAATCAAAATGCGTATTGGAGTCGTTGTGAAACATCTGATAACGCACTTTCTGTAAAATAAAGATAAATAAAGTTTCAATTGAAAAAATGACCTTAACCACTCTCTTTTCTCATTCTGCTTGATAAAAATAAAAGTGACCTAGATCTCTAACAATGGCCCCGTATGAAATCACACACCAGTAATAATACCAATGTTTTGGTACTTCCGTTCATTTGCCTAAGTGGTTGTAATTATACATTGTAAAACTCACATATAGCTTTCCGGTGTCGAGACTTCTCGTGATTTTCTGCGCTGAACAATTTGAGGCGACATGATCGATTTCGTTCAATTGATATTTTTACAACACTTTTAGATATTGCAACAGTACTCAAGTTATGTTTGGTCAAAATGTGGTGATTATTTTATCCATACTAGAAATCTGTGTATGATAGAAGCGACAAAAAGTCTATACCGAGGGGTTTTAAAATGGGCAAGTTACAGTGATATATATGGTCCATAGCATTGCATATTTTGGTAAGCCAAAAAAAAAAAAAAAAAAAAAAAAATGAGAAACATACTTTTTTCTTCCAAGAGTACAATGAATATGAAAATTGCATACTTTAATACCTGCAATCGAAATTAATTTCACTTTAACAACAGAATGAATTGCAAATTTATATAACATAGCTCAAGTTAAGGATAACTTTACTTACTTGTATCAATATTGACTGAAGAAAGCGTATCAGAGAACAATTTTGATTAAGGTTTCACAAAGTATGACATAAAGAGAAAAAGATACAGGTGAAAAGTGATAATATTTGAACTTTTGATGATGATGTGCATTCAAGAAACAAGCGAATTTTTCTTTTATGTAAACAAAATCATTAAACACACATTGAAGGCACAATTAATATTTGCACAAATTCAAACACCAACCACGACTGGGAAACAATAAGCGAAAAAATATCATTTGCGAATTAATAATTAAGCCCTGATACAATATAAGAATAATAACACTTTCTATGTCACAATATTTTTAAACTGAAAGAGGGATTTAAAAGTTTCTTTTTTTCGTTGGCACTTAAATGTACTATCAAGTATAAATGAGGTAATTCGAAAGAAACTACGATATTTTCACTTACCAAACAATGTTCACCAGTTTGACAAGTGATTTTTTCGGCTCTTTGATTATAGTTTGGATCCATGTGACAATCCTTCTGGATACATTTCCAACATTCTAGACCATGAACTACCTCTAAACCTATGAAATATACAAAATAATATATATCTCGTCCCAGTGTTATATTTTAAATTATCTAAAAATTAAACGTTTGTTTGTCTGTTGTTTAACGTCCCTCTCGAGATTTTTTCACTCATATGGAGACGCCACCACTTGCCGGTTGAGGCCTATACTCGGCACTTAATTAGGGCCTTTGAGTAGTGAAGGATCTTTTTCATGCCAGCACCTACTGCGACAAGGGACCTCGGTTTATACGATCTCATCCGAAGGACAGCTAGCAATAATACGAAAAGGCTGTGCTAAAGAATTAGAATTATTTTCTCAGCCATTTAAAAATTATTCACGATTTTTACCATAAAGCATTATCTGTGCTTTTAAAGGTATACACCCTCTATGTGTTTCTATGTAAATGTACTTAACAAATCTCGGTGGAGTGGGGTGGGGAGCCTAGGGTTCAGTGACTGAAAAGACGTATTCAACTTTGATTTATGTACATCCCAACAGTAGACTATGCTGATATCCATTTTTTTCGGGGTTGGATGGTTGGGGGTTGGAGGATTTTAAAGAACATATGGACCATGGGTCAAATGTGACTCTTGACTAATATAAAAGCTTTTTATAAATTAGATTCAAATTTATTATCTAAAATAATAGATCGAGGTTTAAAATGTACCTAAATTTTTCATGCAAACACATGGTTTATTATTTTTTTAAAGAATAGCTTAAGAATATAATTATGTCATACATGTGGATCCTGGAATCAATATGGCCCCACTACAAGTGTGTTCACAGTTTTAATTCATATAGACCAATCAATAACAATGTTACAATTTGTAGTTAAATTACATGCGTTATTGTCTTTTGTATGTTAAATATTTGAAAGCCGGTGCTTAAGGTTAAGGGTCAGACTGAGAGGTTTTATTTAACCATTTATTCATTTGGTGTACAGAGAAAGGAGACTCAGGTGAGCGTTTTGGCCCCGGGGCCTCTTGTTGATGTTGGATTTAATAACAAATTAAAGTCTATATAATTATATTGTCTTACTCTTTTGTCTTAATTACTAATATGTATTTCAGATATTTACAATGCAAAGATTCGTATGCCCGACGAATAAATGAAAGTAAAATTTTAGAACGATAATTAGAAAACATGTTAAATGCATTAACACTTCAGCTTTTTAAAAAGATCTTTATGAATATATTTATGAAATTTTTACTCTTTATTGGTTATCAATAAAGAAGATTAATATTTGTCGTGTCCAATATATTATACTTGTATAAAGATAATTCAGTTTTTTGGAGGGGTTAGTCTACAAAGATATCAATAATAATGTTGTGCATATACAATGCTATGGTGCCTTTCAAGCCTGCAAAAATCTTAAAGAGTGCTAAAATGAAACCTTTAAATTAATAATTAAACAACGACCCACCTTCAACAATGAGGCACAAGACAACTATCCGTAAACGTCCACTCCTCCAATTCATGGATAACAATCGTCCAGTCAATACATGGCACTCTGACCAAGTAATTATTTTACTTCGCTAATGAAGAAGCGCTTTTACGTTCAATTTCCTGTTTTCAGGTCGTTATTGACAAGTTTGGGAAGATTTATTAAAAGACAAAAATAAAAATTCCGAGAGGTTTGCAGCGGGTTTGATTTATGTTCCACTTCCTTAATTAGGTCACACATAAAATGGAGCTATCCATTCTTAAAAGCAGCTTTTTACACCACTAAGGTCTTAGATGTTTTTCTTGAGAATTAATATCGATACTTTCTCAAGACGTAGAAATGATTCGAAAATATCTCATTCCCGTCGAGGGCCTCTTCATGCAATTCCTTTTATAGCCCTGAATATGTCCCTTGTATATTCAGGTGTCACTTGGACAGAAAAGATTCCAGTAGCCTTTGTTTTAATTAAATCCCACACGGCTACATACCCCGTTGGTCGAACGCTATAAAACAGATAATACGGCCTGAAAATGTCCTCAAAAGAAACACATATTGGCATATTTCTTTAAAAAACATTGGCTGTTCTTTTTGTTAGCGGTGTCAGATATTTCTCAATTCTGTAACTTTAAAAACAAGTTCAATGACATTTTTCTTTGATCGTTATAATTACTTTTATAGCTGCGGAAAATTGTTCCCATTGATGGAGTATCTCACAGTAAATATTTCTTAAGACAAGGGGAATCTTGATCGATAATTAAATTTATATTCCCTTTTTATTTTGTAATAACTGAAAATTAATGATCGAAATGTAATTTTTTTAATGAATAATATTTTATGCGACAAAAGTGTTTAATCACGACAATTCTAAAAATAACTTTAAAATCCACTAAAACAGACCGAAATGATCGTGTAAGAGCATCCATATATATATACCTTTAAAAAATGTCTAAAAAGTACACTGTCATTTGGAAACCGATATTAGATCTATACATTGTAAATTCCTGTAATTCTATATGCAGACTCAGTGAAGTGAATCTCTTTACAACCGTGTAGTTTTAATTTTATATGTCAGTTTTCTAATACAATTATGCATGTTGATGTAATATAATAAAAGTCCTTTACAAATATATATATATATATATATATATATATATATATATATATATATATATATATATATATATATATATATATATATATATATATATATATATATATATATATATATACACTGTAAAAAATGTGTTTAGATGATAGACACATTTCTAAACACATTCTTGTCACACTTTTTTTAATGCGTTTAAATTTTAAACATGTTGAATTTCAATACGCGTAATGGAAAGTGTTTTAAACCTAAATACATACATGTTTAGAGTTTAAACACAATTCTAAACACTTAGATTCGCGTTTAGAAGCTAAACACTTCAATGTTTTAAACAGGGATCTGCAAGAAAAACCAAAAATATAACAGGCGTGTCCGTTTCAAGTTTTATTTACTTCTAAATATCATATTAAAATGATAAAAAAGGCCTAACACACAGTAAAGTGTTTTCACGCAGTCACGGAATCATTGTTCGGTGGAATTCCTTTTACTTGTGAATGGTTTCCATTGTTTGTCACAAAGTCTTTTAGAAGTTTTGACATATAAAACTATCTGGCATCTAAAGAGTTAGTAACATCCAAGTTGTTGAATTGTCTGCATTTTGTACCAGTAGCACAATACAAAGTAAATATATATTTAAAATACTCCAGCTATGGTGTGCTTCTTGCTCTGTGATGCAATACGGATCACTATTTCAAATCCGTCGTGATGTAAACAAAGCAGCAGGTTATCTGGATAATCTTGAAGGTATTTTCTACGGCAGTATAATTCACATTCATTACCAGAAATGAATTTTGTTCTTTCTCTCGGCTATCCAATTAAGTTAACCTGTAAGAAAGGACGTACGTTGCATAAGTAACAGTATGTGCTGCTCACTGAACATGCTGAAGTTTTGCATTAATTACTAAGCATATAAAAAAAATGTTTAAATAAATATTATTGCAACTATAGATTCAGTATTTACTCTCATTAATGAATACATGATATGACACCGAAAGACATCCTTGATGTAAAGCGCAATGTTATTTACTTTGCTCATCATGTTTATTTTATATAAAAACAAAAGCATACATACCCTATAGCAATAACAATGAGCCTTTCTCATGTTTTTCACGATTTCTGCGGTGGTTGGCACTCAGATTATCATCAGCTTTCTTAAAAACATCGTTTACTGTTTTGTTGTGATTTTCTTTGTTTCGACAACCGCGCTTATTAACGTTCAAATATGTATCATTTCCGGGAAGATAACTCTGCACTTGACCGAATTTAAAACAAAAAACATGTTCAATATCTAAACGCGTATAGATTTTAAATACATTTAGACATAAGTGTTTTGTTTCTAAACACAATATCAAACACGTTTAGATCTAAACACGTAATGGAAGTGTTTATTTCCTAAGCATATTTTTTACAGTGTGTATATATATATATATATATATATATATATATATATATATATATATATATATATATATATATATATATATATATATACATAGTGTAGGACAGCGCCGCGATAATTCCATCGGCATCGAAAGCAAATTTTTCTTTGACTTGCCTAGATGGCCGAGCGGTCTAGCACGTTGTTTCTGTACTGATAGGAGACAGATTCCGTAGGTCGCGAGTTCAACCACGGGTTTGGGCGGAAGTGGGTATCCATATATAACACAATTTCATGTATAGCCCATGACTTCCATGAACAAGTCAAACAGTTTGCTTCTGTGCTTTTTTATATGTTATATTATTCTTAAAAGATAACCTAACACTTGTAATTTGTATATATGCGGTAACAATCCAATCGGATCGATAGTATGAAAGAGAGACTTGGTATTCTAGATGGGACCGTGGCCTGCTCAAGTTCAACTCAAACCTTATACAGTATTGCAAACGCCCAAAATATCATATTGTAATTTCTGTATTTACTAGCAGTTGTCATATCGAAATTTTTGTATTTAATTCACAAATAACAATATGACAGGAAATCTCATTCATTTGATGTCCCATTTTTTAAAGCTGACAGACACCACTATTTTTTACAAAGCTACGTAATGTTAAATTATAAATATAAAATCTCTCCATTCCCAAGACATCCAAATTCCAAAAGGTTTCTGGTAAAGGAAGGGACCAAATCCAGATGGTAATATTCCAACACGTGTGCAACTGAAGGAAGGTGGCTTTTTACCATGTGGCAATTTATGCAAATGTCCTTTAACATAAATTTTGATATTTTATATGCGCAATTTGTGACATATAAATTCCTGAAACATAATCATCAAATTCAACATTCATTAAGCATAAGAAAACACAAATTTTATTGATTAAATTCACACCAAAAACTTTTACTATTATATTATCTGCATAATCCATACATCATTCTTTTCGTAATCAACGAGTTTCAGAGGGATTAGAGATGATTACTATGATCTAACTTTATTCCTCAGTTTGAAATTAGAGTGAAATTATACATTATGTACATGTAATAACTCCCATATGTCGACGACTGTGCATGGATTTGATCTTATCATGCACTAGATTTTGTCAATAATTTTCGTTATGAGGTATATATCAGATCATTATTATGATTCTGTTAAAGTATAGGTATAGAATTGGGTAAATAATGTGAAATGCTAATGGTTAGGTTATAGTTTAAAAAGGGTCAAAGATCATCGGATGCCACGTCATGCAAGTTATACATTGATGCAAGTCCCTGGGGGTCAATCCCATTCCCTGGATATTGAAACAATCAAATAGCTTTAAATAAAATCGGAAACCCAATAGCCGTCTTTGTAGTATGACAGATTAAATGATATAAGAGGTCATCTCCCGGGTCTCCCTGGCCGCCCCTTGTCCCTGAAATGATAATTAAATGATCATGTAGCTCAAAAATGGTTGAGAACTTTTCCATTTGACCATACATAATTTTGTTTCTTGTGTTATTATGTATCTAATGGTATAAAGGTTATGAACCCCTGGAGGCCATCCCCACCCCCTTGAACTGGAAATGTTCATAATATGAACTGCATCAAATTCAGAAGTGCATCAATGATAAGATTGCTTGACATTCCATTCATGATTTTGGATCAATCCATCCTCCTAGAATTAGGCATGAAAATCATTCAGAGAGATACACCATTAAACTTTATGAACATATTTGTATATTTTTTTTTTTTGTCAAAACAAATTATTGGTTTGCACTTTGCATACATGAACAAACTGGGGTCTGGGAAGTGGGGAAAGGGGAAGGAGTTAACTCGATTTGCATGTCTTAATTGTTCAAAAGTCCTAAAAGTTTGGTGAAATCTTGACCCCGGGAGAGGGGGGGGGGGTAGGGTGAGGCTACATCTATAACAATCATGACACTCGGGGGTAGGGTTGGGTCCCAATAGGGCCATTTTTTAAGAAAAAAAATTGTTTGGATGCCCTCTCCCGACCGACTGGCTACAAATGGTCCGACTCAAAACTTTTTTAACCTCCATGAGACAATTATTTTTTTTATGCATTCCTGAAAACAGATTTCGAAAATTCAGCATTGATATGAATTTTTCTATGAAAAAAAAACAACATTTCATACCTACCTACCGACCCAAAATTTTCATCCTGAGTCGGGAGAGGGCAAAGAAACATTATTTTAAAGTTGGCCTAGGGATAAAAGTTTTACATAGGAATATATAATAGGAAAATTCTGCTGATGAGGAACACTTTAGCCATATTGACTCAGGTGAGCATTGTGGACCATGGGCTTCTTGTTAGTTTTGTATAAGGCTATAAACTTGCGGTATTTTTTCTCTCTCCTTTTCTTTCTCTCTTTCAGACGTCTACTTGGGCCAAAAATTTAAATGGAATAATATAAGAAAAGTTTTTTTTATTAAATTGATCAACTTTTTATGATTTTATATTGTGTAATTCTTACTGCAGCTATAATATTTCTCCCAGATATGTAGAAAAAAATAAGTTTATTCACAATCATGGCTTTGATCTACATCTAATTACAAAAGGACACAGCAAGAAATCTTATTTATCATTTGTTACAAATGTCACATGGAACTCCTTTTACTCAAGAATGCAATACACTCAAATCCCTTAGAAAACACACGCCTTTCTTCAGAGCATACAATGAATTAAATTACCGGTATGTTTAATAATTTGAAAGCAACTCACTGAACCGTCACCTGATTTGTTGAGACAGGTAAACATACCCCCCAGGCATGAGCCTCTACAAAAAGTTTTAACTTGTGTAAAACTTCAATACATAGTGTTAATTCAAGTTGTTCAAATCATGACCTCCATCGGTAGGGTGGGCCACAATATAGGGGATCAAAATTTTACATGGGAATGTATAAGGAAAATTCTTCAAAAACATTTAATTTATGAGAAAACTTTATAACATAACATAGAATTCAATTTGTTCTTTCTAAACTCTACTCCTCCTACAGCTTTGACTCTTGATTTCATTAATACATGGAGCACAAGTAGACTATGTTTAGATACACAATGCTCTTTATCAGTTTTTGATTTCTTTGAAAACTGTTGCCATGGTTAGTAAAATTGTAAAATTCATTCAAACCGCAACTCCTCCTAGAGTTTTGCTTCGATTTCAATACTTTTGTGCACAATCAGCCTTTAATAATGTAAATAATTCAGTGTTTATCAGTTTTTGATTTCAATGAATGATGTTGCCATGGTTACTAAAAGGTAGATTGAAAATGCAGGAAAAAACTTTTTTTGACCCCAATTTGCACTCCAAGGTGAAAATGAAAATTCTGAAAACTTACTGCACATCCATAGGACACCACCAATCATCCTCCAAAATATGATAAGCCTACTTCATAAAATGTAAGGAGAATTCTGGGAATCAGGGCTTTATTGATAAAAAAAAATTCCCCGTCATTTTTCGACCCTCATTTGACCCCCAGGGTGAAAGTGAAAATTCCGAAAATGCACATCTATAGGACACTACCAATTATTTTCCAAAAGATGATTAGGCTGTTGCATAAAATGTAAGGGGAGTTCTGGGAACCAGGGCTTTTTTATATTTAAAAAACGTCATTCTTCGACTCCCATTTGACTCCCTGTGTGAAAATAAAAATTCTGAAACCTTATTGCACATCTATAGGACACCATCAATTATCTTTCAAAAGATGATTAGACTACTGCTTAAAATGTAAGAGAAGTTCTGGGAACCAGGGTATTTTTGTAATTAAAAAAAACGTCATTTTTCGATCCCCATTTGACCCCCAGTGTGAAAATGAAAATTCCAGAACCTTAGTGCACATCTACACGACACCAGCAATCATCTTCCAAAAGATGATTAGGCTACTGCATAAAATGTAAGAGGAGTTTTGGGAACCAGGATGTTTTTGTATAAAAAAACGTCATTCTTCGACCCCCATTTGACCCTCAGGGTGAAAAGAAAATTCCAAAACCTTATTGCACATCCACAGGACACCATCAATCATCTTTCAAAAGATGATTAGGCTACTGCTTAATACGTAAGGGGAGTTCTGGGAACCAGGGTGTTTTTGTATTAAAAACGTCATTTTTTGACCTCCATTTGACCTCCAGGGAGAAAATGAAAATTCCAGAACCGTATTGCACATCCACAGGACACCACCAATCATCTTTCAAAAGATGATTAGGCTACTGCTTAAAATGTAAGGGAAGTTCTGGGAACCAGAATGTCTTTGTATAAAAAAAATGTCATTTTTCGATCCCCATTTGATCCCCAGGGTGAAAGTGAAAATTCCGAAACCTTAGTGCACATCTACACGACACCAGCAATCATCCTTCAAAAGATGATTAGGCTACTGCTTAATGGGTAAGGGGAGTTCTGGGAACCAGGATGTTTTTTTATAAAAAAAAACGTCATTCTTCGACCCCCATTTGACCCTCAGGGTGAAAAGAAAATTCCAAAACCTTATTGCACATCCACAGGACACCATCAATCATCTTTCAAAAGATGATTAGGCTACTGCTTAATACGTAAGGGGAGTTCTAAAAACCAGGGTGTTTTTGTATTAAAAAAACGTCATTTTTTGACCTCCGTTTGACCTCCAGGGACAAAATGAAAATTCCATAATCCTAAGTGCACATCTACACGACACCAGCAATCATCTTCCAAAAGATTATTAGGCTACGGCATAAAATGTAAGGGGAGTTCTGGGAACCAGGATGTTTTTGTATTAAAAAACGTCATTTTTCAATCCCCATTTGACCCCCAGGGTGAAAATGAAAATTCTGAAACCTTACTGCACATCCACAGGACACCATCAATCATCTTTCAAAAGATGATAAGCCTACTGCATAAAATGTAAGGAGAATTCTGGGAACCAGGGCTTTATTGATAAAAAAAAAATTCCCCGTCAATTTTCGACCCTCATTTGACCCCCAGGGTGAAAGTGAAAATTCCGAAAATGCACATCTATAGGACACTACCAATTATTTTCCAAAAGATGATTAGGCTGTTGCATACAATGTAAGGGGAGTTCTGGGAACCAGGGCTTTTTTATATTTAAAAAACGTCATTCTTCGACCCCCATTTGACTCCCTGTGTGAAAATGAAAATTCTGAAACCTTATTGCACATCTATAGGACACCATCAATTATCTTTCAAATGATGATTAGACTACTGCTTAGAATGTAAGAGAAGTTCTGGGAACAAGTGTGTTTTTGTAATAAAAAAACATCATTTTTCGATCCCCATTTGACCCCCAGTGTGAAAGTGAAAATTCCGAAACCTTAGTGCACATCTACACGACACCAGCAATCATCTTCCAAAAGATGATTAGGCTACTGCATAAAATGTAAGAGGAGTTCTGGGAACCAGGATGTTTTTGTATAAAAAACGTCATTCTTCGACCCCCATTTGACCCTCAGGGTGAAAAGAAAATTCCAAAACCTTATTGCACATCCACAGGACACCATCAATCATCTTTCAAAAGATGATTAGGCTACTGCTTAATACGTAAGGGGAGTTCTGGGAACCAGGGTGTTTTTGTATTAAAAACGTCATTTTTTGACCTCCATTTGACCTCCAGGGAGAAAATGAAAATTCCAGAACCGTATTGCACATCCACAGGACACCACCAATCATCCTTCAAAAGATGATTAGGCTACTGCTTAAAATGTAAGGGAAGTTCTGGGAACCAGAATGTCTTTGTATAAAAAAAAATGTCATTTTTCGATCCCCATTTGATCCCCAGGGTGAAAAAGAAAATTCCGAAACCTTATTGCACATCCACAGGACACCATCAATAATCTTTCAAAAGATGATTAGGCTACTGCTTAATAGGTAAGGGAAATCCTGGGAACCAGGGTTTTCTGTATAATAAACGTCATTTTTGACCCCCGTTTGATCCCCAGGGTGAAAAAGAAAATTCCGAAACCTCATTGCACATCTACAGGACACCACCAATCATCTTTCAAAAGATGATTAGGATACTGCTTAATAGGTAAGGGAAATCCTGGGAACCAGGGTTTTCTGTATAATAAACGTCATTTTTGACCCCCGTTTGATCCCCAGGGTGAAAATGAAAATTCCGAAACCTTATTGCACATCTACAGGACATCATCAATCATCTTTCAAAAGATGATATGGCTACTGCATAAAATGTAAAGGGGGTTCTGGGAACCAGGGGGGGGGTGTATAATAAACGTCATTTTTGACCCCCATTTGACCCCCAGGGTGAAAATAAAAATTCCGAAACCTCATTGCACATCTACAGGACACCACAAATCATCTTTCAAAAGATAATTAGGCTACTGCATAAAATGTAAGAGGAGTTCTGGGAACCAGGGTGTTTTTGTATAAAAAAAAACATCATTTTTCGACCCCCATTTGACCCCTAGGATGAAAATGAAAATTCCAGAACCGTAGTGCACATTTACAGGACACCAGCAATCATCTTCAAAAAGATGATTAGGCTGCTATGTAAAATGTAAGAGGAGTTCTGGGAACCAGTGGTTGGTAGAAAAACATAATTTTCGACCCCCATTTGACCACCAAGGTGAAAATGAAAATTCCGAAACCTTATTGCACATCTACAAGACACCACAAATCATCTTCCAAAAGATGATCACTAGGCTACTGCGTAAAATATAGGAGGAGTTCTGGGAACCAGACTTTTGTAGAAAAAACGTCATTTTTTGACTCCCGTTTTGCCCTCAGGGTTAAATTGAAAATTCCGAAACCTTATTGCACATCTACAGGACACCTCCTATCATATTCCAAAAGGTTGATTGAATTCTGCTTAAAATGTAGGTGTAATTAGTTTAAGAAGAAAGTGTGACAGACGGACCAGGGTAACAACAATACACCCGAACTATCTTTAGAAAGTGCGGGTATAATAATTTAATTTTAAAATGCGTCATTTGATTGGATAAAAAATTTAGACTATATCGTATAACCTGGGTTGCCTACGTCACAATTACTTACGTCAAAAACGTATCAATCCTCTTGACGTTACATTTAAAATACGTACAATTTGAATGCATTTTTGAAGGAGATATTGTATTTTCTACACTTAATGATGGAAAATTAAATTATAAGGAATGAATTTATTATAGCTTCCCAAGTTATAGTGGTATAACTTGGGTTGGAACAGTTTACGCTTTTTTTATAAGCCGCTTCGCGGTTTATAAAGAGTAAACTCCCCCAACCCAGGTTATACCAGTATGTCTTGGGAAGCTATTCATTCATCCCTTAAATAATGAAAAAAATATTATCTATTGTACAGTGTACTCATACCTTTGCGAAAGCCTGCTTGGTTTTCTAAAATGCGTTGTACATTATCAGCATATGAGTTAAGTCTTTCATTATTATTTTCCTAGACAACTCAGAGGTGTAATAGGCCTATACTTCTTTATTATTATTATTTATAATATTTATTTTAATGCCCCCTTTATTTTTGTATACTGAGATTATGTTTCCACAATCCCACTGAGTGGGCATCACACCAGAATCATTAATTTTGTTGAATAATTCAATGTATAAATTCAACTTGTAGTCACATGTATTTTTAATATATTCATTAAAGATTCTATCAATCTATATACTGAAACGCAAAAGAAACACAACATCCTAATTTTAGGGGGAAAATAAAATCGAGCTGCAATTGTTGTACATGGCGGACAAACACGCTGTAATTGAATGATCGGAAGGGGGGATGTTTTAAGAGTTACGTGTTATTCAAATTATTGTCATTCAAAAGTGAATACAGTAAGGTAAAAAGTAAATTTACAAACATCAGATATTTGATTTAAACGTTAAATGTTATCTTTAAATCTTAGCAAGTAACATATAACTCTTAATTAAAACATCCCCCCTTCCGACCATTCAATTACAGCGTGCTATTCCGCTATGTACAATTGCAGCTATATTTCTACGATGCATTAGGTTTATCAATCTCTTGGTCTGAGCGAAAGAAATATTCTAAGGCATTTTTAAGTGCCTGTTTTTCAGATACAGAGGTCGAATTTTCTCTAGCCTGGCGTAGTGTAGTAACCCTTGAACTTCCGGTCAAGGAACTGTCATTCATGCTTATGAAACGCATGAGCCTGATGAGTCGTTATGTAGTGCATATTTGCATCTGCAACTCTCCTTTACCTTTATTTTGAGAATTTCCAGCAAGAGCAATGAAAATGGGTGCTTTCAGTCATTTTGAGGAAATATTGGCATCACATCGGGAAAAGAAAGAAGGATCCCCCCCCCCCCCCCCGGAATATTAGTGCAATACTTATGATTAAAAGCTACAAACCCTTGAAAACCCAAATTATTGTCAAAAGTTTATTAAACATGCAATTTTTGATTTCTGTTCAGAGGGCTCAAAATCAACTTCCGGTAATGGAATGAAAATCATTCAACCGTTAAATTACTGAATTGGCAACGCAGTACAGTTAAGGCAACATTTTCTATAAAAAGGCACCAAAAACGAGACACTTAAAGTTCAACCGTCTTCTTTTTTAGCATGAAACTCTATCTGAAATATCTTAATGGCTTTATGAAGAGTTTGTCCATCGCTTTTCACATCGGTATTTTTTGTCATCATGTGACCCTTTAAAGTCACGTGAGCTCCGATTTTAGGTCAAAATATGAAATGTCAAATTTAACCAAAAAGTGCAAGGGCAAGGCAAACAATATTTGAACTGCACAAGGTTTCATCGTGTCCCTTGGTAACTATCCTATCGAAAAACTGATGCTCATTCAGTCAGATTTCTGAGATATTTAAGGTATTCATTGAAAACAAACACCAGTATTCAAAAATAGGGTATTTTTCATCATTTAATCGGAAATTTTAAATTGCCTAATGAATTACAAAGAAATGAGCATCACTTTTTAAAAACTATACAGTAAAATAAAGAATTTTAAATATAAACCTACCTCTTGGGTTGTCGCCTTGCCCTTGCACTTTTTGATTAAAAATTGAAATCTTAACACATTCATTCTAAACATAGTTTTCAAACGCATCATTGACCCAGCATGGGAGATAACTCTGTGGTACTTAGTAGAGTTTGTGTACCTCGCAAATTTTAAACAAATACCTACGGACTGCGCTGGGCTTTATTTCACTAAATCAAATCGGTATGCATAAAAAATCTTTGACTTTACTTTGTTTTGTATATCTTCGTTCTTTTATACGCTACACAAGACGTATTTGACACCTACCGCATTTCCTCCGTTCGCCTAAAATTTGCCGCAACCAGGGACCTATATACTATATAGGTCCCTGCCGCAACATCCATCATGTAAATAAATTGGAAAATGCCCATGGTTAAAAATATTGAAAGATTCAGTCATTTGTAATAAAAATAAAAAATAGACAGCCCCTATCGATGATTAAACATTTATTCTTCCTCAGTAGACACACAGAAAAAATATCTCCAACAGAACTTAGTAGTTTTTTTTTTTTAATATGTGATTATTTCAGTTATCAAACCTTCAACTGTTTATGGATTCTAGACTACGTTAAAAGTTTTAAGAACAGAAGGAAGGGATTGGGGTGCTTACTCCTGTATTTAATAACCTGTTTTCCTTTCTACAGATCTAACCCCCCCCCCCCCCCCCCACCAGTTTACCTCTGGCTCCTTTGATACCATATACTTACTGACATGTTAAAAATAAATTATTAAACAGTGTTTACATCAGGTTTTACTTATTTGGGTATTGTAGCACAAATCATATCGGCGTAGAGGGGGGGGGGGGGGGGGCTTTAGTCTCATGTTTTTGAGTATTTATCAATCAATGCGCAAACAAGATAATCATAGTAAAAACTTTGTAATACAGAAACAGATACTCTGTTAAAGAACAGGTGAACACAATAAACATGCTGAAATTTAGATCTTGTTGTACCCCAAAGCACAGACAGGCGCATACCAGAATGGAAGTGAAATGTACGCAGAGAACGGCTGGGGTCCGCTTTGAGACCCCCAGTGGGTCCAGATGAGGGCTAAGGGGCGAAGTCCCTGGAAGCTCATGGTTTTTACGAAATATTTCATTCAAAATCATGCCATTTCGATTTTCTTTAGAAAATACAAGACATAGTAATATTGTTTTTAACAAAAAGTTAAATACTTCCGTGCAAATTTATTGTACATGTAGAGGCTGAATATTTTTTTAAAAGATATATTGGTATCATCTTTTGGCAACAAATATAATTAAAATAATTTCAATTTTTAACAAAAAAAATATTTCAAATCATATTCTAGTGGATCACAGCATTCAACCGTTGATATTTTCTCAAAGATCTTAAAATAAATTATCAATGTGTTGTAGAAGAATTACAAATTAATGAATGTTTTATTTGGTTTTGGCAATGATTTAATAAAACATTACAATTTTTTTTTATTTTTTTTTTTATAAAGACATGGTAATATAGAATTTGAATTTGAATCGAAACAGTATGAGATAAAATAATTTGAAACACAAATATTTGCTGGATGGTGTTGATATTTTTTCTCTTCTCACAAATCCCCCCCCCCCCATTTTTTTAAATTTGTAAACGATGTGTACGCACCTGCGTATTTGCCTATAAGCAGCTACGCGCCTGTCAGAATACATGCAAGTAAAGATACTCAAATCTTAACAGCCTTCAAACTTTCACACCATTGTACTGTTAAAAATTCAAAGTATTAGTTATCTAAAAAATTTATTTAATTAAAAACAGCCTTTCAAATTCAAAGACAAGCTGTGAAGGGATTTCTGAGCAGGTTCAAAATATTTCAAACAGTCCACAGTTCAAACAGTTCTTCTGGATGAAAGCAATTCTGAAAACAAAATGAAATACCATTATGGAAGGTTCATTGGTGTTTTAAAAAAGTGATACTCAAAACAATGCATTGAGTAATATGGAATTCAAAGCATATACATGACTCTACTGTTTTCATTATCAAAACATTATCAAAACATTTCAATAATCTTGCTAGGAATATGTATGGTTTAGAACTTATATGGAGCATACCTTTTTATTTTATTGGTGGAAACACTTGCTGCCTGAATGAATTGTTCAAATTGTTTGGGAGTACAATGTAGCTACAACACAATATATATGTAATGAGTGAAAAACATAATGATTACTATTGTAGAATGAAATGACATTGCATTGTACAAAACAAACCATGCTGTACTATATTTTCTGAAATTCATAAAATAAATGGAAACAAACTTTTGATACAAAACTTTTCTGGGAAATTGAAACCTTGCAAAAGTAGAATTGGTAGCTATACTTAATTTAAGTAAAAAAAAAATCAATATACTAGAGATAACATTTAATTCTTTCACCTATACAACATTTAAAAAAAAAAAATTAACAATGGCATACTATAAAATTAATGTGAAATGCTTTAGTGTGATCATACCCAGTGGAGAAATTGATGCATCTATTTTGATAGTTCTAGCTGATGTAAATGCTAGTTTTAACCAGTTCTGTGATAGCTACAATGACAAAAGAATTATACATATAAACAGTACATAAATACATGTATATACATATCAGACTGACTAAATGTACATGTAGTCAGACAAATGAAAATTCAAACATTTTATCTTCATTAATGTAGAAATTCTACAAATTTACAGCCTAGTGATATAGATAGTAAAAGTTCTATGATGAATTTAAAATATGAAGCACTGGTAAAAACTAAAATCTTAAAATTCACATATTTTTGATTGCCAGAGGTAAAAATTAAAATTTATAGGGTCTTATACTCTTGTATGTACAGTGCACATACATTGTACACTGTGCAGTTTGACTTCACAAATACACTGTAAGTGTGACTGCATCAAAATTATACTATTTGATATCATGACGTGCTGTGCTTATATTATGTTACATGTTTGTACATGTATGCCAAAGGACAACATCATTGCATATTTAAAAGTGTGCAACTTTCATAATGTGTGTGTTTTTGTGTATGTGTGTGTGTGTGTGTGGGGGGGGGGGGGGGCACATAAGGCACTGCATTGCAGTTTGTGACGGACTGTAACAATACATGTACATCTTATTGTACATGTTCAAGGTTATTTTACATCGATGTAAAGAATAGTATGTCTACATGTTAATACCTATGCACATACACACCTTAATGAACAGAAAGGGGCCTAAGCTAGGGAGGTAGTGCGGATCGTCTCAGTTTTCCATGATTTCCCGAAATAACGTCATCATCTTCTCATCAAAAAGATAAACAAGGCCCAGGTATCTTATTTTATCCCTATTCTCTTTAAAGATTGTCTGATTGTTGCATTTATCCACTGCATATCTCAGCTGCTGTCGCCACGTTTTTAGATGTAAACAACATTCCGTGTCACCGAGTACAAGCGCTTGGCTGAAGCCGAATGCAGCCAAACGACACAATAAAAAGAGAATTATTTCGAAGACGTGTTGTTACTATATAAGAGAAAATCACTAATGTTTATTTATTTAAACATGAAAATACAGACATTCATTACAAATTCTCGCAATCATCATTAAATAGCTTTTTTGAGCTCTATTTCCTTATATGGATCTATCAAGGCGGAGCAACTGTCATGACGTCAAACCTCATTATGACCTCATTACCATATTATCTTCATGTGTAGCCTTAACTGTACTGCGAAAGTTGAAGATGTCCTAACTTTTTAAGAACAAAGTTATAACCTGTACATGTGTATTATTTTCCCCCTAAAATTAGAATGCTGCGTTTCTTTTGCTTTTCAGTATATAAAGAAAATAAAAAAAAAATGTACATATATTCAAAAGTACAAATTATGTATAATTATCAAAAGATTCAAAACAAAGATTATTCGAAAGTTAAGGAGGTTCATAACACTAACATGATCATTTTAACTAAATCTATACTACTATATTAAAATAATAGACTCGAATTTTTGGCCTTTAATACCGATGAATCGGAAGAGTACTCTCTTTTGTTAAATATATTTTAAACATAATTGATACTTGAAGATTACCAATTTGTTTTTATTTTTTCTCAATTAGCCTTCGCTAATTAATAATCAACGAAAATTCCACAAAAAATCCCGGAAATCATCTGGATTTTTTGGATTTTACAATCTTGCGCGTGCGAATTACATTCACGCTAAATCTCGGTGTTCAAATCAGAGAAGACAAAAGAAGTACTAAGTAGATAATTGTATATTTGTTATTTTATAATTTTTCTAATAAGAAATAAGAAATATATATAAGAAATCATAAATATATATGAACAGAATATATAGCAAATTTCCAATGAAAATTTACACGTATTTGTATTATCCATACAAATGTGATATTGTGGCCACGTGGGTAATCATTCGCCATCTCGGAGACACATTTATTATATGTTATTTATGTCTCTGGCCATCTCAACGGGGGCAAAGAGCTCATCATCGTAGGAGCAATATTAATGTAGCTACCCGATTTTATTTTATCCTTCCTTTCTTTTATGCTTTTTTGAGGGGAAGGGGGGGGGGGTTACAACTCCAGCTAGAATCACATCTTAGTGAAGTAAGCATTCTTTTTCCGCCAAAAATTACAAGAACATTATTTTCATTTCTTAACTTTGAAATAAATCGAAGTAATTAAATAACGTCAATATAACCGATATTTTCAATTTGAAATGTATCTAAATGATTGCAACTTGAATTTGTTCGCCATGTTTACTATTACCTTCACTGCTGAAATTTATAACGCGGTAAATATGAAACATAAACTAAGGGCAAAGAAATATTTGATTCCATGCAAAAAATTCACATTATATTTCTTAGAAGTGCAGTGAAATCAATAGCATTATTGTAGGTTTATAGCTTTGTTATGAAAATACATGTAATGACCTCTGACCCTGGTCTGTCAACAATACGGTGAACACCCCCCCTGCAATGCTTGCGCCGTGCATTTCCCACGTGAACCATCAAAGAAAGCATTTTATTGTTTATATCTAAATTCACCTCTAAAAATTTCTTTAACTTTCAAAAAAAAAAGTGGATGAAATATGTAAATTATTGTTATTGATCTTCAGTACGTTATATAGAAGGGACAGCAGCCTGTTCTTCTAAATATGTAAAGGTTGTCATGGTAACTACGCTTTATAGGTATCAGCAGTGCTGAACTCTTTGTTGTTGTCATATTTTCAATGAATATCCATAATTTCTTTTATTAAATTTGTTTGGAAAGGTGAAATTTATGTAAGCTCCGGTGTGATTCTAACTCATGACTTGATTTATAGCTAAGTGGTGGTCAAAGCCATTCTGCGCTACGCCGTTACGCAACAATTTTGCAAAAAAAAAAACAAAAAAACAAAAAAAAACAAAAAAAAAAAAAAAAAACAAACAAACAAACAAACAAACAAAAAAACAAAAACAAAAATCAAAACAAAACAAAAACAAAAAAATCCCAGAATTATATTCACATTCACTGTTTATCTCAAAAGTACCTTACAATATCAATGTGTCGATGTATCTATTTTGTAAATGTCCGATATGCACATGGATGCATTCATAACAATGTCAACCCGTGCACGCACGGGTCAAAGTCTAGTGATAGTTATTTTAATTTAGATTTTTGAGATAAGCGAAAGATAATAGGTTTTAAACTGCTTTGCTTAGGTAGAAACTAGAAGAACATTACACATTATTTAATAACTCCAACATGTCGAACATTGCTACATTTTAATTTGATCTTCAATAGATTTCGATGATAATTTTCGAAGTGAGGCATTTTTCTATTTGAATACTTTCATCCTTACAAATGTACAAGTGAATGAAGAAAATATTAACAATTATTAAAATGTACAAATTATAATGATAAAGAGATTCAAGTCCAACTTATTCTAGATCATATAAAACCATATTTATGATCATTTAAGCTGTAACTGTACAGTCACGTAAATACTTCTAAGTGCGTTCAATGGCGCAGATATTGAAGGGGTGAGGCCCGTGGATTATTCCAAAGAACCCGGTGAGGGACGGGATCTGGTGATTGGGGGATGCCTTCAGCTCAAATCTCTGAACAATGGTTACAAGGAACAGAAATAGTTCCATTCTAGCCAGAGATTCCCCAAAGCACACACGACGTCCTGAAAAATAATCAAAGATCAAATAAAACTTGCATTGCCAGAATTGAAAAAAAAATACCCCCGCCTTTTTTCATTTAAAAATTAATTTAACATTATTTTACATGACTGATGATATTTGCCATCATCTTATAATATAATACCCTTAATTTCCCCTTTATAACTAAATTAATTAAAAATCCTTACCTAATGAGAATGGAATGACTGCCTTATCGTTCCCTTGACGCTTCCCCTGTGAGTTCAGAAACCTTTCTGGTTTGAAGTGTTTGGGATCGGGAAACATATCATCATCATTTAGGACGGAGTCCATCATTGCCACACGGTGGCGCCTTTTGGGATTGTAAAACCATTCCATGTAACATCATACGAAGTTGTGTGGGGAAGGGACAGGGGAGCTATGTTTCCCAGTCTTAACGTTTCTGTAATGACTGCGTCACTATAGGGCAGGTTGTCGCGATCAGTAAGGCTGACTGGACGGGAACCGATGACGTCATCAATTTCTTTTCTCATCTTAGCTTGAGCCTCTGGAAAGTTGACGAGAAAAGTCATCGCCCATTTTAATGTGGTAGTTGTTGTTTCTGAACCAGCGATGAAAAAATCGCGTAGAGTACAGATCAACTGTTCCTCTGTAAAGAATACCCCCAAAAAATATCATTTTACGTCATTTTATTTTCCAAGAATTATTTAACAATCAGTCGTCCAGACGACTCATAATATAATTTAATCTCAATAAAATTTATGTTGACATTTACCAGTGAATGTTGTTTCCTCATTTTGTTGTTGCTTAGCTTGCTCTAGAAGATAAGCATCAATGTAATCCCTGATATTTATCCCGTCGAAGGTCTCTTGGTGTTCTTTCAAAATGCCCTTAACAAAGTTTTGGATTGAATTCTCTAACCTTTCAAGTTTCCTTGCGCCAAAAACATCACCCGGCAATCGTCCCAGTATTGGAAACATGTTTAACAGTGGATTACGAGGCTCGGCAAAGATTTGAGTGACCAGAGTCAACAGATGTTGAAAGTTAGCGTCAGAGTGTTCGTAGCGTTTTCCGAAAGCAATTGAACACATGATATTCGAGATGCTCACGTGGATATACTCGTTTGGATCGAAATGTCCGCCTTTCAGCGCAGCGATTTGGTCGGTGAAACAAGTGGCTTCCTCCATTATTTGGGTTTCAAGACTGCGTTTCCCAAAGCCAAAACTTCGAAGTGTTGTCAAAGCAAATGTTCTGTGTTCTTTCCAATTTTCCCCTGAACTACCCACTACGCCTAAAAGAGAGAAAAAAGTTTTAAATGGGCTCATATTAATAGCGATGACTGCAATATTACTTAGAAAAAAAGTACAATACAGTCTCACTTAATGTTCAGACAAATTAAAGTAACAGTAAATTAGAAACTCGACCATGTTCCTTGAGGATGTATCTCGTTAGGTAGTTGGACGGACGGTCCGAGAATGCGTCGGCCTTTTTGATGAATATCTCTCTTAGGTTTTCAAGGCCATTGATATAAATAAGGTGACGTCCAAACCGTGTTATTCTGAAAACATCTCCGTACTTTGCGCGCATTTCTCTAACGGCATCTCTCATGTTAGGAATCTTTTGAAAATTTATGGCGGATCCAATGATGGGCCATGTTGACGGACCAGGAGGAAGATTTTTGCTTGTCCTGGTCAAGTAAAACAACAAAAGAATTACAGCAATAATAAGTCCTATTGAAACTTCTACACTCTCAATTAAATCCAACATGGTTCTTCTTAATTGTCCATTTAAGTGGTTAAGTACAGTTGATCTTGCAATTAAGTTTTCCCCTCTTTCTTTCAAGGTTACTTTTGTTTACATCAGCCAGCTGTTTTATCGACAGAACAGTCTATTTATATGACCAGTAAGGTGTGTTTGGATCCTCAGAGGATTGGTTTACCGTAAGTAAAGAATGCTATCACCCCTCCATAATAAACTAATCTTGTTTTTGGTGCAGTTTATTAACCAACAACATAGGACAAGGAAAATAAGGCTGTATTGTTTGACAAGTTCTCTTTTTCTCGATAAAGTGAGAGACCTCACGTTATCTGAAACGAATTAATTATAAAATATTAAGCAATTTAAATACTTTCATAAACCTACGTTTCCCACGATATTTCGTGTATTGTAACGATTGATTTTTGACTGTATATTATTAAAATGTGTTTATCTACTTGTGAGCTTAATTTATACCGACCGGAAGATTCATTCATCATTATTATATGTTTAAACTACATTGAAATTTGTTGTACATCATTGTTTTACCTTATTTATCATGTTTATAAGTCATTCCATATTTGTAATTGTACTTTCGTTTCCTATTACTTCCGATCTTGGGAATTTATGAACAGGTTTTACCCGAAATGTGTCGTGATTGGGGTTATGCTACGTCACATTTGGTTATGCTACATGTACGTCACATTAACGTTAACGTTTATTTTTGTAGCCAGTTTTATTTAAGTTTTGGGATTATAGTGAATAGACGTAGAACATGTAGAAAATTAGTTACAGTTACATTTGAAGTCCAGACATGTGGATTTTAATTCAGTTTTAGTCGCTTCCAGACCATCCTTGAAATTTCGAGGTAATACTACAGTGTTTACGGTAGTTCCGGATCAGTTTTCTTTTATACATTGGTAGTGAAAATTAATAACGAGATTAATATAAATATTTACGTACTGTTAAGAGCCCCATTCTCGTACCTTTCATATAAAATGAGATTTGTTAATTTATTACTCTGCTTTCGTAAGTAACTGAAGTGTATTTAACAACTAAAATTACGACAGTTTCGAATCACTTACGACAGTTGCGGATCACGCTAATTACCATTAGGCACTCCCTACCTTGATTGTTTAAAATATATATATTACTATACTATATAGTATAGTAGATATATATTCTAAACAATTAAGCTGGGGAGTGCCTATTCTTATATTACCAGTAACGGGATGTTTCGCACCAGTGCATGGTTTGTACATGATGGTTTGCGCCGATTCTCTTTTGCGCTGATATGGTTCATTCCGAATACATTAATATGCTATTTATGTTGAGTTTATTATAAGATATGTAAATAAATATAAATTTTTTAACATATTTTTTTTTTCACAGAATGGAATAGAAATTAGGAAATTAAACTCTTTATCTAGGCCTTATTTAGAAAGATGAAGAAATAGAAAATAAATTTCAACTGTTATATCAATTTGTTTTTTTTTTATCGGAAATATTTCAATAATTTGTCATTATGTATAATTATGAATATGGATTATGCAGTTAAAGTATGATAATCATTCATCTTTTAGGAAAAAAGTTAAATTAATTTAATATCGAACACCTGATCAGATTCCAACGAACCAGGCATTATTTTAAAGTTTTGAAGCTGGTGATATAAAAAATGATATATATTGGTGGATTTATTATAACAGAAGTAAATGTGATTTAAATCGAAATAAATATCAGACATGCATGTTTTTCGAAAAATAGATAGAAGTATAGATCGAAGCACCCATACAGTAAACTGTTGTAATGAATTAAGATTTAAAAAAAAAATCATTTATTAGTTGAATATCACCAACAATTTACAGTGGATTATAGAGGTTTAAAAAAACAATGTACAAAATGATAGTTACGGAGTTTACTTTTTCTTTAAGATACAAGAAAATTATATAACAATTTTTTCTACATTGCAAATCCTTTTAAATACGCAGTTCTGACATGTACGTGACTGTGTTGTCAGTATTCTGTGATGGAATGAGATTGAATAAAAAAAAAGAAATTAAATATTTTATTTTAATTTTATTTTGATAATATGTTCACTACATAAAAGTGATCATACAAAATAATACAGTTAACGTGATTAAACGATGTTTGAGACAAATGAATCCTTCTTGCGGAGTGAAGTGATCCGGAACAGCAGTAACGGTGGGTTCACAAAGTTTATTTGTTTTAAATATACAGGTTTAATTGATATAAGTTTCTTATATATGGTGAAGTAGAATATATAACAAGTAAACATTTTATGAGGTTCAATCAATTCCTTACTCGTCTTATGTATAACAGAAAGAACAACTCTTCTTAAAAAGCACGTGTAAAACTGTCAAAACACCGATCTTCGTCTTTGGGGCGCTTTATTTCTGACGCAACTAAGTATCGAAATCGTGCATGGTAAAGTTCGATTTTTTATTGGAAGTAGTAATACCCCCTATTCTTCGCGTGTGATATATCGATAATAAATTTTCCTCAACAATTATTTTTTAAAGAATTATTACACAAAAAAGTGATCCGGAACTACCGATGATCCGGAACTACCGTAAGCACTGTAGTACGCAAGTTTCGAGATTGTAGCTCTCCAACGATAGAGGCACAAAAAGTATTTATATCAGCATGGAAGTGGGACAGGTTATCGATGTACACAAACGTGCATATATAATGGACGATGGCTAGAGCTTTAAAATGTATTTAAATAATGTTATGGAAAGACATAATGTCAAATAGTGATGATTTTGATGATTATATTGATCTAATAGTATACTTTACGTGTTTCACAAAATTTACTTTTAATTAAGATACTTGATATCAAAAGAACCCTCATAGTTTTTTGTGAAAAAGACGCTTCTTTGATTACAAACATTTTCCTAAAAAAAAATTATGGATCTTGTGAAATTATTATTATAATAAGGGAATAAGTCGATTTGTCATTCAGATTGCCGACGTGCAATTATCAGATGCGCTTGTATAGGAGATCCATGTCTCTTCCCTCGTCTGATGTCTTAATCCACTGATATTTTCTTTTTAGTTCCGATTTTTTTTTTTAGTAGAAAAACAAATTGATGCCGTTATTAAAATTCGGTTATTTTCGAGTTGATGAGAGCATCCCGATAGACAGTTATGACAGACCGGTATATCGATGATATAACGTATCCAATATAACTGTCCCACCTGCCGGTTTACGCAGACACCCCCCCCCCCCCACGTGACGAAAGAACGCACCAAGGGAAATAATCTCGAAACTTCCGTATTGAAATTTGTATGATTACTGCGGGGTTTTTCCTTTGGAGACCACTGTGTTTTTATTTTTGATACACCATGACTAATTGTGCTCTAACAACCATGCTCTCTCAAGACAGAACACGCCAGGGTAATGATGCAACAACTCCAATGACCCTTGACCTTACATTGATATAGAAAAAGAATATAAACAAAAGTAGCTGACTTAATAAGCAAAATACAAACACATATAAACATAGTGAAGGTATTCCTTTCCTTAGGTCTACATAAAAAAAATCTAAATTTTGCACGTCAATTTTTAAGGGAGCCGACTGGGGTTTTATTGTGTGAAAACTACTACAGAGAAACTCTTTAATTTTATACCATATGTACCTTACATTGACTTCAGTATATATGCCAAGTTTAGTTAAAATCTACCGTCTGGTTATTTTTTAGGGACCATCTCAAAATACAGGTACATTTACTATAGGATTATATAGGAAAATGCCATTTTTTCGCACTTCGGAGCAAATTAGATACAAATGCTACTATAGACTTTTTGATGGGTAACACTATATTGTACATTTTACGAAAGAAACACAAAATTCTACCGTTTGGTTTCCAGATGGGAACATCTCAAAATGTAAAAATTCGTGATATTTTCCTGTTCTTCTGGCGTACAACAAAACATGTCAGATACCACAGATTTACATAAAAAAAATAATAAAAATGATTGCGAGATTCTCAATTTCCTATGTTTAAAATTTCAAGAGCATCTATTTATTCCTTTTCATTTTATGACATAATTAATTACCCCGCTTAAGGAATCTCGGTTATTCATGACGTCAAAAACACACTATTACGACGTCTATCTACCCATCATTTGAAAAATCGTTTAAAAAATCAGTTATTTAAAAATGTAATTAGATTTTTTAACCTGATATTCCTAAATTTGTTAATTTTTATAAATTATGTCAAAAAAAGTTGCTTTAAAATAGTTAATACGCTTTATTTTACTATGCTGCGCGAAGTATTGCGCAATGAAAACCCCAGTCGGCCCCCTCAAATCCAAAATGGAATTCACACAAGCACAATTTTTTTTTTTTTTTTTTATAAATGAATGTTTTCGTCGATCTCATAAACTTGAAGCGTAACAAACCACACACGATGTAGTAACAGGAAGCGATGTGGATATTCCTTGTTTTCTAATTCCAACACAAATCGCTGCTTCCAGGAATCGCTGTTCATCTAGGTCAAAAGTGGACATTTTCCCGTGTCGCACGCCTCTCCTTGATTGACCTGAAGGTTTAAATTGCCATTTGATATTTTTACGAGTGTTGGGATTTTTTTTTTTTTGGAGAGTCTATCAAACGCTGAATTTCATGATCGGACACTTGTATAAACCTTTCATTTATCGTCTTCGTCTCGACCTCGGGATTGGTGAACTTAGTCCCCATCATGTCTAAAATATCACCTATATCGAAACCCATAATAGGTTCAATTTTTAGTTCCGGTAGATCAAACGTCATACTTCCCAAAGAATATTCAACCCGTATCTGGTTTCCTTAATGATCTAAGGAATTTTCTTTCAGAATTTCAGTTTCCGTGTCTAAGAAATGCGAAAGCATAAAATCACAACCGTCATCCATGGCGTTCAGAATTGAATGGACGAGGTAGAAAGTTCAAGAAATACAGCGCGCTTATACTTTTCGAATCACGTGCTCCTTTTTCATTGGTCATATAAAATGGTACGATGAAGTTTTGATAGATCATGGATAACTCAGTGCAAGAGAATATAGTTGAATCACGTGCTATAAACGTGAAATTGATAGATCTTGGGTAGCTCAATACCTGAGAACAATGATACAAAACATAGAGAGTACCTTTTAACTCGTGCATCTTCAAATATCATGATCAGACTCAGGGGACAAGTCCCCTCGTCTGATATCTGAAGATACACTCGTTAAAAGGTACTATATATATTATTTATTTATTATTTATGAAATTGGATATTAGAAATTAACTAGTAAACTTTATCCGAACTTCGGGGGTCCTGTAAATCTAACAAATGGCGTTGTGCGAGCATATATAAATATATATTGTTGTTGATTTTGTTATCTATAATAAATTTTTGAATATCAGAATATAATTTTTGAAAACTTTTATTATCTTGTTGTTGATTTCTTTTTGTAAAAAACCGCTTTTCATAATTTCATAATTATATTCGCTACCAGAAATTAAGAGACCGCATCTTAGCCGCAACCAGGCTTAACCAAACCATATTTAGTAACTATTTTATTTATCCTACCTTACGAACTCATCAGGGCGAAACGTTACATATTATATAACTAGCTACTGTTTCTTTAAAACTTATAAAAAATAAAATGAACATTACTCAAAAGTACAAATTACAGGTGTATATATAATCATCAAAAAATTCAAAACAAGATTGTTCAAAAGTTAACGGCGCTCATCACACTCATAAATCTCGCATGATCATTTTATCTAAATGATATTTAGATTTTTAAGATAAGCAGATGATAAAAGGTTACAAAATTCTTTCCTCAACTTGAAATTAGAATAACATTATACATTATGTAATAACTCTTACATGTCGAACATTGCTACATTTTAATTTGATCTTCAATAGAATGATTTCGTTGATAATTTCATATTGAGGCATTTTTTGACTCTTTGAACAGTTTTATCCTCAGGCTTATAAATATACACAAGAATGAAGAAAACGTAGAAAGATGTACAAATTATACGTGTTATAATGATCAAAAGATTCAAGTCGTACTGATCATATAAAAATTATCTTTTAAGATCATTTAAGTTGTAATGTTACATGTAGAGACTTCTAAGTGCGTTCAATGGCACAGATATTGTACGGATGAGGCCCGTGGACGGTTCCAAAGAACCCGTTGAGGGACGGGATCCGGTGATTTGGGGATGCCTTCAGCTCAAATCTCTGTACAATGGTTACAAGGAACAGGAAAAGTTCCATTCTAGCCAGAGACTCCCCAAGGCACACACGACGTCCTGAAAAATGATCAAAAATCAAATCAAACTTGCATTGCAAAAATTGAAAAAAAAAACGCCCTTTTTTATTCAAAAAATTATTTGAACATTATTTTACATGACTGATGGTATTTGACATCATCTTATAATACCCTTAATTTCCCCTTTATAACTTATTAATTAAAAACTTACCTAATGAGAATGGAATGACTGCCTTATCGTGCCCTTGACGCTTCCCCTCTGAGTTCAGAAACCTTTCTGGTTTGAAGTGTTCGGGATCAGGAAACAGATCATCATCATTTAGGACGGAGTCCAGACATGGCCACACGGTGGCGCCTTTTGGGATTGTAAAACCGTTCCATGTAACGTCATATGAAGTGGTGTGGGGAAGGGACATGGGAACTATGTCTCCCAGTCTTAACGTTTCTGTAATGACTGCGTCACAATAAGGCAGGTTGTCGCGGTCAGTAAGGCTGACTGGACGGGAACCGATGACGTCATCAATTTCTGTTCTCATCTTAGTTTGAACCTCTGGAAAGTTGACGAGAAACGTCATCGCCCATTTTAATGTAGTAGTTGTTGTTTCTGATCCAGCGATGAAAAAATCGCGGAGAGTGCAAATCAATTGTTCCTCTGTAAATAATAAAAAAAAGTCATATTTTACATCATTTTACTTTCCAAGAATTATTTAACGTTTCTCTTCAGACGACTCATCATAATATGATTTAATCGCAATAAAATTAATATTGACATTTACCAGTGAATGTTGTTTCCTCATTTTGTTGTTGCTTAGCTTGCTCTAGAAGATAAGCATCAATGTAATCCCTGATATTTATCCCGTCGAAGGTCTCTTGGTGTTCTTTCAAAATGCCCTTAGCAAAGTTTTGGATTGAATTCTCTAACCTTTCAAGTTTCCTTGCGCCAAAAACATCACCCGGCAAAAGCCCCAGTATTGGAAACATGTCTAACAGTGGATTTCGAGGCTCAGCAGCGAGTTGAGTAACAAGAGTCAACAGATGTTGAAAGTTAGTGTCAGAGTGTTCGTAGCGTTTACCAAAAGCAATAGAACACATGATATTGGAGATACTCACGTGGATGTATTCGTTTGGATCGAAATGTCCGCCTTTCAGCGCAGCGATTTGGTCGGTGAAACAAGTGGCTTCCTCCATTATTTGGGTTTCAAGACTGCGTTTCCCAAAGCCAAAACTTCGAAGTGTTGTCAAAGCAAATGTTCTGTGTTCTTTCCAATTTTCTCCTGAACTAGCCAGTACGCCTAAAGAAAGACAAAAGTATGAAATGAACTCAAAAGTCACTTAAAATATTAATAGCAATGACTGCAATATTACGTAGAAAAAGTACAATATATGTAAATTGACCATGTTGACATCATTTAATGTTTATAGACAAAATAACAGTAAATAAGAAACTCGACCATGTCCCTTGAGGATGTATCTCGTGTGATAGTTAGACGGACGGTCCGAAAAGGCGTCCGCCTTTTTGATGAAAATTTCTCTTAGGTTTTCAAGGCCGTTGATATAAATAACATGGCGTCCAAACCGTGTTATCCTAAAAACATCTCCGTACTTTGCGCGCATTTCTCTAACGGCATCTCTCATGTTAGGAATCTTTTGAAAATTTATGGCGGATCCAATGATGGGCCATGTTGGCGGACCAGGAGGAAGATTTTTGCTTGTCCTGGTCAAGTAAAACAACAAAAGAATTATAGCAATGATAAGTCCTATAGAAACTTCCACACTCTCAATTAAGTCCAACATGATTCTCCTTAATTATTAATTGTCCATTTAAGTACAGTTGATCTTGCAAGTTTCACCCCTCTTTCTTTCAAGCTAGGTTACTTTTGTTTACCATGTTTACAACAGTCAGCTGTTTTATCGACGGAACAGTCTATTTATCTGTCCAGTAAGGGGTGTTTGGATGCTCCGAGCATTGGTTTATTGTAAGTAAAGAATGCTATCACCCCTCCATATAATAAACTAATCTTGTTTTTGTACACTCAGTTTATTGACCAACAACATAGGACAAGGAAAATAAGGCTGTGTTGTTTGTTCTCTTTTCCTTGACAAAGTGAGACCTCACCTTATCTGAAAGAATTAATTATAAAATAATTAACAGTCTAATTGCCTTCATAAAACTACATTTCCCAACATATTTATTGATGTATTTAAAAACCGTTAAACGCTTTCAAATCTTTTAGTTGTTATTGAAAAGAAAAAAATCTTACCAAACGTTCAACTTGTTCAAAGGTTGTTACACATATATTCACCATAATTTAATAAAGAGGACGAAATAATTATAATGTTAAACAGTATACTCTTCAATATACATCAATTAAACACTTCAATTTAACATCGACGTATTGGTGCATCTCCGACATCCATTAGTTTTATTCTTTTGACCACAGGTGTAACAAGAACCGTAGATTTCTAAACAATCGGACTGATGCGGTCATTTATTAACCTAGTTTTTCCGACCCAGTAATTTCGGGTTATGTAATAGCACGATAACCATCGCTGACCACTGGAGCCAATCGATCACCTGTTTTGGCACTCGGCACACCTCGGCCGATTCGTACCTCATCTAACCTCGATGAAGGTACGGAATATCAGCCGAGGTTAAAAATTTGCCGAATGCTGTTTTGGATGTCAACAAATAAAGGTCTTTTAATTACTCAGTAAATGTGTAGACTATAACAGTGTATGAAAGAATTCTACAAACTGGGAATTTAAGTCAAAAGTTAATTCTCACAAAAGATGCATTACAATCAAATAACGTATTTCACGTTTCATACTACATGTACAATATAAATATAGATAATAATATATGGATAAAAATGCATTTGATATACATGTATTCATTTATATTTGAATCAAATAATAAGAAAAAAACATTTTTTTAAAAAAATTAAAAACATAAATGCGTGTTATAATCAAATCTATAATTACATACATATAATACTCACTTGACGAGTTAATTTTTTTTATTTATTAATTAAAATAATTGAAATTTATTTACTTATCTAGCTATATTAAGTACGTTATGGTCTGAAACTTTGCCTTTTATTTTAGAAGAAAATCTGTCACACAGGTAATATTTGAAATGTCTTCTTAGCTAGAGACTTAATGAATTTTAAAAAGAAAAAAAAATACAAGATCCATAAACCAAATTAAAATTCAGAACTTTGGATCTTTCTCCTCCCTCACGAAAACCACATCCTCTGTTGGATCTGATAAGTTTATATCTAATATTTTTATCAATGTTTTTAGGTATTCCAAAATCCCCTTATTATTTTACATGACGTGATTGTATAATTTATGATCATAAATTTTAGATCCATTGACATCTTTATTAACAATACCTTTTGAATAAGACCTACAATATTTGCTGCCCTGACAATGTGATACATACAATTAACATGTCCTGTATCAGAATGTTAGAATCTCTTATTTTCCATTCTTGTGGGGAAAAAAAACTTACTTCAAAGTAATACATGTAAAAAGCATCCTTATCACAATCTTGAGTTAAACATTAAAAGAAAAGGCTCTGGTAATTATGATTTTTTTTTTTATTAGAACACCAATTAATCAATCCCTTTACAACTTTATTGTAAGGGTACAACAAAATCAACAAGCTTGATATTAATAAATTCATGAGTATATGACATGCTTGAGTAGAGATATATAAATTAATAACAAAAATCAGGCAGAGACATAATAATCAAATAAATATTCCCTGAATTATGAATCTGAATTATCATATTGCTATTCCATTCAATACACTTTTGTAGATAAACACAAACACAAGTATGCACTCCACTCCCTTTTAAAATAAACATAAACATCTTAAAAAAACATTAAAAAAAAGAATCGAAGATTACCAAACTCACCTCTACAACTGTTATATATTGGAAAGCTAAGGCAAACCTTACATCAAATTTTTTTTTTAGTTACATGTAGTTTCCATCCTGAGATCAATATCCATTCATTTTAAGTAGGATCTATAGTTACTGGGGAATGGACCTGCTCCAAAAACATTAACCTGTTTACTCATCCAGAAAATGTAGGCCATATCCAGCATCCGAAGCAGGTCTGGTAGTGTCTATCCCTATATGCATCATCCATGCAAGTTTGGTCCAGGTAGAACTTAAAGTTACTTGGGAATGGACCTTTTCCAAAAACTTTAACCAGCTCACTCATCTGGAAAATGTAGGTCAGGTCCAGCATCTGAAGCAAGTCTGGTAGTATCAAACTATCCATCCCTAGCTGCATCATCCACACAAGTTTAATCATAACAACCATAGCAGCCATTTGCATAGTAACAAAGCTACTCCAAAAACTTTAACCAAAGCAAATTTGGTAGTATAGTGTCCATCCCTAGATGCATCATCCATGCAAATTAACTATAACAGCCATATATATATTTACAGATCGAGCTACATGTACTCCATAAACTTTAACCTGATCACTCATACAACCTTAAAGGTTGTATATGCCCTATTGCCCCTATATTCTAAAAATAAAATGGACAGCAAACTACTTAAACACTATTTATAGAAATTAGATAAGTTATATTCCAAGAATAATTTTTTTTCAAAATGTCATTGGTGCATAGGGATCTATTTCTGTTAAATTACACAGTAAGAATGATTTGAGGAGGTGGGGCCCTTATTTTTCAGTGGATTAAAAACAGGTCCCAGGAGGTGCTCATGGGGGCAGTGCATGGTCTCAATAGGGCAAATACATGTGTATGGTATGCTCCCTTTTTTTAAAGGGGAGGCATGAAAATAGTTTTTATATGCCATTGGCAATTTACATGTAAAAATTTATTTTGGCATATACACAGCTACAAACTTTTTTAAGTGTATTATAAATAGCTAGACTATACAATAAATAATAGCATATGGCACAATCAAAATTTGTCTTTAATCAAATATGTCAATTTTCTTTCAATTTCAAATCAATGATATAAATTAATGAAAAAATATGAATAGATCATGCTTAAAGTTCATCACCCTCTGTTTATTCATATAAAATTTTGTTTTAAGTTAGCGTTCATGATTTAAAAAAAACATAGGTAATCAAAGATTACGAAGCTCACCTCGACGAATGTTATCTACATGTAAAGCAAATTTCACATCATATTTTTTATCTAGTTAGGGTACATCCCAAGATCAATATCCATGCAAGTTTGATTTAATTATAGACCTGCTCAAAAAACTTTTGACCTGTTTAGTAATCAAGAAAATTTTGGTCAGTTCCAACATCCAAAGTAAGTCTGGAAGTTTTCATCCTTAGATGCACCATCTATGCAAGTTTAATCATAAAAGGCCATAATATTATATAGCTACTCAAAAAAAATTACCCTGGTCACTCATCTGGAAAATGTACGTCAGATTCAGAATCCAAAGCAAGTCTGGAAGTGTCCATCCCTAGATACAACATCCATGCTAATTTGGTTAAAATATGGCTAAAATTCACTCATGTGGAAAATCTAGGTCAGATCCAGCATTCGAAGCAGGTTGGTTAGTGTACATCCCTAGATGCATCATCCATGAAAGTTTGGTCGAGGTAGAGCTTATAGTTACTTGGGAATGGGACTACTCCTAAATCTATACCTGGTCTCACATGTGGAAAATGTAGGTCAGATCCAGCATTCGAAGCAAGTTTGGTAGTGTCCATCCCTAGATGCATCATCCATGCAAATTTGATCAAGGTAGGGCTTATAGTTACTTGGGAATGGACCTGCTCCTAAAACTTTAATTTGGTCACTCATCTGGAAAATCTAGGTCTGATCCAGCATCCGAAGCAAGTTTGGTCGTGTCCATCCCTAGATGCATCATCCATGCAAGTTTGGTCCAGGTAGGGCTTATAGTTACTTGGGAATGGACCTGCTCCTAAAACTTTAACCTGGTCACTCATCTGGAAAATCTAGGTCAGATCCAGCATCCAAGCAAGTGTAGTAGTGTCCATCCCTACATGCATCATCCATGCAATTTTAATCCAGGTAGGGCTTATAGTTACTTGGGAATGGACCTGCTCCTAAAACTTTAACCTGATCACTCATCTGGAAAATCTAGGTCAGATCCAGCATCCGAAGCATGTGTGGTAGTGTCCATCCCTAGATGCATCATCCATGCAAGTTTGGTCCAGGTAGGGCTTATAGTTACTTGTGAATGGACCTGCTCCTAAAACTTTAACCTGGTCACTCATCCGGAAAATCTAGGTCAGATCCAGCATCCGAAGCAAGTGTGGTAGTGTCCATCCCTAGATGCATCATCCATGCAATTTTAATCCAGGTAGGGCTTATAGTTACTTAGGAATGGACCTGCTCCTAAAACTTTAACTTGGTCACTCATCTGGAAAATCTAGGTCAGATCCAGCATCCGAAGCAAGTTCGGTAGTGTCCATCCCTAGATGCATCATCCATGCAAGTTTGGTCCAGGTAGGGCTTATAGTTACTTGGGAATGGACCTGCTCCTAAAACTTTAACCTGGTCACTCATCTGGAAAATCTAGGTCAGATCCAGCATCCAAGCAAGTGTAGTAGTGTCCATCCCTACATGCATCATCCATGCAAGTTTGGTCCAGGTAGGGCTTATAGTTACTTGGGAATGGACCTGCTCCTAAAACTTTAACCTGGTCACTCATCCGGAAAATCTAGGTCAGATCCAGCATCCGAAGCAAGTGTGGTAGTGTCCATCCCTAGATGCATCATCCATGCAATTTTAATCCAGGTAGGGCTTATAGTTACTTAGGAATGGACCTGCTCCTAAAACTTTAACCTGGTCACTCATCTGGAAAATCTAGGTCAGATCCAGCATCCGAAGCAAGTTCGGTAGTGTCCATCCCTAGATGCATCATCCATGCAAGTTTGGTCCAGGTAGGGCTTATAGTTACTTCGTCGAGGTGAGCTAAAAATTATAATTAAAATACCCACAATTTCAGCATCCACTGCGGGGCAAAATTTGATAGAAAAAGTTAATTCATTAAATTGACAGTTTTATAAAGGAGTATTACTCATATATCCTAGTGAGTTATCTCTCTTTTATCATAGGATTAATGCACCTTAAAACCTATAAAGAGTACAATGTCATTGCATTCATGTTAATCATGTTTTATCAAAATTTTCAAAATAAATTTTAAAATATCATTATTAATTGAATTGAGTCATAATTAAAATCTATTAAGAAATGAGACAGTGATCAATTAACAAGGAAAAGACTAGCAATTGCATTATTTTTTTTCCAACCTGCAGTTAAAATGCATCAAGCTTGAGGTATGGTGATTATTAAATAACATTTAGTAACTAAATTTCTTATTCCACTCTTCATAATTAGTTAATTCTGTCTCATTCAATTTAATTATAATCATATTTAATATATCCATAAATATAATTAAATATTTAACAATATTCCTCAGTTGTCTCCCTTGAGTCCTTCCTCGATTTCTTTCATCAGGCGTAGAACCAATTCCTCCCGATACGGTAGTGCCACACACTGCACCCCACAGGACAGGCCCACTGTCCCTCCCAACATCATCTAGTATGAAAATTTATAACAGTAAGTGTTGACCAGATACAGAGTTTAACCAAGAAATACAGCAATTTTTCACTACTGCAAACCAAATTATCTAAGGAAACTTTTTTTCTGGATTCATTAGTTTGAAATCCATCCGCAGAGCTCTGTTAATTAATTTTCATGACTGATGAAACATTCAACTTTAATAATTCTTGAAACTATTCTTCATACTTTTCAAATGCCACTCGTACAATCACATGCAATTACAATGTAAATGGCTTGTGTGGCGATATTTATTGCACACAAATGAAAATTAGTTTACAGCATATTTTAATTCTGAATCAGTAGAAATTCACACTTGCACGAGTTATTTCCCTTTGTTCACATAATGGCCATTTTTCTCACTATATCTTCTGTAATTTACCTGTAAAAATTTTAAACATTGAAATGTCTTGGGACATTACAATTTTATACATTTCCTATCTTGGCATAGTATAACATGGGTTAAAAAAAGGAAACATATAGACCATACAGAGAGATTTCATTTGTCAGACAATAACCTGTAAGGTTTGTATAGAGAGGAAACAGTACCTTATGCCAGTTGACCCCTGATTGACCCAGCAAAAAAGGAAATAACTCTTGTAAATGTGAAATTTGTCTTTTATTCCTTTATACATTAATTTTATACTCACCATTTAATTTTTTAGGGAATTTTTTTGTTTTCCACTAAATTTAAGATTTATAATGGTGGATGTACCAAATTAAGCTGCAGTATGCAAAAAGAGAGAGAAAAAAAACCCCCCAAACCTTAATTTACCTTTTTAATATTTTTCTCAAACATTGTTTTTTGGGGGTAATTTGCCATATCCTTAACATCCTGTTCTGTAACCTTGGTAACAGGAACAACACCAGCTGGATAGTTCAGTAAGTTGTACATAGATGAGTATGATGTCCCACCTGCAATTTTTTTTTGCTTTACATATATACTGTAATTAAAACCATTTTATATTACAAGTGAAAAACATAACTCTTTGGATTCAGCTACGTAAACCAAAACGCATATTAAAATCTGTGAGAAAAAGTGATGTGAAGAATAAAATTGATAGTCTGCCATTCAGTCTATGACATAATACATAAATAAAGTCACTTGTATATAAAAAAAAACAATAGTACAATACAGTATGGAAAGCCGAACTATATATATTCATTTTGAAAAATAAAATAGCTAGATCTGCTGTTATAAGATTTTTTTTTAAAAGCTACATTGTGTATGTACTTAAATTAAAAACAAAGGGCCATACGTGCACATACATGTACATCATGACATATGTGGTGTAAACTGTTTTCGTTCTCCAGATAAGACTGATATGAGCCTTTTGTCTTCATCCTCAGGTGGTTGACAGCTAGAACCCTATTTCTCTACTAACAGTCAATAAATTAATGAGTCTGCTTTTCCCCTGCATTTCACTCACCAACTAAGTCTCCAAAGGAATTGTGTGGTATAGCTGGAAAAGCAAAACCTGGACAGATAACAGCATCGATTCCCTGGGATCTCCATAAGGCCAAGGTTTCATCTTTATATTCCTGTTAAGACAGAGAAATAGACTAGACCTCTAGGAACAGGGTCATGTATACTGAATTGCATGGAATACAGAATTATTTTATTTTTGTTTGTTTGACAGAAAACCTCTTATAAAATTTTATAATTAATTTGAATGGCAAAGGAAATATATTTCTCTAACTCATTGAGAAAACTGCATAAACACCAATATTTTGAAAATTTTCTTGTGCAAATTAAAATTACTCTATCCACTTGCTAAGGAAGTAAGTCCCAACCCTCTACCAAATCTCAAAATATTACAAAACATATGTAATAACAAGAAAATACTGTTTGTCCTCATTCTACCTTTGATTATAAAATTGATAATTTTTTTTCCTTGTAAAATTTTTAAAATATTATGGACACAGAAAATGCTTAGATTTACATAAAAACAAAATCTTAACTTACTTCAATGTCAAGTGCATGATTCCAATAATCATAAACAGACCTGAAAAAAATCCAAATAAAATGAAACAGAGTATTAATAAAGGTAATTGCATGTAATCTAATCTGCCACATAGGTACAGTAATTTGTTGGGTGAAACATTACTTACAATTATAAATGAAGTTTACTTGCATTTTGATGTACATGGGTCCTACGGCTATCATTTTCGATCAATATAATCAGATGAAGGTCTTAATTTTCTTTAAAATCAATAGTTAGATCACTTACCCTATTCCTGATAAAGCTTTAATCATGTAACCTGGCATATCATCCTACAACAGAAATTAGAAATAAAACATTCAAAATTTTTGCTATGAGAACCTAATGAAGAAGTGTTTACATGTAGTGTAGCAACACTTAATAATGATGTAATGAAAGCTATCGAGTGGTCATCCGAAAATCTAAAGATAGTATATATGGTTTATAGATCAAATGTGAACATTTTTGGATGTCCAGGTCACAAAGTAATCAGTATACTTCCACTGTTGTTTGGAAAGAACTTAATTATGACAAAATATAAACATGCATACATCACAACCCCTTCTAATCTGGTTCAAACAATTTAAAACCAAAAAGTAGATATCAAAGAACTCTGAACTTCTGAAATATTTTAAATGGCACTTTTTAGACTCTGTCCCGGATAAGCTGAATTATGTGATGAGGTAGTCTAGATTGGATTCATGCACAGATCTAGAAGGTCCCCCCTTCTACATTTTCCGAGTTATTTAATTTATATACCAGGTAGTAACATGGCCCAAAAATGACCTTGGAATCCCCCCACCTCTTAAAAAACATAGATCCCTTGTAAAAAATGGTAAGGAAAGTCATATATGTAGAAAAGCAACTTGTTCTCCCCCCTCCTCCACCCCCAACCTTTCTTTTGTTTAGAAAATTCTTTCCAATTTTTTCTTTTTGTATGTTTTTTTTTCTTCTTGTCAAAAATTTATGACTCAGATTTTATTTAAGTGATTGTAACCCCCCCCCCCCCCAAAAAAAAATTTCTGGATCCATGCATGGGTTGAAGAGGCAAATCTAAGTTTAAAGTATATAATTTATTCAAAGGTTTTTGATGGTATCCAGTAAAAAACATATAACTCACTGTGTTTGCACATGCAAAAGTATTACAATCCATTTACCGCTAAGCTAACAAAACATCAACTTATGAGCATATTTCATAATTCTCGCTCATCCCTATACCAGAAATAATCACTTGGCCAGTGAGAATGGAATTACTCACCCTAGCAATGGCAGCCATTACCCATCCTATGACTTTCTTTACAGCACCTGGAAGAGTGGAGGTGAAGAAAAACTGGCGAACGGTGGAATCATAGATATCGTCCTCCCTGGAATATGGCAGAAAAAATGTTTTTTTTAATCTTTTAATAAACATGCATGAAATGCATAAACTGAGATGTGGAAAACACATGCATATAAATTACTGTATACATGATAAATTTGGCCCCGTTTTATTTTTGCCCCTTTCATCTTCATCACAAGTTGGCAAATTTAAAATTTGCAAATTCAAAGAAAACAGAATTATTTCTTTGACACACCCTTGTCTGGGCGGATTTAAAACTGGAAAAAACCGTTTGCAAGTGTGATTGGTCAAAAATACATTATGTAACACAGGGTGACAATAATCCTGCATACTGTATATGTATGTGGCAATCAAGAGGAACATGCCTCCGTTTCATTTTCATCCCTTTAGCCCTACACACAAGTGGGTTAATTTAAGACGGGGCAAATTCAAAGAAGTCATTACAATTTCTTAAACAGAACTGTGACAGGGCGAATTTAAAACATGGCAAAATTGTTTGCAAGTGTGACAGGGTGAAAATAACACGGGGTGAAAATATACAGTATATTCCTTACACATATGCTGGGACAAATTTCCGTGGAAAATTTTTGACTGTGTACATAGATTAATTAGTACCACACAGAAAAATAAACTTCTACGTATATTACTGGAGTTAGTTAACACTAGATACAAAGTTTTAATTCACGTGAGTTATAATTAACATACATGCAGACTCGGTAGGTTTTGGTGCCATCAGCTCCCACTGTGTCCAGAAACAGTTTAAACATTCGCCTAGCATCCAGTGGCTGCATTTGAATCATCTAAAGGAATAAAAATCTGATAATCAGACAAGAGCTTTAATCTTTAGCACAATTCTTAAATGAAGCACTTGAACAATAACTTGGAAGAAAATGTGGTGCCAAAAAGACATATTGCTGGTTGCAGGGTACATCTCCCAATGGAAAGTGAGTTAGGAAGACAGACAGGGCAAGGTAACTGACAGACAGCTGTGATGGTTTGGGCCGTGGATATCAGGCCAAGTAGCTCAGTCGGTAGAGCACCTGACTAAAGATGCAGGGGTCCCCGGTTCAATTCCCAATCCAGAACAACAAGCATATAGACAATTAGTCAGATGTAGGGACTTACACAATACTGTTGGAAGTAACATGTTTTGTAATCAGAATATTTCTAACACTTACATATACAATAATGTACCTCCAAGTCCATACCAAACTTCCTTCCAGGGGAGCCTTCAAAAATGCAGCAGCTAAGTAGCCCTACATGCCCCTAATTTGTTTTTGAACAATCTGTAAGTTTAGTTCATAAGGGAAAACTAGCAGAAATATTTGATGCTGCATGTAGATACCAAATTCAAATTGGCAACCTTAGTTATTACATGTACTACTTTGCAGAATAATTAATATCCATATAATCTAGGGTTACTTTTCATCTCTAGGTACTAAATATATATTAAGCAAATGTTTCAATTTGAACTTCTTTCTGAATAATGAAATACAGTTGAACTTCTGTATCTCAAACACTGATATCTCAAATACCATGGATATGTCAAAGTGATTTGGAAGTCCCAACCTCTTATTCATTAAGTAATTTACCCTGGATATCTTGAATCCTTGGATATCTCGAAGTTTTTTCTTGGTCTCATCGAGTTCGAAATAACGAGATTTGACTGTATCTTTAACCAAATTCTGACAAAGACTAGTTGTAATGAGCAGACCATTGAAGAATGTAGCATTTCAGGCTAAGGTAGCTCTATGATCATGAATATCTAGAAATGCTTGCTACATAGAAGATCAATACCCTTGCAAGAATCTACATGACTGATAGGTGATCTTCATCACTGACAATACTGACCTTATGACCCTGAGTTTCCAGTATGACCTTGGCTTTCTCCACAGCTCGGTGCATTGAGGGCACTGAGGGAATGTAGCCATCATCCAGGTAGAATCCAATCCGGAGTGGAGCCTTATCACTGTATATCTACAGAATATAACCAAAAGATTCAATAAAACATGCTTATAATGAATATGCATAAAGTGAATATCTGCTCATAATGAAGTCATTTTTTCACCAAGAATTTCAAACTTAGAAAAATACCAACAGTAGCAAATTACTGATATATTGATTCAGAAACAATTTTGATTATTATATGATTGAATAATTCCCATCTCTCTGATTGGCTGAGATCCAACAATGTTAGAAAAATACTGCCTTATATTGACCTGCACGTGACCTTCCAGGTCAATTAAAGGAATTATTTATTCTACATTGGACCAAAAATAAATAAGGAAATTCCAAATTGATGCAAATAGTTTTGGAAAGTTATTTCACTTGCACCTGACTTCCACTCATATGAACATAACATTAAGGCACACCTTTTGAGAATGTAAAGTTTTAATTTAAATTTTAAGGATAAGAAAGGATAAGTTTATGGACCTTTACATCCCACTAAATTGAGTTGGGAGAATTCTTTTCCTTTTTTTTGGGGGGGGGGGGGGGGGGGGGGGGGGTTCAAAGATTTGTTTTCAAGTAAGTTAATTATCACTTTTTTCCTTTTAATGCCCCCTTTACCCTTCTGGCTCGGTAAATATTGTACTCCTCATGTGTCTAAATCATCGTATTGGCCTCAAAAACCAGCAATAATTGTATAATGTTCTTTGCATTTAGCTACAGTTGAACTTCGGTATCTCCAACACTGATATCTTAAATATCATGGATATGTCAAAGTGATTTGGAAGTCCCAACCACTTATTCTTTAAGTATTTTACCCCTGATATCTCAAATCCTCGGATATCTTGAAGTTTTTTCTCAGTCCTATCGAGTTCTAGATAAAAAAGTTTTGTCCGTTTTGACCGTATATATCCATGCGATATTTAACATGCATAAAGCAGATACATGTATGTGGTCAGATAAAAGAACAAATATATATTATGCATGCATATCATTTTGAATTTAATGTTTATAGACAAAATATATTACTGTTATAATAAGGTTACAACCATTCTCACCTCCTCTCTGAACTGTATTGGAGGAACTGTGGGGTCAAGGTCAAACATATACTGACATAAAAGAGCTCTCATTGCTATGACAACACCATCAACATCTCTGGCCAGCACTCCAGCAGCTGATCTTACTGTTCAATCAAAAACAAATTCTCAATGAAATATCACTGTTCTGTTACTGTGTGTGCTGTTTGTTTTTAAGCACTATACATGTATCGGGACATATGTATATAGGCTTTTAAATGTCTTTTATTGTTTTTATACTTAATATATATATATATATTTTTTTTATCAAACTATCAAATTGTGTAGCAAAAAGGTATACAATGTATGTAGTCAAAAAACAAGGTAGGGTTTCAATACAAATCTGGTCCTGTATTTTATATGGAAATGATTTAAGATATTAAAACCCATCCTTTCTGAATCATTGAAATTCCATGCAGTAAGAACATACTACACACATGTACTTGAATTTCTCATATGACCTCCTAAATGCTAATTGGGATGTCATGAACTTATGCATTTTCCCTATTTTCTTAAAAAGTTGCAGATGACATCAATTTTCAGTGGAATTTTCTTTCAGATAATACAGAGCACACGCATTGCCAACAAAGATTTTGAGAAATGTGATTTTTCAAAGGATTTTACGCAACATATCTGAAAATTGAAGTGGGCGATGGCTTTGGACACAGTTGTTTTCTTAAGGGAAAGTACCCCCCGAAATGAGTCATTTTGAGGCTTTTTCAGTTTAAAACTTCGAACTGTACCAAATTTATGACATCATATTTCCAGAATAGTCCTCCTTCATGCCATATTCTTTCCTGATTTATCACATTCATATACTCAACTCATAACTAAGCCAATTTCATAACTTAATTTTTGAAAACATAAAATTTTAAGGGCTCAGTAAAGCCCAAACCGTACCTTCATCTTTCATATCTTTAAAATATGGTAGGACATTTTAAAACTTGTATGAGGGTTCAAGATATATGAAAACTGAGTTTTGAATATTGTTGGAATGCTAACTCATTTCAACATACATTTGTATCCCTGTTAAGTCTGATGACAAAAGTGAGGGGTTATTCATAACCAGAAGTCTCTGATGAGACTGTAGCTCTACTGGTGTGTACTTTGTGCATCTTGGTATATAGTGTACTTACTGAAATTCGACTCAAACTGTAGGAGGAGTAGTGTTTTAGCATTTCACAGAAATTTCTACTTTTATTAGTAACCATGGTAACATTTGTTGAAATCATAATCAAATATATATAGAATTATGTATTTTATTACATTTATATTGTAGTTGTGTATCAAGTCTTGTTGAAACTGGACCAAAACTGTAGGAGGAGAAGCATTTAGAATGAACTTCACAGAAATTTCTATTTTTAATAACCATGGCAAAATCCTTTGTGGAAATTAAAAAAAACAGATGAATAGAAATATGCATCTTTAAATAGTGTACTTGTGTACCAAGTCATATTGAAACTGGACTTAAAAACTTAAAGTAATAGTGTTTTGAAAGAACTTCTGCAAAATTTTCTATTTTTAGTAACCATGGCAACATTTTTTGTTTAAATCAAAAACAAATTAACAGAATTATGTATCTTAATTAGTATCATGAGTATAGTGTACTTGTGTACCAAGTGTTATTAAAATTGAACTAAAACTGTATGAGGAGTAGCATTTACAGACAGATGGACAGCTAGGCAGATGATTGACACCTTACTATATACCATAAGCTCTTCTGGTCTCTGACCAGTAGAGCTAAAAATGAGAATTTAAAATATTAATTTTTTTTTGCAGGCTTGAATACACCTCTTTTCAATGTACATGCAATTTTGAACATACCGGTACAAGCTGATTTAAAAAAAAACAGAACAAAACACAGCTATATATACAGACTGAAATACAGCTTACTGTATTTTTTCATGAAATAAAAATTTGAATCTAATATTGTTAATGAAATAATTGTTAGCCTACCTAAGGTTTGGCCTTTTGTTAGTTTATGAGTACCATTTGAACTGCAAATAAAACAGAAAATGTATGTACATAGATTTAAGATCATTCATGCAAACCAAAACTGAAAGCTAAAAAGCAAATTTGTACAACTGTGTATACATGTATATTTTCAATTTATTTGAGGTATGAAATTTTCATATTCCTTTCACAACTGGACACTTTAGAAATAAATACTTGATTATTGAATATGGAGGTTTTTTCAAACAAAATTTCTCAATGTTAGCAATCCTAGAGTTCCAGTTTTTATTCTGCTTCACCTAAATGTGTGCACATTCCAACAGAGAGAGGAAGGTAAGATATCTAAGGGATGTGTATAAGGAAATTTTATTAACAAGAGGCCCATGGGCCACATCGCTCACCTGATAAATAAGTTTAGTATTGAAAAGTTTCCGGGGGGGGGGGGGGGGGGGGGGGGGTTGATATCAAATGGCTTTGCTGTTCTTGAGCAGCAGATTTTTCCCCATACATTTATTTGTAAAACTTTGATCCCCCATTGTGGCCCCACCCTACCTCTGGGGGCCCTCATATGAACAAATTTCATTCTACACTCCCAAGGATGCCTCCATATTAATTTGACTAATCATGACTTTTTCTGTTCTTGAGAAAAAGATTTTTTCCTATATAATCCTCTGTAAACTTTGATCCCCCATCCTATCGGGGGGGGGGGGGGGGGGGGGGAGGGGTCATGACTTGAACAAACTTGAATCTACACTACCTGAGGATGCTTCCATATAAATATCACCAATCATGGCTTTGCTGTTCTTAACAAGAAGATTTTTAAAGATATTTTCCTATAAATTTCTATGTAAAACTTTGATCCCCCACTGTGGCCCCACCCTATCCCCGGGGGTCATGATTTGAACAAACTTGAATCTACACTACCTGAGGATGCTTCCAAATAAATATGACCAATCATGGCTTTGTTCTTAAGAAGAAGATTTTTAAAGATATTTTCCTATATATTTCTATGTAAAACTTTGATCCCCCATTGTGGCCACACCCTTCCCCCGGGGGTCATGATTTGAACAAACTTGAATCTACACTACCTGAGGATATTTCCACATAAGTTTCATCTTTCCTGGCCCAGTGGTTCTTGAGAAGAAGATTTTTTAAATGATGCCATTATTTTTTCACTAATTCTTAATTATCTCCCCTTGAAAGAGGGCTAGGCCCTCCATTTGAAGAAACTTGAATCCCCTTTACTCAAGGATGATTCATGGCAAGTTTGGTTGAAATTGGCCCAGTGGTTCTGGAGAAGAAGTCAAAAATGTGAAAAGTTTACAGACGGACAGACAGACAGACAGACGGACGATGGATAAAATGTGATCAGAAAAGCTCACTTGAGCTTTCAGCTCAGTTGAGCTAAAAAGTGGATTTTTTGTGGGAGGAAAATTTTGTAATATCCATATAACAAAGCTTTGTATGCTTTTTTTGCTGAGGTTACAGAATTTACAAACACATGCATAAAGTGCACTGTAGTACCTCTTTTTCAAACCATTCCACTGGTGAGTGATAAATGTTGAAAAACTGTATTTATCACAAAATTTTCAACCCCCTCCCCCAAAGATTTCCATGTTTACATAAATGCTTGCCCTACCTCAATCTTCCTACAGTTGGTTTCAGACCACAGATTCCACACATGTTAGCAGGTATCCTGATGCTTCCCCCAATATCAGTACCAATCCCTAAAATGGATCCTCCTGCAGCTATGAGGGCCCCCTCCCCACCAGATGACCCCCCAGGGCCTCGGTCTTCATCATGGGGATTTAGAGTCCTGCCATATATTGGATTAGAACACTCAAATGTCATCATGGTTTGAGGGACATTGGTACGAACAAAAGGCACTGCTCCCTGCTTCTTGAGAACCTGAGAGGAAATATAAAATTTGGATAAAAATAATGCATCTCAGTGCAGTAAGTACTGGTACATGATCAAATTTTATTTCACAATACTGAGTCTAATTAATTCATTTTGCTGTAATTTTCAAGAAGGAAGATACACCCAAAGAAAAGCTGGTTGTTTTTGAGATAATAGTTCCAATGAAATACTGTAGAAGCACAAATTTTCGTGTGGATAAAATTTCGTTGATTTGTCATCTAAAAAGGTTTCATTGGCATTAAATTTTGTTGTTTCGAATGTTACTCTACACAATTTATAGTCATATAAAAAATTCGTGTGGGATTTAATTTCATTGATAATTGTAAACAACGAAATAAACGAAATTTAATTCCCAACGAATATTTCTGCTTTTACAGTATGTACATGCAATAAACAGATACCAAACCTTGACAATAACAGCATCTTCTGACACTGGTTCTCCTATACATTTCTGCATACCAGCTGTGCAGTCATAGCCCTGTTACATACAAATGCATGTACAATACTTGCAGGAACATTTGTATATGTATAGGTAAATATGAAATTTATCAATTCTGTCAATTGAAAATGTATATTGTCTACATTGTCAAATACTTTATGTATACATCTATATGTTAAAGCTTAGATATGTTTTACCTCAGTAATAAAAACATGAAAAATATCTAAAATTAACACATTAAAAATGATTTTTGGATGATGGGCTTGCTTTTGCAATATTTAACTACATGTACAAATATATCACGTAAAACAAAAATGTCATTGGGATGGTTGGAAACACTGCAGTCAAAAGTACTTTCTCGGTAATTCAATACAATTACCTGCAACTTTCACAAACAAGCCAGCATCTTTTTTATGTCTATGCTTTATATAGTTAAATAATAATTCTAAATTTAGAAATCTTTGGTACACCTGTATGACACCAGATATATGTACACCTGTATGACACCTGATACATGTGCACCTGTGTTATACCTTGATATAGTAATTTTCTTTGATACTGACAGGAACACCGTGTAGTGGCCCCTTTGTCCCTGACCTTTGATCCCTTTCTATGGCCATTTCCTGCATTTAAACAATTTAAAATATATTAAAGTCATCCAGAAAAAAAATCATTTGAGACTTTTTCTACAGATAGATTTTTTTCCCATGCATTTAATATACATGTACATGTATGTCAGATGTAGACCATAATCAGGTATTAAAGCTTATCAAATTTCTTTAAATAAAGAACCTTTTAAAAAATAAAATTCTCTTTTAAGCAGAAATTTTCTCTTTAATATATGCAAATAATATTCCTAATTGTGCTGCCTCCACATATAAAGTACTGGGTATTCAAATTGAAAGAAAATCTACTAGACCTGTTTTACAATACAGACATGTATGCACCTAACTGGGTGACTTTATATCATGTTTACATGTAAAGATTAAATAAATGTACAGCTGTAGGTGATACAGTAATTCAATACAACTTGGAAATACATTTATATTAAGTATAGGCCTCTACCCAAACCAGACATATTTTTCACAAAGCTTCTCAACTTGACTGAAGGATCTGTTAAATTCAGATAAATTAGTAATTAATAAATGTTAATTAAGAATTGGTGACATCACACACACTGCACACACACAGTAGACAGAGGGAACCCACTTCCTTAATTACAATGTACATAATAGGTAAACATTAAAAGTTAGTAACTGTTTTTTTTTTCACTGCAATGGATTTGAGGGTTAATTTTTTTTTTAATTGTTTAAATACTTTTTTAATATACTACCATCAAACATTTCTACACATGTGTTAAAATTCTGGAAAAGAAAGGTAAAATCTTCGTGAAAACATTAAAAAAAACATGACAATCAGGTACCTTTTTAAAATTCCAGGCAAGCTTAATAAATTCAGGCTATTAAAAGAATTATTGTTATATTTTTAATTTTTTTGAAAATATAACAAGCTTATTCACAGGCACTTGGGGTATGGACCTCCCCCCCCCCCTTTTTTCCATTTTTTTTTCTTTTTAAATCTGGGGTCCAGTCACCTTTTCCCTATTTTTGTATTCTAATATGCACTATATATTATCAATAATGCAACTCTTTTATTTCTATCAGCTGCTTTTAAATATATCGTTTTCGACTGCTCTCTTTTTATGTATCAGTCAAAAACGATATATTTAAAAACAGCTGATAGAAACAAAAGAGTTGCATTATTGATAATATATAGTGCATATTAGAATACAAAAATAGGGAAAAGGTGACTGGACCCCAGATTTTAAAAGAAAAAAAAATGGAAAAGGGGGGGGGGGGGGAGGTCCATACCCCAAGTGCCTGTGAGCTTATTAACTCAATTCACTCAAGTATTTCACACAAAAGGGAAAAGGTTTAACAAAAACATTTAAAAGATTAAAAGATCTGATAAAAAAAGCATTCAAATACGTAAAGCTAAATGAAAATATAACATATCAGCAGTTTTAATGAAAATAACATTCAACAACAGAACACCATTAATAATGATTAATTGATATTTCTGTCAAGAAATTTATTTCGTTAACCTATCAATCAAGCTTTATTATTTTTCTCTAATATTCTATCCAGAATTGAAAAGAAATAAAAAGCAGATCAAGCCTCTAAGAGTTCTCTCCCTTACACATTTTAAGCTTGAAGTTCATATTTAATAGATGCACTAAACGTGAAAAGCAACTAAAGCTAAGTTACACTAATTACATAGATCATGATTAGAGAGACGGTCTAATGCTCCTTACCTCTGCCTCCCAGATTGGCTCCACCACACAGTTAAGACGGCGATTGACCTCGAGGGCTGCGGCTTGATAACACTCGTACACGTCCACTGCCTTCAGCTCCCCTGATTGGAGCTTCTCTATGAGCTCTGTGATTGACAGCCTCGTTATGGCATCCTTCTTTTCTTGAGTAATCTGTAGAGACAAAAATCCTTTAACTTATTTTGACCTTTTTTCAATGTTTCCGCACACATAATTATAAAGAATTAACTCTTAAGACTTTGATTCAATCGTGTGTTTTTCCTTCATTTCCTTCAAATTATTCTTAATTATGTCTGATATGGATGCAAGTTTCATCTTTAATACATGTATTTATTAGTAGAGTAATTGTAGTGATCAAGTGATAGATGTGCTTAATATGAAAAAATTGAATAAATTTAAATAGTAATTAAAGTGAAATATTTGAATTGGTGATAAATTAACTCTTGTTTATAATTTATAAATTGGTGAGAAATATTGAATGATTCTTCAAAGACATGATCAATAAAATTGAATATACTTTTGGACCTGATATTTCAATAATATGATTCATTTCTTGTAGAATTTTACACATAATTTTATATAATTTCTTTCTGTTCTTGGTTATGCATATATACTGTACAAAATAAATCATCCATGTGAAAAGAAATTAAGATAAGAGTTTGGTATCATACATACACTACAAGAATGTAACCAGTCCTGTTTCATGAAAAATTTTCTTTTATTAAATATTAAAAAAAAACAACAAGATGCCCATGGGCCACATTGCTCATCTGAGCACTTTGGTTAGAGACAAGCAGAAATCAGTTCAATATTGAAAAGTTTAAATATAAAAGTGGTCCCACCCTAACCCCAGGGAGTGATGATTCATATAAAATTGCTTCCATATTAATATTACTAATCATGGCTTTGATGTTCTTGAGAAGAAGATAATTCCCTATATATTCTTATGTAAAACTTTGATTGCCCATAGTGGCCCCACCCTACCTCAGGGGGTCATGATTTGAACTGATTTGAATCTACACTACCTGAGGATGCTTCTATATGAATATGACTTATCATGCTTTTCTGTTCTTGAGAAGAAGATTTTAAAAGATATTTCCTTTATATATTCCTATGCATAACTTTGATCCCCTGTTGTGGCCCTACCCTACCTTTGGGGATCATGTTTTGAATAAACTGTAATCTACACTATGCAATAAAGCTTTAACATAAGCAAGATAAGTTTCAACTCTTCTGGTCCAGAGAAAAAGATTTTTGAAAAATGCCATTAATTTTTCACTAATTCTTAATTATCTCCCCTTGAAAGAGGGTGTAGCTATTAGTTCACTAGAGCAAATTTGAATCCCCTACACCCAAGGATGCTTTGTGGAAAGTTTGGTTGAAACTGGTCCAGTGGTTCTGGAGAAGAAGATGAAAATGTGAAAAATTTACAATGACAAAGACAAAGGACAAATTTTGATTAGAAAAGCTCACTTGAGCCTTCCACTCAGGTGAGCTAAAAATTGAAAGACTGCATGTAATTCAAAGTTGGTTTGATATTTCATAAACAGTTTCCATAATCTTTAAATAACATACCTTCCATAAGAATTGGACCAGCTAGGCTACAAAGAACCTCTTCTAGGAGAAAAAAAAAGAAATAAAAAATGCATACCCCTTTTTTATTTAAATGTTCTGCTAACTTCTCACAAGCAGCTAGGCATTCTTCTCTCTTGGCTTTGACCTTTGACTTTGCCCTATAATATTTATAGATGGAGTGGGAAGCTTTCACGGTCACAAGACTCAGAAAAACAACAGAGACATTTCTCGGAGTCATCCATTCCATGTTCACATCCAATTTTTTCAATCTATCCATGACTCAGCTTCCTGCAAAAATAAATTGGAGACATATAGTTACGGTACATACTTACCTCCCTTTTTTTATTCATAGGAACTTAATTTTTACTTAATTACACAAAATTGTCTGCTTTGCAAAAATGTCATTCTCAAGTATCTCTTTGGGCTCAGTGAAAACTTTAGTCCTCTGTCTGAGATGGCTAAATCATATTTTTCAAAAAATTGCAATATCTATTTCTATTTACATGACGTGTACTTACATCACATTATCAAATTATGCAAAATTACATATCTACACGTAATCATACATTTAGGTGTGCAATTTTGCATAATTGAACTTTGGTACTTTGAACACTGATATCTTGAATATCATGAATATGTCGAACTGAGTTGGAAGTCCCATTCACTCATTATTTTTCTTTAAGTATTTTAACCTCAATATCCTGAACCCTAGGATATTTTGAAGTTTTGAGTTCAAGATAATGAGGTTTGACTGTAGTGGAATATCTTAGGGCATACAGTAAAACTTGGATATAGCAGAGACCTGGGGATTTGTGAATTTACTCACATAAGGTGTAGACATGTTACATACATTTCATGAACATAATTTCCTGCACCAGGTGACATATGCATGTGTTGAAAAGTGTATGGACATTGCTGAATCCACTTTAAAAAAATCTCTTACCTCAGGGGCAATTTTTACAAAAGAACTTATGAAAAAGACCTAAAACTGAACTCAATTGTAAAATCTTACAAAACTGATGTTTCTCTAAAAATTTGCTTGTATATCATATATATATATATTGTGCTTTTTATATTAATATTTCTTCACTTAGGGCAGTTATATCAGTTTAAGAGTTGTTGTAAAATGTGCTTTATAAATAAAAATTAATTTCATTACAACGTGTATTGGTAACAATCCTCTAATAAAACTAATGTCCAAATAACTGTATCTCGCTTCCATTCTCAATGACCATGTAGTGTAGAGCAACGCCGCGAGAATTCCATCGGCATCGAAAGCAAGTTTTTTGACTTGCCTAGATAGCCGAGCGGTCTAGCGCGCTGTTCCTGTACTGCTAGGAGAGAGATTCCGTAGGTCGAGAGTTCAACCCCGGGCTGGGGCGGAAGTGGGTATCCTTGTAAAAAGTGAATTTTTTTTGTGCTTTATATATATATATATATATAGTCTTTTAAAAATATTAAAACCATTTTTCAAATTAATGTAAAAAAAAAAAAAAGAAAAGAAAAGAATGTTACTCATCTAATAACATTTTGGTTTTAATCGTAAGTCCTTTTGTGAAACGTGTTCCTGCGGTAGACCGTTAGAAAACTTATTTTTATTACACTGCACTTACAAACCATAATTTGCTGTTCTTGAGAAGGGTGCTAGTCACTGCGCCCCAAAACCAGAACGCCCCATGCATGAGCGCCCCAAACATTTTTACCGGCGCCCAAGTACAAATATGAGCGCCCCAAACTTAATTCACGAGCGCCCCAAATCAGCATTTCGATCGCCCCAAGGCTCATTAACTAGTAAAGAAATAAATTATTGGCTTTTTTTTTTTTTTTTTAACATTTCGATGTTAAAAATATATTGATATGAACAATTCACGAGCGCCCCAAATTATATCTATCATAAGTGCACCAGATTTTAAGTATAACGAACGCCCCAAGATTTGTAAACTAGGATTATGAAATAATTATGAGATTATAATTGAGCGGGCTCCTTTATGTGGGATAACAGCGGTGCTCAGACTTTGAAACTATCGTTTTTAATTACACAAATATTTAAAAGTTGATAATATAAAAGAATATTACACAAGTGTTCTTTGAAGAAGGAAAGTCAAACAAAAGAATATTTTGTACAGTTGTATGCAACTAAACATAAGTCAATTTCAACATAGATTCAAGTGAAATATTCCAAAAATAAAATATAACTGATGAAGTACTTATATGTATAAAATTACCACATAACGAGAGCACCTACAGATACCTGTGTTAGATCGGACGATGTTGTTTGGGGCGCTCGAAATGCTAATTTGGGGCGCCCGTGGAATAAGTTTGGGGCGCTCATATTTGTACTTGGGCGCCGGTAAAAATATTTGGGGCGCTCATGCATGGGGCGTTCTGGTTTTGGGGCGAAATGACAGTAACCCCTTGAGAAAAATCAAACGCGCCGAATATCACAGAAAACGATTTGCACACCCCTTCCCCATAATCTTCAAGTGCAACTGTGAGATTAAAATACAAAGATATATTGAACTGTTGAACGTTAAGGAGATATGATATTTATTCATTTAGTGGGTCATCAAAAGTGAAAGTACAGAAGGTACAAGGTCTGCATTATTTTCACTAATGAAAATTGTAATGCAATAAAAGTCAAATAGCTAAATTCAATAGCTCAGAAAATATATACTTACGTGCACATTCATATGTGAGACAAATCAACCCTATAAGACGCCCCATCGTTATAAATACGTACTAATAAATAACATACTTGTTATCGGAACAGGAAAAGAAAGTACAAAGTAAAATTAGAATCCTCTCAATCACTCCTTCTATATACCTACGTCCCGGAAACGAGCTACTCAATGACCAGCATGCTTGACAAAGTGTTGTTTCTTTTATTGATTATGTGACATATGTGTGTATGTCGTGAAAAGGGACGTTTTTCATTGATAAACACCCTTTTAAGGATGGAATATTATGTTGACATCAGCATTAGCTAAGAGGAAATTTAGTGTTATATAACACTTAATATACATGATATAGGCTTTGTGTTATAAGATGTAGAGTGACAACAATTTTAATACACCACCCTGGTCACATTTACATATGAAGAAGTAAATTATTTATTTTAGAACTAGTGAGGTGTATTGTTACCATGCGCGGATCTTAACAGCGGGGAGGGGGATCCAGGGATTTTTGGAGAAAAAAATTGAAAAAGTTTGAAAAATTGATATTTTTAGCTACTTTGAATCTTTTATTGAGCCTCAATAAAGACTATAAGAAAAACAAACAAACCGGCCATTCTCACAAAAACATGACACATTGTTGCCACTTATGCTACATGTAGATAGAGACTAAATTTAGAATGTATCTCTAATTACATGTAAGTAAGTACAGTATATGGCCATAAGTGAGTCAATTACATTTTCACACTATATATTTCATTGAAAAACCAATTTTTATAAGATCCTATTGTGAGGTCATTTGCCCAATTCCATGATTTTTTCAATGAATCAATGAATTGTTCAATTTTTCCTGTATTAAAACTCTACACAAAATGATGCACTAATCAATATTGAGAAAAAATTATGAAACCGTCGAGACAAAAATTTCTAACCTCAGATTACTATGATATCTTAACAAATAAGAGTCTTAAAATTTTTATTTAGCATTTGACAGGTGATATCACCACAATACCTAAAGATAAAATTATTTTGAAATTATGTGAAAAAACTGCAAAGAATTCTACATTTTATGGTGTTTTAGTCGTATAAAATAAGCAACAGATAACAGCGCAATATTTCCCCAAAATGAATTTTTCAATGAAATATATATAGCGGAAAAATAAAATTATGACTCACTTATGGCCAGGTACTGTAGTAGCTGAGGGTACATTTGAAATGCATTTTAAATGCTGAAAAATATTGAAAAACGCTCAATTTTCACTTATGATAGGTGTTGTATGATCAAACTCAATCAACAACTCAAGAAAAACAATAAAAGACATATTTTACCTTTAGTAATTAGGTATTGACAATATTATTCTAAAAATAGCTTTCATGGTTGCCATGGTTTAGCCAAACAAAATTTGTTAAGTTTTGATTAATACTAGTTTTTGAGAAAAAAAACATGGAAATTCAAGACTGGCAAATATACGGTCGATATGCTTTTCTGTGAAGTGGATATATCTACATGTATGGATCGACCTCATGAAAGGGATATATATACATATATATATATATATATATATATATATATATATATATATATATATATATATATATATATATATAGAGAGAGAGAGAGAGAGAGAGAGAGAGAGAGAGAGAGAGAGAGAGATTATCCAAAGTTGATAGTCAGGTTAGTTGTTCATAAATATCAATCATAAAAAATTTGGGAACTACATGTACAAGGGTATCTATTTAAGGAAAAAAAATTCTTCTGCTTTTTATACATTTTTTCCTCTAATTTCCATAACTTCCCAGCGCTCTATTTAAACAATTTAATTTGAATTTTTTGAAATGTTAAAATTAGAACCACACATATGCCTTAAAAATGATCACCAGTTTTACAGACATGTGCTTTTTATAATTTTTTAAAATCACGAACCTTTTTAGATATGATTTGAGTTGTATATAAAACCTTTAGGTCTGAAAAACTTCCTCTATCCCGGAAGGTTTTCTGTACACTAAAACTTCAAACCTGGTGATTTACAACATACCTCACTTATTTATAGAAAATCTTTTTCCTGGTAAGATTACTTATAAAAAATATCCTTTTGAAATAAATTTTAATCATTAAATTTATAAAGACCTTGTATATATATACATGTAGTATAATACTTGCAATTGGAATGGGATTTACGCTATAGATGTATCTTATATAACGCTTATGTTTCTTTCTTTTAAATTTTGTTGTAAATCTTAAGTTGCCATCTTTTTCCAAATCTTCACTCTACAGTTTCCTTCATTTTGTCAACTATACACGTACATGGCATGAACAAATAACGAGCAACTTATGATTGTTGGACTATTTTCTGCGGAACATTGATGTATGTAAGATGACTGTTCAATCTGATACGCGGAATACTTCCACAAAACAGCCTGTTTATCATGTTTTGCTTCAGTACTTACTTAGATGGGTTTTATTGGAGATAGTTTAAAGGCACTGCATACACTAAAACTCTGCTTTTATTGTAGGTACCTTTTTCTAAAAAATGGTTTTGGTGGAGGCATCTGTTTATTTAGCACTTCAATTAAACATTTATTTATGAAGACAAATACAAGAACTCGATCGTGTAATACTTTTATTAAAAAAAATCTATTGATATGGCAAATTATAAGATGTATGTAGATTAAAAAATTGACTGTGATTAATGTTATAAAATGGGAAACACTCATATTTTGGTACTTGAGGAGTAGTCGCCCGCTTGCCGCAGTGGTTAGAGTGTTTCCTTTAGAGTCGCAGAGTAAGGAGTTGATCCTGACGTCGAGCGTTTGAATCTTACTGCGGGACGTGGAGACCGGGTTCTGCGGATGAGACCGTATAAACTGAGGTCCAGTGTCTCAGCAGAGGCTGGCACGAAAAAGATTCTTCACTGCTCAAAGGTCGTAATTGCCGAGTACAGGTCTAAATTTGCTACCCTCCACAGGCAAGTGGCAGCGTCTCAATATGAGTGAAAAAATTCTTAAAAAAAACAAACTGGACGAATAAGATTGATAGGTTAATTCAGTTAAAGATGATGAGTGAGCTAATGAAACCCAGTTGTTATACTGACATGCAATTTTAATCTATTCCACATTCTTTTTTTTTTTAATTGATGACATATATTCCTAACTTCAGTACAGTTATAACTGATATTTGTTTCGTTAATTTGAATTATAAAAGGTTAACATCAAGATTCAATGTATGCATATCAAGGTCCTATCTTTAGACAAAATTTTGAAATATCATCCCCTCTCAACAATCAAAGAATTATTTCAAAAATCATCCATCCAATAATTACACTTTACTTGGTCCAAAACTGTTGAAGGAATAGCGTATCGAAAGAATTTCACACACAAAAAAAATTAGTAACCATGGCAACACCGTATCTCTCAATCCAATTTCGATTTACAGTTATGTGTCTAAGTATAGGCTACATGAAAATGTGTACATATACTAAGTTTTATTGAAATCGGACCCAGAGGAAGAGTACAAAAATTTGAAAAAAATGTTTACAAAAAGCTAGACAGATGGTCGAAAGAAACCTTACAATCAAATTAGCTCTGCTGGTCTTTGACAGTAAAACTTGAAATAGTGGATGTGGTATATTCTTCTCATAGACAAGTAAAGTGTATAAAATATATCACAAAAATTAAATATGAAAATTAAATATTTCATGAATATTTCGATGAGATCCTAACCGAGATGTTTGAAAGACTGTTCTCAGTAGAGTACTAAAACGCACAGCTTTATTTATTTATTTTGATTTCCACTAACACTGTTATACTACATTATGCATTTTGTTTGTTTCTTTGTTTTTCGTCCCTTACGAGAATAATTTTCATTCATATGAGACGTCAGCAATTTTAGACCGTTGCTAGGCTCTCCGAGCCATAGAGCAGTGATGGTTCTTTAGCATGTTAACACCTATACCATGACTCGGGACCTACCGTGTATATTTTTAAGACCCCTGACTTTCATGCCTAACACAGTCACTATACCTACATGTATATATGTTAATTAAACCTCTTAGGTTTGACGGAGGGCCTGGAACAATAATCGAATCCGTACCTCACGATCACGAAGCAATTAAGCGCCTTGGCCTACTACTAAGGCTACCCTGAGCGTTTTTTTTTCATAAATCCCATATAAATTAATGTTACTTATATTTTTATTTTATTAAACTTTTCGAGGATTGGAACCAACACACAGCCATCTATCTGTCTCTTCTGTTCGTTTCGTGTTGTTCAGGTTGATCTATTGGCCTTTTCCCATATATGCACTCCATCTCTAATTAAACAAAGAAAAGGTACTGTAACATTTGCTATACGTAATGAATAAGTTTTGACACACACACACGGAGAGAGAGAGAGAGAGAGAGAGAGAGAGAGAGAGAGAGAGAGATGTTCATTGTAATTCATTATATAAATCATCAACTCTCATGCTCATTGATTTTTTTAATTAGTTAATGTATATTAAAATCTATATCACAACGTCTGAAGATAACTATTATGATCAGTTGCAGACAAACTCCCCAGAAACAAAGTTTTCGCAGCGTGATGCATCTTTTTGAAGCTGAAATATTTCTCTTGTTTCTTGTCAATGTTATATCCCTGAAAGACACACTTGTGACGAGATCAACGCAGTTCTCTTTACAAACCGATCTTAATGATCTTCTATTTAATTATGCTCTATTATTGCAAACAACTGTCCACAGTCCGAATGCATGTTCTGTGAGATGTATGAACTTTGCCATATGTGCCTCTTTCCAAATCCACGAGGAACAGAACCAGTGTCGACTTTACTGGACCCATTTCCTGATGAATGAGACTGGTTCATTTTCTGTTGGTTGGAGAACATTCTCAGACATTGGTAAGTTAATAAATGTATTTCGATGAAATGAACTTCTTCATAATGTATCATAATAAATTAAATTATGAGAGTACTTCGAGGAAATTAATTATTTCATATGATGTAATATGGTATTAAATAAGTTATGAGAGTAATTCGATGACAAGAACGACAATCATATGATGCTTCATAGCAAGTTAAATAAAAGTGATCGATGAAGTAAACAATTTCATATGATGTAACATTATACATTAACCTTTAAAATTGTTTGACTTTCCTATATAAATCTGTACTGAAAAAGTCTAACATTTCCAATGCTTTTCTGAGCGGTCAAAAAATCGATTTTGGACCGCGGAGTGAGATATTGGACCTGTCGATGAGATATCGGACCGCTATGACGTTTTTAACCTAGCTGACAGTGTACATATATGCAGGATCAGCTACATCTTATCAATTTTGGCAAACATGGAAGTCATGATCAGCACAATATATTTCAAAATAAAAAGTAAAAGTATAACAAAACAGTTATTGGTGTGTTCTCGGGCAAAATGCGCTTTGTCGACCCCTCGAACCAAATAAACTGTTTGCCTTCGGCTTAACGGCCTCAAGCAAACAAATTGGCTCTTTGGTCCAACAAAATGCATGTTGCCCTCGAACCCAGTCAATAATAATTGTATATTATAAACAATTTAATTACAGTTGTGTGAAATGCAATAAAACATACATGTAACGTGTATGATTGTATTAATCTGTGTGATTTTCTGCTATACGCGTGTTGTGATCTATATGTAAACCGACTTGATAAAGAACTCACGTTTTTAATTGGTGAGGCTAAGTGTTTTAATAACTGTACTTTTTAAACTTATTTAAAACTTGTCAGATACAACGAATTACATTTATAAGGAATCGCTATAAGCATATTTTACTCTATACCTTTCATCAAAATTACCCCACAGAACTGAAAGATTCCTTTTACTACATGCTAATATGATGGCAACAAAAAAGTCATATTACTAAACATTTCAATCGATTGCCTTTTTTCTATACCAAATTATATTCAACATTGAAAGGTATTAAATATCTATCATACTTCAAAGATTTTTTTTATAAATACATCTTATTAACAGTGGTAGTTAATCTCATGCAACAATGCCTCAGGATCGTTAATTTTGTTAATTTGCATTTTTCCTCTGCAACGTTCAAAAGAAAAAGTATAATCAATAGAATTGATTTATATCTATTTGTATAACATCATCTCCTCATCAAACGATCATTATATTAAGTAGTATTTTTTCACTGAGATGAAATGTACAACTCTTCTTCAATCTGTTTGAAATTAGTTAATACATACACCAACTTACATGTACGAGAATTTTGCTGAATTACATTCAAACCTTGAAACTGCAAAGATGAATTTATAAAAAAAAAAAGTCAATAATAAATACATGTAAATAAATAAATAAATAAAAACATACGAAAACAACTAAACGAACAAAAAATAAAAATAATTTAAAAAATTATACTCTAAAACGATATGTAGGTAATTTTAAATGGTATATGAACCTGCTATTCTGCTTTATACTAAAGGTCCCTGCAAAACAGGATATCTTTATTCAAGACAATATGGCTACTGCCTCCGATATGTCGGGCAGCTAAGAGGACAAGAGATGATAGAGGTGTGTGAGAAAAACGACGAAGAATTAATTAAAGTTAATTCATTAGAGGAGAATAACTTTGTCAGTGGATTGGCCTGTAAGTACAAATCCATACATTAACATAATAAGTCTTTTTTGTTGTTGCATTGTAAGCAAATGGATAGCATTGTCTGTCTATCTTCTGATATTACAACTCCTTGAATAAATGTGACCTCTTGATTCTGAACTTAAATTTAATTATCATGCATTTTATTAAAATGATGTTTTGGAAGCAAAATGCATGGTTTTTTATTCAGATAAAAGCTCTTTTTTTGAGATGATTTCAAAATTTTTATTAATTTATAGGAATAACTGAAAAAATATCTTCTTCGGCAATAACCAAATTTAAAGGTTGTTAAGCATAGTGATATCATATATTTTTAGGAAATAAAGATCATTGATATGAATTTTGCCAGTAGAATTGATTATAAAGGACAATTTTGTTGTTGGTACAACGCAAGTCCGTAGGAAAGAAGGGAAAAGTGTTGGGGAGGGGGGGGGTAGTGGTGGTGGTGGCTACCCCCATTTTTTCTGAAAATAATCTCTTTTGCTGTTACAGTAGTTTTAATATTAAATTTTGATTTGGATGCTGCGTGCCCCCCCCCCCCCCCCGTTTAGTCAAACAGGGAAATTACAGCATTTGAAAGAAAAATTATACTTAAAAGTCAGACCATCCCCAACACACAAATACACGAAATAAGATTTAAGAGTTTGGTCAGTTTACTTTTTTTGCTTTCAACTTCTTTCGGAGGTTGCCCCCCTCTCCCCTCACACACACACTTCGAAAACTGTTTCTTTGGGACTGCAACAAATTTCGAAGACTCCTTTTCCAATAATTATTTATTGTAAAATCCATGCCAGTTGGCGAAGTACTCCTAGAGAAAAAAAGAGCAAGCAAGCAAGCAAACAAACAAACATGTTCAAGGGTTGGTTGTCAGCCGACAATCAACGGAAATACACCAACAGCATTGGATTGTATCCATAACAGACGGACGAACCAACAGACTAGTATATGGGGTAAATCTTAAACAGCCAAAACTTCGTTTGCTGAGGCTATCAGTACCTAATATTTTCTTTTTTTGCATGAATTTTGATTACTTACAGTGGCGTACATTCCTATCTGCTAATGTGTATACTGTACATGCCTCTCCATTGGGCTAGTGAGAAGTCACAGATTTAACCTGAGGCGCAAAGTATGGGTAGGCAAGGAGAAGGTCGCCCCCTCTCGACAGGGATTGAGAGGGGGAGTGGGGTGTTCGGTGGGGCCATTTTTGCGAACTATAAGACATCTACGATTGTCATTTGTCATCTAAAGTTTGACAAGTGAAAATAATATTGAAAACATTTTTTTCCAGTTTTTATCTTGATATGAAGACTACTTAACAAAATTGAGAACTTTTAACATTTTTTACTCTGCTTACTAGAAAATATGGAAATCTACAATTTGACAAGTGAAAATAATATATAAAAAACATTTTTTTTCCAGTTTTTATCTTGCTATGAAGACTACTTAACAAAATTGAGAACTTTTAATATTTTTTACTCTGCTTAGAAAATATGGAAATTTCCTTACTGAATAATATATATACGATCAATACATTTAATTTCCTACTAACCAAAAATATTAATTTCATTTCCTGCACTAATCATGGCCTCCTGTTCTCCTGCAATCTAATTAAAATCAGATCTTTGTTACGCTCCGAAATTCTAATGTCGCTGTACAAAGAGATCTTTGTACAGCGACATAAGAATTTCGGAGCATAACAAAGATCTGATTTTAATCAAATTGCCTCTTCCTGTTGATGGTTTTGATAATGTCTTGGCCAAACTTAACATAATACTAGAATTTCGGATTTAAAAGAATTCCAGCTATAGGTAGTTTTGTCATTAATATATAGTACATGTAAAACTGTCAACGTTGGATAGGTATAAAAGTACGGATTGCTAAGAATGCTTTTTTTGGCACAAAATAAAATTAATAGATAAGAATTATAATAATCTTTTCTCCTCCCTTTTTTCAACCAATTTTTTTATCCTTGAGAAAATGATGAGTAGGCTACAGCTTTTTTGCCTATATGAAATATATATTTTGAAAAGTCGGATAAATTGATAACCATCTCTTAATATTATAAAATGTGAAGATAACGAACAGTGAACAAACACGAAATCCAATGAAAAAATACAAACTGACAACAGGGCATACACTGACCCCCTAGAAAAACCAGAAATGGGATCATGTTTGTTTGTTTAACGTCCCTCTCGAGAATATTTCACTCATATGGAGACGCCACCACTTACCGGTGAAGAGCTGTAAATTTTGACCTATAATCGCAGACCTGTTTACTCTTACGATTTCGCCGTATTTTGTACGGATTTTGAGTCCTAAATACGTCTCACGTTTTACTTTAATGAAAATACGGAAATCCGAAATCCGTTCGTTTAGATTTTAGCAGATAGTTTTCGTTATGATCTGTCTGAGTTTGACGCTTTTTAATCACTAAAAAAGAAATATTTCAAACAGTTAAGTGATGTCGGGTTGCCAAAACGCGGTGGTTTCTCTAGTAATATATGTAAAATCGATGGAAAGTAAAATCTTACGGGAATATGTCAACTCTCACTGACAAATCTAATAAAAAATATTGAGAGACAACAATATGGGTAAACAGGTCTGTAATCGGCACTCAGGGCCATTGAGCAGTGAGGGATCTTTTTCGTGCCAGCATCTACTGCGACACAGGACCTCGGTTTATACAGTCACATCCGAAGGACCAGTCTCCACGTCCCACAGTAGGATTCGAACCCGCGACGTAAGGATTAACTCCTTACTCCGCGACTCTAGAAGTGGGATCATGTGTCATGGAAAAGTAGAAATCCCCTTTACAACTGTACACAAATAAGTATGAAAACAATGATTTAACAATTTGTATGGACATTTGTATGGTCACCGAGTATTCGACCCAAAGAAAGGTTTTATTTGCAAGTGAAATCATTGTCACGATCATGTTGACTTAAAAAGATTATTTTTACCCTGGGACATCAGCTTATTTATCAAAAGCCCGTCTCGTTTTAGAGGTTGATGGTACATAGGCAATGCTTTCTTGGGAGACATAACGCAATATGCATGTGATCATATTATACAGTAAACCTTTCTTAAACGGAAAATATTTTTATACCAAACCGATTGTATACTATACAGAAGATAAAATTTATTCACTTTCAATATTATTTTAACACTTTTGATATAAGGAGGCTTGGATGTAAGGGATTAACAATTAGGTCTTCAGAGACTTTCTTGTAAACCAGTTTGGTCTTATTTCTTTCAGTTTCTTTGATGCAAGATCCAATAGGAACAAGACGACTTTTAATCGATGGATTATTCTCCAGTGGCAAGTGGATATCTATGTTCGGTAATGGTTCTAGGTTGATCTTCACCAACTTTTATGCCGGCAATGGAATCCCAGAAGAAAATCACATCATCACTATGTTTACCGGAAATCTTACTCACTTTTCTGAGTTTAAATGGAGATCTAAATCAGGAAAATTTTTGAGACGGTCGGTGATTTGTAGATACTATCCCTAACTGACTCTAAGATAAAAATTTAGAAATGAGCAGTTTGTTCATATGTATCTCTAACTGAACTTTAAGTTATATTAAATTGTTTTCAAAGTTATCTGTATATCTACAATTTGTAACTAATTTTTGTGTGTAAAGACATATTCAGAAATCTCAAAACAGTTTGTGAGAAAAACGTGAGTATAGATTGCAGACGTCGATATTGACCTAATACAAAAAAACTACTCAAAAACGTTACTGTACCATTTCTTGAAGTATTCTCTTAAAATTGCTCTTTTTTGTAAAATTATAATACACATTACTATACATTTAATCAATATTATTGGTAAACGTAGATCGTGATTTCAATATTTATTAACAAAACATGTCTCCTGACATTTTAAATTTGAATGAATTCTGTGCTTAAAATATAATTTCAAGATAAAATAATTGTAAATATGTGTACTTTCTTATTACATTTTTATTACAATAAAAGTATTCCACGCTGTGTGACTGTGAATCTTGTGATTTAGCGGAAACCATATCAACGTATCTGTAACATGACTAGCAATGGGCGATGTGAAATGCTTTAAAACAGATGAGCTATTTGCAATTATAGTTCTGTTGTAATTCGAGGTGTTTTTGAATTTCTTATAATTATGGGCAATTGTGCTTGGGGGTCTAAAACCAGAGACCAAAAATATTTTCAGGTATTCTACTTAACTGTCATTCTTTTCATGAAGCCAAGCAGGAAATCCCTATCCAAGGCAGCTTTTTCTATGTCATTTTGGCAAGCAAAGCGTTAAATTCATCACTTTGCCATAAAATTGTATAGAATATGAAAATTTGAAAGTTTTTACTTGAGTGGCGTTTTAGAACCAGTTTACATACTTCACCCTGCATTCTTAGCCAAAACCTCTCTGAAAGTATCACTAAAAATTAAGAATGATTTCTTTATTCAAAATGAAGGGATAGAGCCAATAAAGCAGAATTTTTTGGTTCCAAAATTATTTTTCGATTATGTCTTTGCCTTTCAAAAATACTGAATTTCAAAAGAAAGTTGAACTTTCTGAATTGAATTTTTAAACAGGTTATTTCTGACACTTGGATGATGATGCATGCATGCATATATATATATATATATATATATATATATATATATATATATATATATATATATACACACACACACACACACACACCCTCACACACACACACACACCCTCACACACACACACACACACATATATATATATATATAATGGCATTTGCCTTGGGTACTTGCCTTATGTACTCTAAAGCTTGTAGGCAATGATCTTAATAGTTTACAAGTTATGAAAAATATCTTTTTAAAGAGATGTTGACAAAAATGTGTAACTCTGTCAATAATTGTATTCTGCTGCATTAACATACCTCTCAGTTAACAAAAGTCCATCAGGAAATGACTTAGCATGCTTGTAAACCAAAGGGGTGGGGAACAAAATGGTACTAAACACCGGGAGACATAATAAAGGTCAAAAACCAAACACTCCTCTTTAAATTAATCAATATACGTTTTATTTTACTGTCTTATAGTCCATTATAACACTGAGATTTAAAATTACGTTAAAAGGGTGCATCAATACTTAGTTTTCTAGGCCTGAATGGGAATATAGCTTATTTTTGTTCAAAGTTTATTTACAAGGAGATTTTTAATGCATTTCTTTCATACAATTTTTATTGGCTTTTCACTTCATTTACATTACGAGTATAATTATACGTTATAAATTACTGTATTTTACAATGCATATATTAGAGTAGAGTGCAATGTATGTATGTAGTAAGGATATGATATGTCTCATTTACAATAATATTTTTGGTAACCAATGCACTTTTCAATTATCTTAATCACAGAAAATAACGTATACTGTAGTTCAATATAGTTTGATGGTAATTTGAATGTTTTCTATATCTTAAAGCGTCAATGACCGAGGTCAGGACTGAATATTGGACCCAGGATAATGAAACAGACTTAGACTTAAATCAGTATTTCAATCAACTATAACAAAATGTTTGATACTGTCAAATGAAACTCTTAATTTGTATATAACAGCAGTTTGATGATGTAAAATTGGAATGCATTCTGATTTTGGACTGCTTAATTTCTAAAATATTTCAACACCACAAACAGGTTTGACTTGAATTTAAGATGCTTCATGATCTCGTGGTCTGGTGATTAAATACATACGTATTAATAATCACAAAACGTCTCTAAATTATGCTAACAAACACTTTTTGCATATGGTGATTAGACATTTTTTACCCTTTGTAGTCCGAATTTTAGGTACATTTCGGCATGCAATGAAAAGAAATTAAACCGATTACGGTTGTGTAACCAGCTAATGATAAGACATTCCATTAACTACTTTATTCATAGGAGTAAGTAATAAAAGTGTGTTAAAAACATACTTTTGTACATTGTACTTATTGGTATAATTTCTTCAAGAGGATTTCAGTCGAGTACTGGTACTGAGGATATCAGTTGAGTCCTGCTATAAGTTTAACTTGTGAGGATTTCAAGAAAAACTTCAGAAGGATTTCGATTAAATTTTAGTATTGGTATAGCATCCTCTAGGATTTCACTGGATTGCTGGTATAGGTATAATATCCTAGTATTTATACATGTATCACATCCTCATATAATAATAAAGATGAATTTGAATAGTATCTGACAAATGAAATAAGCTACTTTGAAATAAGATAGTAAAGCTTCTTAAACAAGAGGCCCATGGACCACAATGCTCACCTGAGTTGCTTTGGCCCTGCTGTTCTTCACCGGATTTTTCCCTTGCAATAATACATATAGTTGTCCCGCCATACCCCTGGGGTCATAATTTGAAAAATTTAGAATCTGCATTACCCCAGGATGCTCCCACATACATTTCAGCTATTCTGGTCCGTTGGTTCTTGAGCCGAAGATTTTTAAAGATTTTTTTCTATGTATTTCAATGTAAAAATTGGATTCACTATTGTGTCCCCGAACTACCCCGGGGGTCATGATTTGAACAATTTAGAATCTACACTACCCAAGGATGCTTCCATATAAGTTTCAGCTTTCCTGGCTTAGGGGTTCTTAAGAAGAAGATTTTTTTTAAGGATACCACCCTATTTTTGTCTTTTCTTGATTATCTCCCCTTGTAACGGGGCTTGGCCTTTCAGTTAAAGAATTTAAACTTTCCAACACCAAAGAATGCTTCATATCAAGTTTGGTTAAAAAAGATGCTTTATACCAAGTTTGGTTTAAAAAAGTTGAAAATGTAAAAAGTTTACATACGGACGGACAGTCAAACAGAGGGACGGACGACTGACAAAGGGTGATCAGAAAAGCTCACTTGAGCTTTCAGCTCAGGTGAGCTAAAAAGGGCAATCAAATGTACAAGAAAACTTTTTTCATGGTTTCCGAATTTTCATCGTGACCTCCTTCAGAGATTCTTGAAAACCCCCATAGTCTTTCCAATACACTCTGTCATCAGGTGGGTATCGTTCGTGGCTATACTCCCCATTAAGGTTGCAGTCTCCACAATTCCTGTACCACCACCCACCTTTGAGCTCGATTGCACAGTTACCAATGTTTCCAGATTTGTTGTCGTCGTTGTCCGAGTCATATGTTGTAAAACGCATACCATTATGATCTGCCATACTGTCACCTATGTCCCATTCTGTACATTAAGAAAATGTTACTAAACATTTAAAAATATTTCTTCGTATCATATTCCGGAATACTAGTAGTTAGAACATATCAAAATACCAAAATAAATAAACTTTTTCATTTTCAAACTTCAGATTCGTTTGATAAGTAAAAAAACATGTTCTTTAATCAATAGTCTACAAAACACATTGCTATTATATATACCTGGAGTGGAAGAATAAACTGGATTCCCTACTTCTAATATATATTTAGTTGAAGAATCTCCCACCCTGAACGTTGCATATTCTATAGAAAGGAGTTTTCCGTCAAATGTTAGTAGATCTATCCTCAAGTAGGTATGTCCTAACTTTGTCAGCTCATGAATATATTTGTTACCTATCAAAAAATGAATTTCATGTTCTCATATCAAAGACAAATACAACTATCTTCATTTGCAAGTGTTTATTAATGATAACTCTTGAAACGTTAAGGAATGTATATAACTATACAAAATCAATAAAATACATATATTGACTGGGTTCGAGGGCAACATGCGTTTTGTCGGACCCTAGACCAAACTGTTTGCCTGAGGCCGTTAGGCAAACAGTTTGGTTTGAGGGTCGACAAAACGCATTTTGCCCGAGAATTCGGTCAATAAATGTTTTGTTATACCTTTTTTTTTATTAACATACATGTATCTTGTACTGGTTTCCATAATGTAAATTTCGTTTTCCCGAACTGCGGTTAAACCAACAGTGTGACGTAGCGGTCCAATATCTCATCGACAGGTCCAGTATCTCACTCAGCGGTCAAAAAACGATTTTCAATGGACCGCTCGGTAAAACATTGGAAATTTCAGACTTTTTTTAGCATAGATTTATATAGGATACAATTTTTAAAGGTATTATAACAATTATTATAAATTTCTATATTTTGTTGAATGCGGCATTATTGTTAAAATTGTCATTTTTGTGAACCTTAATACTTGTAAAAATTTTATGTTTATCTGTTTTTATTTAGTTTGCAGAAGCATTTTGAAAAACGTATTTCTCATATTAAGTAAAATGCTTGCTTAACGTAACAATACCTAACCAAAATTCCCCATCAGTTGACCCAAATCCGTTTTCATAGTCTGTCCAATTTCTGTAAAAATCAACACTGCCGTCGATTCTTCTTTGAAAAGTCTACAAGTAATTTGCATAAATAAAAAGAATAATTAGTTTCCAAGATTTTGACTGGCTCAATTTTATTATTATTTTTTTATTATTATATCTACTGCGTATTAAAACTGTCTACACCAATTTTATTTTCCTTTCAGATTATATTTATTGGTAAGCTACTGTTATCTCGTGGTTTTCTTCAGATTGATAATTCCGTGCTCTTAGAGTATTATGAAAATAAGCGCATGTAATTTTAATGGACATGAAGAGGCTTGTATAATTTTGGCATTTTTTTCCTTTTGTGTGGTTACCGTCCAATGGAAAAGAGTTCCATCTTCTGTGCAATTGACTTCAATGAACTGCCCCGCCAAAAGAATCGTAAGTTTTCCAACCATTCCTCTCAAACTCCAACATTCACAATCACCACAATCTATAAAATTTGACTACGAGTATTTATTTTCATTCATCTATCCAAGCCCTTCAATTTCATTTTGTTTTAACAATTGCATTAATTACAAGTGAGTATTTAAGCAAAAATGTAGTGTACTTGCACTACATGTCTCTTAATCTTACTTGATTTAAAATAACTTTTGTATAATGTAAGATGTAAAATAACTATCCGGTTTCAATATTTGTCTTAAAACGGTCAATGTAAATCAGTAATCAAATGTTAAAATATAGTAAATTAAATGTTACCTGATTCTGTCGAGTCCTGCCAGCTTTGGACAGTGGACAAGTGGAGGGGCGTAAGATTTGTAGTTGTGGATTGATGCAGAATTTGTCCTCCAGAAGATGTAGTTGAACTCTGCATGGTAGATGTTGACGCTTCTTCAGACATTGTTGAAATATTGGAGTTTGTAGACAGTGTTTCATAATTAAACAATGTAGAATTTTGTTCAAAGGTTGCCATATCCATAGAAGGAGTAGCGTCAGTAGCGTCAGATAACTGTTCCATGTACTGTTCAGTTATATCAAACGTTACCTAAACGTACATGAAATAAGTACGCCAATAGTTCTATTAAAAAGCTTGATGCTATATAACATACTGATTATGAAAATAGAGAAAATCAGTTTTTAGGTTAAAACCTTCTTTGCTCATGACACTTGCAGCCTTCCTTTCCATGGTAATTTGTTTTATTTGTTTTATCTGATCAAGCTACAAATAAGAAATAACTATGGAATGCAAAAAAAAAAAAAAAAAAAATGCTTAATAAGATAAATGCATATAATAATCTTAAAGTCTATCCATATGTAGGCAATTCTCTTCCGATAAAAATCATTTCAATCAAAAATCAGGTAAATGCAAATGAGATTACTGTATTCTAATTTTCAATTGCTTTCCTATGTTGAATTCAGATAGTTGTGCAAGGACCAAAATGGATTACCAGAAGCAAGTTTTCCTTGTTTTATAGTTTAAAGAATTCAGGATGTTGTCAGACAATAAAGGACCACTATGAAAATAATGAGTACAGATTCTACGAAATCCATTCATGATGTGAAAATCTTCTTCCACAACAGTAATTCAATGTGAAGTACTATAGTACTTCAGTCAAGTACAGTGTATTTAGTATCAAACTCGCATATGATCTGCAAGTCTTTGATCAACAATGGTGTACCTGAAGTCAATCCAATACACTACATGTACGAACGGTATTCATTCACTAACCTTACACTTCACTTGCAAGCATGGCAGGTACCAGAAAAATGAAGGGTAAATTTAGCAAATGTTTGGGTCCATAAGATAAATATATTCTTGAGTGAATCCTAGAAGAACTTGGTTTATATACTGAGATATCGTAGAAAATTAAATTGGACCCCATAAGAGGTTATAATATTGTATATCGATTCTATTAGTAATACTAGATGATGTCATAAGACAGTAATACCCGCACTAATGTGTTTACCTCTAAATGCAGGCACATAGCATCGGGGGGGGGGGCTGCCCCCCCAACCCACTTTTTTCGAAACATAACTTTTTTCTATCGTTCATGAAAGGGTGGTTGCCCCCCCCCCCCCCACTTTTTTGTTACATTATAGTCAAATAAAGGTAATGTAGTAGTGTACATATAAAATTGGGGTACTGAAAGAAGTTGAAAACCCACCCCCACCCCACGAAATAGGATTTTTGAGTTTTGAAAAAAAAAATTTTTTTTGGCATGTCGTTTTTTCAGGTTAATTGAAATTTTTTTCTCTGGCTGCCCCCCCCCCCTCCCCCACTTTCAAAAACGTTGCTACGTCCCTGAAATGTGCTCTGACTGCTCTCCTTCAAATTCTGGTAACCAGGGAAGAAGCACACATTTAAATCAAACATAAAATGCTCAGGTGAACATGCAGTCCATATGGGCCTCTTATGTAAATCAGGTGCGGATCCAGAAATTTTTTCCAGGGGAACCAACCCAGAAATTTCTTAACAAGCCAAAATAAAATAAAAAAAAAATGCATTTAAACTCCTCTCCCAAAAACCCGTGGAAACCTATTTCAGTGTTGTGGTGGTGGGGGGAGGGGGGAAGAGGGGGGTTTGGCTGCTCACTTTTTAAGCTTCATATGTATAACTTTTCATACCAACTTAACATGGGTCCGTGTTTTCTAAGGGGGGGGGGGGGGGTCCAAGGTCACTTTTAGTTGCTTTCGTATATAGATTTCGTATATAGGTTCCGGACCCCCTCCCCCTCTAGATCCGCGCATGTAAATATTTCATTACCAGTCTGATATTACCTAATAATGTAAATTCTGATAAAGAGAGAATTTTTTGAAAGATTTGTGTAAAAAAGGGGGGTGGTTAATTTTCTACCCATAATTAGAACTTCTTGAATTTATTGTCAAAACAACAAATTTTATTATTTTAGTGCATAGCTTTTTGGATGAACTAAAAAAAAATAGATGCCAAAATGGAAATTTGTGCAAATTTTTATCAGTATTTGGGTAGGACTCGGAGAACCCCTTTCCAAATCTTGACCCAATCAACTTTGTCAAAAATCAACCCCCACTCACGATTCACCCTTTTTCCTGTCATATTTAGAATAGATAACACAAACTTATGAAAAAAAAAATTGTATGTAATTATAATATAAGTTTTACAAATGTACACCTATTTGGGAAATTTCTAGACTCGTGCGTGGAATTACGTCACACTGCTAGCACTTTTTTTACCGTTATCATTATTGTTTTGCACATGGTGTATATACATCATTATTACCACTGGGATTATTAATATTTAGTGTGTGTTTTAAATGGATTTATTATTCTATCAAGTTAACAGTACCTATAACAGGCTCTAAGTACATTATGAATATATTATTGTAAACGTTTAGTATATAACGGGGTTTGTTTGTTAAACGTCCTTCTCGAGAATTTTTTACTCATATGGAGACGCCACCACTTGCCGGTGAAGGGCTGCAAATTTTAACGTAGGGTCGACACTTAGGCCATTGAGCAGTGAGGGATCTTTTTTGTGCCAACAACTACTGCAACAAGGGACACCGGTTTATACAGTCTCATCCGAAGAACTGGTCTCCACGTCCCATAGTGGATTCTAACCCGCGACTTAGTGTAGTATCTGTGCGACTGTCCCCTGGTACGACCCACTGATGGTATTACGTCAGATGGCGGGACAGTCGCACAGACCTCTTCTACACGTGGATGCCAAGCAGACAAACTTGTCTGGGACAGCAGCGGAGCGGGAGTCGGCCTGGGCCAGAACCTACGGATAAGTTTGTGTTTGTACATATTGTAAATAAATACTTGTAAAGAACCACATAGTTACTTCACTGGCGCCCAATTCGCGGGGCCCGGTGCTAGATTCCCGTACTGCTGTCAGTTTGGAAATTTTTTCTTGGCATTGTTTTTGGTGCTGAGAGCACGTGTGACGTTTGCAGTATTTTTCTGATGCAATAATTTTTTGAATTAACTAGAATCAATTTGTGTATAAATTTATTGCAAGCGATTTAGTGATTTTGTAGATTATCTGTGATTTATTTGAGATTTTATTTTGTGCAATTTTATTATGGATATGTCCCTGGAGGAAGCCGTGTCGGCTTAAGACCTGGGTAGTGACCCGGCTATCACGTGGTCAGACAGTATCACCCCTGTGGGGATACTCCGGGGAGGGGGGTAATTCACCATACGGGAGTGAGCATTTTGCCTCCAGTCACAGTCCTTTTGCTCAGTCAATGTCAGGCCACATGGGAGGGGGGTTGCCCCTTGGGGGTCCCTCTACACCTATGCCCGGCCTGCATTCGGGCATCCTCCGTGGGGAGGGGAGTGTGTTACATGGAAAGTCAGGAAAAGAGGTAAGGTTTGCCCAGCCTCAATTTGGCTCACCAGGGGTGATGACCAGTGATTCCCTGGAGGCCTCTCTAGGTAGCCTGTGTAGGTGTGGCTCACCTGGTAGCACTGTGGGTTGTAGCCCACCTAAATATGAATATAGGGAGGTTCCCCTGAATTCGGGATCAAACCATCCGTATTCCTTAGGCCGTGTGCGACCAGCTAGTAGTAGCCACCCTGTCCTTGTGGGAGACACAGCTAATATGGGGGGCCCTGCTACCATGGGTTATAGACCAAGCCGCTTGGGTGAGATTGTACCACATTCACTTGACCCCGCACTTCCGTCCCATGCACCGTGTGTTAGTCAGCAACCTGAGAGGCCTGTAAGGCCCACACAGCTCACCTCCGAGTATGATCGTCAACATGTAAGGCCCGTAGATCCTGTAGGGCTCACCTGGGTCCCTGCACCCATACAGAGCCAACCTAGACTAGCAGATTTTGGTGCGCCCTCTCTCCCTGGGGATGATTTCCAACCCCCAAGCTCAATGCCACGCACTATATCTGCCTCAGCCCCACTAAATGTTGGAGTGTCCCCAGCACTGGTTCAGTCACGAGCAAATGGTAACCTAGTCTCTTGGCCTTTAGACACTGGTGTGAATGCTGCCAGACTCCAACCTACATCATTGTATGCTAATTCCACAAGCACACCTTACCGTGCGTCCCCATCAGTGTACATCAGTCCTGGGGGTAGGCATGCTCAACCCCCAGTACCCGACCATGCCCAGTCTGTGTTGTACTGAGGTGAGAGTACTCCAGCCACACTCCATGGTATGGCTATGCCCAGTGCACTGCAGCACCATAGTGTTCCTGTGTCACTGGCTTGTAGTCCTGCCCATCCCGATACCCCAGCCTGCCATTTTGGAAGGGAGGGGGAGAGAATAGCACATGAGCAGCCTAACATGTATGGGGCAGGCCATCCAAGATACTATGCTACATGTAGTTAGTCAGTCCAGGCTAACCAGGCTTGCAACTTTAGTACACCAATACATTATGGCTCACCTGGTTACCAGGGCACCACACCATACCCAAGTAAGGCAGCCACTTGGAGTAAGCCCTGGTATAAGGACCTTCGCTATGATGGTAAGACCAGCTGGAAGGCATTTTTGCACAAGTTCGTTAGGTTATCTCGCAGCCACCTGTGGACCGAGGAGGAGCAGCACGACCAGTTCTGTTTTTCCCTTGAAGGGGCAGCAAGTGAGTACTATACCTTGCTGTTAGAAACCAGTAGCCAGCTCCGCCTAGGCGAGATCTTGCAGAGATTTGAGAAGCGTTTTGGCTCCTCTGCCCCCGATCTTACGCATCAACTTAACTTCCAGTCTGCTAGTCAGAATCCAGGAGAGTCACTTCGGCAGTGGGCAGACAGGGTACTGACCTTGGCAACGCGAGCCTTCCCTTGTGTGCCGGATGTACACATGCATGCCATACCTCGGCTGTGATATGGAGCTGAGGACCATGACGCTGGCCTCTATGCGCTTGACGGGCGTCCCCGGACTGTAGAGGACGCCGTGGAGTGAATGCAATACTTCCAGCACTCCCGGCCCCACAGGCTTAAACCGTCGAGGGAAGTAAGAAGGCTGGGTTCTGGCCAAGACACTAGGAAGGATGATCCTGGGATGGGAATGTGGCTGCTAGGGAGGAGCTTGAAGCCCTCCGGAGCAGGATAGAGAAACTTGAGGAGGCCTTGAGGCTGAAAGGATATGCCCCCTTTCCAAAACCTCGGAGGGCTGGTTCACCACCATCCAGATGGACAGCTCCCAAGCGGAAGCCTTCTGTGTGTTTTAAGTGTGGAGAGGTGGGGCATTTCCATAGAAATTACCCCACTCAAACTACAGGGAAGACAGTAGCCACTGATGGGCCGCGGGGCAGTGCCCGGATGAAGGGACCCCTTGGTGAGAGATTACCTAGGCCAGAGTCCCAGGAGAGGGGACAGAGGGGTGGAAAGCCTAGATACCAGGGAGGGCCATCTCAGGCTGTGCGATTCATGACCCCAGAAAAGTTGCCAGAGAGGACAGAGTCGAAGGAGCAGGGGACCAGTCTACCCCCTCCTGTATGCGGTGCCGGCGCAAGCGGCGCAGGCTGAGGGTTCACTTTAAGACACTGCAATCACCAGAGCTATTCTCGGCTGAGGAGGAAGAGGCATCCTTGGACGAGGAAGTGGGGAAGCTTGTGGCCCCCCACTCCACTCTGGAGCCACTTGGACCAGCCCAGGATAGGACTAGGGTGTTTTAGGGCTTTGGGAGGACCAGCCCTGGTAGTTCTGATCAGGTGTCACCCAAGAATGAGGGGAAGCAGCCCTGTATACGAAATGGGCAGTTACACCAATCTCAAGGCTTTGCTGTTAGACTGTGCATGCCATGCCTGGAAGTAGAGATGGTGGAGGAGTCCCTATTGGATTTTGCAGTTGAGGATATTGGTGTTGTACCTCTATCCCCAGGACCAGCCCAACCTTCTGTTAGTGAGGCGGCCTATGGTTGTGTTCCTGGGGAATTGCTAATATTCAGCTGCTCTCCCCCGGAGGTGGATTTTGATGAGGACAGCAAGGAGAGTCATGATGCAGATGTGGGGAGAGCCCCATATGATCCTGGCTGTACTTTGTCTTCTGTCAATACGACACCAGAGGAGAACAGTCCATGTCGTTTATACAGATCAAGACGGAGGCGTTGGAGATGCCGGAGGGTGTGTTTACCCTCCAGGGCCAGATGATGTGACTGGTGTCACAGTTTCTCAGTAGTGAGTAGGCCTGCCTACCTTGGCCCACTCGGTGAACGTTAAACAGGAGTTGTAGGAGGTTGCCTGGGAATTATCCCGGACTACCACCTGGTAGGATATGTGAGTAGGATTTGTATACCTAGGGTGAATCCTGGGTGTGGTTTTGCCTGGAGCTTGCTCCGGCACTTGTTATTCTTGGGCAGTTAGCCCAGGAGGGTGTTTACAGTGCCCAACGTTGGAGATGGTTCTGGACTCTCTTTCCTGAGGTAGACTCCAGTCTTTCAAAGAAAACGGGGGGGGGGGAGTGTAGTATCTGTGCGACTGTCCGTGGTACGACCTACTGCGGAGCGGGAGTCGGCCTAGGCCAGAACCTACGGATAAGTTTGTGTTTGTACATTTTGTAAATAAATACTTGTAAAGAACCTCAAAGACTTTATAAGGGTCAACTCCTTACTGCACGACTCTTGAGCAGACGTTCTAACCACTGCGCCACACGGGCGACTAGAACGGGGTAAAATAACCGGAAATGAAAATGGTTAGGGTCCTCTAGGTGGAAAAGGGTCAAAGATCATTGGAATGCCACAATTATACAAATTATACAATGAGGCAAGTCCCTGGGGTCATTTCACTTGATCTTTGGAACCGGAAACAATAAAATAGCTTTCATTAGAGCAAAAACACCTAAGTCATCTTTGTAGTATAACACATTAAATAGGATATATGGGGTCATGACCCCCCAGAGGTCATTCCCAACCCCTAAAACTTCAAATGATCATATACATTGTTTCTTGAAAATGGTTGAAAACTCTCCCCTTAACCATATATGATATTGTCCCTCAAGTCATGATGTATTAAATGGTATAAAGGTTATGACCCCTTGAAGTCATCCTCATCCTGAAACTGGAAATGATCACAATATGACCTGTGTCAAAAGTGTGTTAGTGATAATCTGCTTGATATTTTATTCAGGACCTCTTAGGGTCAGTCCATCCTCTTAGAATGCGAAAATGAAAATCATTCAGAGACCCGCCATTATAATACTTTGTGTACATGTACATTTTTGTATTATTCACAATTTTTTTTTAATACCCAAACAAGTTATAAATAATTTGTATAAATAAACAAGCCTGGGGCTGGGAAGGGGGAAAAGGGGAAGGAGTTATGTCTGCATGGTCTTAAATGTTGAAAACTCCTAAAATTTGTGAATATTAACCCGGTCGTTTCCCAGTTGTCATCAATATTTACCGATCTTCCCACAACATACATGTGTCTTTATTAATTCAAAAGATCATGGACTTTTTTGATCATATGCCTAGCTCTCCCTTGAATCAGGAATGGTGATATAAATATTTTAAAGAACTTTCTTTAGGAAGTGCGGGTATAATAATTGTTATAGACTTCAAAATAAAACATTCAACAATGAAATATGTAGTAAAAAATAATTATATAAACTGCAAAATAAAAAAAAAATTAAATTAAGGAAGACCAATTAACATTCTTAAATAATAGAGAAAAAAAAAATTAAAAAATCAAGTCCATACTTCTTAAAAGGAAATAAGTCAAAAAACTTGATTCTTGCAAAACGAAGTCCTAATACTGTTTCAGTTACATATTTTACCTTTCTAAAATGATCACAGACATTCAAAGAGGGTTCCGTGGAAGGTGCATATTCGGATGGACCATTCCAAATTCTGCACAAATTTTCCTTATCATTACAGATTTCAAAGCCTTGACAGTTTGATGATTTCCCGCATAAACTCGCACACCAAACTTTAGAAAATTGAGCTCTTGTTCCGACAAATTCTTCTACTATATGTGTGCTCTGGCTTTGGACAGTTTTGTCCATAACCTTGAAATTATATTCTTGGATCTCCGACAATACATTCGATACAGAAATTAGCACACAAAAAATGTTGACCGGAACAGAAACAAACATATCGAATTGACAGTAATAGTAGACTAAAAGTTCACATATAGAACTATTCAAGAAGTTATGTGTAATATCAGTTTTAAGCGGACAGTATGTAACTCATATCCACGATAGAAATCTTGCCCTTTATTATTTCTCCCCAAAATCAATGAACAGGATTCTCTTTCGTCTTTTTCCTACTTACATTTTTTGATTTTAATATTGGTTTAAAGATTAAATAATCCCTTTCAGTTTTGAAACATTTAAATTTCGTGAAGTGTGTATCTAAACGATTTTTAAAAGTCAACTTTGAATCTTTTTCGCTATTTTTATAATTATTGGTAACCATCAAGCTTTTGCAGGGTACAAAGCACTTGGTTTTTCATTGATAGGAAATTTATATTCCTCGTAGAAAGTTAGATTTGAAATCCTGAACTACATCGATTGACACATCTTGAAAAAATATTTATTGTTACCTGACAATACCTGTACTAGTTAAGATGCAGAGCGTCTCTTTCATGGATGTTGACTTTAATTGTTAAAGCTTTATTTTGGAATAAACGATACATATCTTTTTGTGTATAGTTTTGTATGGTTACCCCTCCTAGGCATCTGGCTCTGGGGAAATAAAACTTAGATGAGCTTACATATGATCTCAGTCTCACTTTTATAAAAGGAATATATAGTGAAAAAGTGAGACTGAGATCAAAATTAAGCTCATCTAAGTTTTATGACCCCAAAGCCTGATCCCACCTGTGGTATTTTCAGGGGTCCGTGTTTTGCCCTGCTCACGATTGTGTTCTTTTCTAAATTATGAGATTAATCACTCACTGTTCGTTATTTTCTCCTTTTACATGTTGATCTAGGAATTATAAATTACTTCTAGGAATCTGTTTTATAGTTGAAATAGAAAAATCATATGCGTGATGAATAGTGTGAATGCAATACTATACAAGATTTTTTTTCTAGCCAATGATTTTCTAGTTATTCTAAAAGATTTATCTTTGTATCACTTATATCAGCAAAAACTCGAAATATTTATCCTCAAACAGTGAAATTAGGGCATAAAAATTTTATAGTTTAAGACACTGATTAAAAAAAGACCAAGGACTGTAATTGATTTAACATTTTTTTTTTTGAAGATTTTACATTAAAAGTACTATTAAGTGCGAATATTACCACTTGAATACTTGTCTCTCCTACATCAAAATCAAATTATTCCAGTATATAGAAAAACAATATTACTTTTAGTCCGCTCATGAGTTGAACAGAAAATTTTTAACACTGCGAGAAAATTGACTTCTTTTCATTTCTGTTTACTCTTTCCGAATTGATCGTAAGTTAGATATGATAAAAAATCTTATCTTAACATTGGCCTATAATACACAAAAGAAATACAGTTTTAATCAATTATCGGAACTGATCAGATTGTTAGCAAATTTTAGTAAATTAGGTACACTAACCAGTTTTTGTTTTTTGGGATATAGGACCGATTTTTATGTCAAACTATGTTACTTAAAAAGTACATATAGGAAACTTTATCTATATTTATCTAGAAATATAAAAGCATAATCTAGAGTACATGTAGCATTATCCAGATTAATTCAGTGAAAAAATTATCTTCCTGTATAAAGATTGATATATTGATTTATCAACTGCTGTTCGACATACGATGACGCATACTGACATTGACTTTAACGGATTAGAAATTAATTAAAAATAATTTATTATAACATTATATTGTCTGAACAGAGTTTAAAATTACATCAACAACAACTACAAAATTATCATAATGCATTGAAGAAGGCGTGTTCTTAATTTGATTCTTTATTATAAAAAGAAAAAAAAATTGATAAAAGAAATTTCCTTATTTATCTTTTAGGAGACTCAGTCTTCAAGTCTTGATCTTGACATCTTATTGTCATTGAAATAGTGATATTACAGAAGGTAAGTGCACAACCGGTAGAGTATCTAATTTTCGAAATAGATGTAATGTTTGGAAATAAGGAACAGTATTCGAGCTCAAAAGTTCATTAAACATTACAAAATAGGAGTAGAGCAAACACGGACCTCTAAGACATCAGAGGTGGGGTCAGGTGCCATGGAGGAGTGAGTATGCCCTGCCGACCGAAATAGACCAATTCTTGTATGATAATGACTTCCATGTGAATAATTGAACATTTCCTAAATTTCTGTTGTACATGTATGTAACTGCATGCTGGAGATTTGAAAATGTATTCTTATATCTAATTTGATATAGATATTAAAACTTATTGTCGTGCCATTTCATTACATTTAAATGTGTATTAAGATTTGTACTCTTAACAAATGTAAAGAAATGTAAACCTATCAGGCCAATTCTAGCTGCCATACAATTTAGCTAAAATAGAACTGTAAAGTGAAAGATGTGTTTAATGCTGCAAACCATATAAGTATTGAATTAATGAGACAGATATGGATTGTCATTATAAAACCTTTTTTTCTTTTTATTTAATCGTTAGAAAAAATACAAACAAGGTAGGAGCAAAATGTTGCTTTTAATAGCCTGGACCCTGAAATCAAATTTAATTTATAGCGAGAAATGGTTGCATATAGTGTTTTTTTGTTTGTTTGTTTGGTTTTGTTTTTTGTTTACGTTTTGTTGTCATATAGGGGAAAATTGTGATTTCAGTTTTTTAAAAACTTCTATGGAGTTTTCAATTATCAACATTAAATTAACACGATTTTACAAATATGTTGTTGGGCAGTAGTGCTGAAGTTTCTTCTCCACTATTGTTAATTTTAAATTTGCTTAAAGAGTTAAGAAAGATGCTTCTTAGAACATTTAATATATTCCGCTATGTATCTTTGTATGAAGCTTCGGAATCTAGTATAGATATGTTAATTCAAATTCAATACTGACATGATTTTGATGATTTTTGATGATTTTGAAGAATCTCTTCCTTTGAAAGGGATTGTAAATATAAGTTGGATTACCACTTGTAGAATTAAAACCAAAATCCTCTAAAACAATTGTAAAAAATGAGACTTACAAACAAAAACTATGTTGTTAGATGCCTTGTCAGCTGGGACCTGGACCTTTCTCTCACCTTTTGTACATTTTTTTCAAATTCTGGAATTTGCCAGCGCTCAACCCTACAGCAACAAAAAGAAGTGGGCAGGAGGGGGCAAACAACATCTGAATGAAAATTTACTATAACAAAATACGTTGATTACGTTAGAACGGAACAGATCGGCAAGGGCTGAAAATGACTAAGGTGGAATGGAATGTTTGACTGCCTTCATAACATGCATACATTGATTAAGCATTCTATGCATTTTAATTATCAGAGAGAAGTGATTATTTCACATAAGGTATTGGAGGAATATATAAATTAAAAAATATATATCATCATTACATACTACTAAAATATTTACAATCTAAAAACAATTTACTTTCTAAAAGTACATTGCAAACTTTTCGTGTTTCAGACAATGGCATACAAATTTTAATTACAAATTATGACATTATACACATGTACAAGTATATGCAGCTTGTGCTATCATAATGTAAGGTCTGTAATGGGTAGCGTATTTGGCTATACCTATCATCAATGAATGTGAGGGGATATTGGAAAATGGACTCATCCAATAGGCTGATCACCCCTCTGGTAGGTAGAATAAGCCAAGTGTAAAAAAGGAGACGCTAGCAGATGCCAGGCCTTTTTATGACAGAATCAGTAGTTGTGAACACACAGAAGAAAGCTGAAGACGAGAGGTAATAAAGACACTCTTTAAGAAATAAAGAATAAATAAAGAAATAAAGAGCAAAGGTTAGAAGTAAGACACTAGTGGAAAGGGAGCAGTCTAGAGGAATTGTGGTGAGGTACCGGGGCGAAGTAACTCTGAATAAGGGTGAAAGAATCTGGTACTTCACAGAACAATAGGAACTCTGGCTGTTCCAGGAACACAGTGCAGGTTACCTTGCTCTGGAACCACGGCCTACCATTTTAAATTATATGTACATAGATCCAATCAATCACAACTCAGAGTAAGAGGAAAATATATATAAAGAACCCTCTATGGTGAGAACCTCGTAAGTTGTTAGAACTTGTGTTCAAACCATTTGTATATTAATTATACAATAAAATATATTCAAACCAACCCTTGTCCCTTGTAGAACCCAGTAGGTTTACTCGTTACAGGTCATAAGATGACACGTCAGGTAAAGTTACAATATATGAAAAATGGTGATCTGTAACCGTTACAGAAGCAACAAGTTATATTTATGCTACCTTTAATTATACTCAATGAGTCGCGATATTTTTTTTTTCATGTTATTTATTTCATTACAGTACTGTAAAAGTATCTTTTGCAATTGATTTTACTAGTAAAATGGTGATGTCTGTTTTCTGATTCATTTTATTTACAGGTTTGTTATTAAAGAGTTCAAATTTGAAATCTCACAAATCTGTGTATCTATATTTTAGATATGTGCACGTTCGGTTTTTGTTGGGTATTGACTGTATTTGTGCAGGGCTAATAAACGCTAAGATTTGAAATATTATTTGCAAAAGGAATGTTGTGATAATTTTATTGCTGTATCTTCTAGTTTTGAAATTTGCTCGCAAAAATCACAAATTTTCCGTAAGTGTTTTCAAATTTGTTTCCTTTGAAATATCAAATTAAAAGCTATCAACATTGATATATCTGTTCCTGCATATCCGTTGGTGAATATTGAACATTTTTTCAGAAAGTATTAATGTGAGTTTTTTGATCTATAGAGATACAGAATTACATTGTTAAAGTAACTTTTATTTAGTCAATTAAATAATACAAATCCCTTTGTTCCAGAAAATGAATGTAGGTCAAAGGACAAGGTATGGTAACAGCCGAATTTGGTCCCCTGTTCGATGTAAAAATCAAAACACAGTTAAAACTGTGATAGTTTGCAGTTAAGAACTTTAAATGATGCTTGTTTTAAAACCAGCATTAATTTTGATTCAAAGGATACACAGAGGCCCCAAGATTGTACCAAAGTGGGACATTTTACCGAATTTCCTCATTTCTGGCGGAATTTCGTTAAATCTGAGATACTTTTCACTTCGGGAAACATAGAGCACAAGCTTGCCTATCTGAGATTTTTTAGACAAGATGCATCTGATACTAGTGCATGAAATATATAAATTTGGTAGATAGGCAAGCTTGTGCACTATGTTTTCTGAAACACAATGTGCTTCGAAATTGATGAAAATTTGCATAAAAATGAGGAAATTCGGAAATTTGCATAATTTTGTGACCTTCCTGTGACCTTTGTGTGTCCAATAACTTAAAGTCAATATTTATTTTGTAACAATGATGACAACATGTATTTAATACTGAACTATTGCATCGTTCATAGAGACATCCAAAATAAGGGGCCAAAAAGGGGTCTTACCCTATCTTGTCCTTTAGACGAGAAATAACTTAAAGCTGTAAGTAAGAGTATGCAGTAAGTTTAATGAGAAAAAAAAAAACAATTAAAGCATAGATTAAAACTTTATCAGTTGTTGGCAATATCTTGTAGAATGAAGATTTTCGTTTTATAGGCTTGAGCTTTATTTATTTGATACAAATCGATTTTCATATGTATATTATTTCTGCACGTGTATACATGTTCATTGAAGATCGACATCCATGTTAGCCTATCACCACAACCCCCACTTCTGACACCATGGTTGTCGTTGTCGTACGCACAGTTGTTTGAATGGGTTCTGTAAATAAAAAATTCTTTTGATAATGATTTTTCAAGGAATCGTGAAAATAGGTACACTTATGAAAAAGAGATCTTATTGCTCTTATTTGTAATTGTGTTTCACAATACAAATAAAATCATCACTAAAACAGAGTGGAAATGAAAACCCTTACAAATACTTCAAATTCTTTTCACAGAAACTTATAATATGAATTTGTCTTACGAGTAGTGATTCGTGAAGAAACCCCCGTAATTGTTGTTTCTCCTCCAGTTTCTGTTGTGGTTCTTTGAGAATTTTCTATGGAAAAACAGGATTTATAAATATCTTCCATAAAGTAAAGTGCATTTATTTATAAAAAATCTTTTTAACATAATACATGTATAGTAATATACAGAGAAATTGATTTGAAATGTTTGAAATTAAATCTTTTTAATATAAAACAATCATATAAAGAGAAATGTTAGAAAAATTAGGATTAAAACATTCTTGTCTATCTATTGGACAAACTAATCTTACGAGAGACTGAAGTCGTAGTCTCAAGAGATGAACCACCGATTGATGTATTTATGGATGAAGCTGCTGTGACATTTCCTGTAAAATTTATACGCAGTAAGGATGTGATGTGCATCTTGAATGTATACAATCGAAAAAATCCAGATAACCATGAAGATAAATTTATTCACATAATCGGCATATCAATCAACTGATAATAAATATCTTTTATCAAATCAATGAGAAGAAAAAGCTTCTTCAGAGTCTTGAAAAACATAACGTCTAAACCAAAAAAAGTTTACAAACCACACAAGTTGCATGTCAGTTTACACACTGCCTGTGTGGCTGCCTCGGAGCAGGCTGTGGAAGTTTGATTTAGTATTCGTTGACAGATTGCAGTTGGAACGGTATCTTGACAAGGTATATCTACAAGACGTATTTACATATGTTCTATATTTGGTTTATATATTTATGCATGCAGATTGCCCTCTTGAGAGTCAATTACTTTCATGAAAACGACATTGATTTTAATTTTCAAGGTTTTGTTCCCAATTCTCAGGATAACATTAGATCCTAGGATTAGCCATTTAGAGTAAGGGGGTAAGAGAGAATGGATAGTAATAGGATCACCGTAGTGGTTTGAAAAAAATCAAAGAACAGGACATCACGCGTATCATAAACGTACCAACCTTCTGTAGTTGTCATAGTAGATGTGGTAGATGTAACCTCTGTTGTTAGGCCTGTTGTTTGTGTTGCTGTGTGTTCTGTTGGTTGTGTGGTTGTTTGCGCTGTTGTTGATTCAGTTGTTTCTATTGTTGTTTCTCCTAAGGATGTAAGTGTTGTTGAAATGTTTGTCGTCGTTGTCTGCGAAAAGGGAGTGGATACTGATTGGAAGAAGAAAAAATAGTGATAAAAAGAATGCATGGTTAAAAGTTTAAATAGTCTTACAATTGAAGTATCGTGTATGTTAGTAGATTGTTTTTTCCGATTTTGTGATTATATTATATCAACATATTAAATGATTGGAAAAGAAATTTAAGTCAGTAATGCATTTTTGTACATGTAACTATTATAACGCGTTTTCTCTAAATCAATAAAAAATATTTAGATATACAATGCTTCTATCGTGGAAGTCATTTTATGTTAAAGAAGTTTTAAAATCAAATCAGAACTGTTGCAGAAGTTAACTTTTAAAATAATTTCAAAGGTTTTTCTTTAAACATAACATGGCAAACACGTGTCTAAAGGAGATTTTTAGGCAACAGTCGAAAATAAATAAAGATATAAGTATCTTGTAGTTTGTTAAATTTTGATGACGTATCACCTGTTATTAAAGATTTTTTAACAGGTGACATATCTTTTGATCAATCCTCGTATTTTAGTAACCGAAAATACCTTTCATCAGAATGGAAAAGGAAGCATAATTATGATATCTTAGTCTTTTTTTTAAAATTGAAAATGGTCCAAAATTGTCAGATGATGGACAATTACAGTTGTAATGGATTTTCATTCAATTTAGGAAAAATATATTAATAGTTATCATGGCAACATGATTCAAATTTTAAAAAAAAATCGATACTTGTGTACCTAATCCAGATCCTGGGTGTTGTCTACTTGTACCGAGATTCATTGAAATCACAAGTAAACTTTAGGAAGAGAAGCGTTTTGAAAAGTTGTTACATGACAAACAAACAAAATGAAATAAAGATGAACTGCGTACCTTTTACCATCACAATGATAAGTATCGTGTAAAGCGAAGAATAAAGATAACTTTTTTTTAATGATTAGCTTTTCATACAATATTTTCCCCCTCATTTTCTTACAAGAGCATTCAATTTTGGTAATTCACTTTTTATTTCACCTAAGCTGAAAGTTCAGGTGAGTTTTTCTTATAATATCAAACTTAGGGATAGAATGGGGCCATAACAGGAGACCAGGTTAATATAAACGATGAAATTTACGCGTGGGAATAATTTACGCTAAATACTAATAGGCTATAAGAAAAAGTTCAAGTAAAAGTCCCCAGAGTACCGATGCCTTTATATATATTTTATTCATAACAACGCAGAGATCTGTTATTGCGGAAATAACTTCACGCGTAATTTGCATGATTCTTTTTCGCGTAATTAACAACACGCATAAATATCCACGTTGACGGCATTGCATGATATTTTATAGGGGAAAAATAAATCTGCTGAAGAACAGCAGACAAAGAAAAAAAAAAAAATAGAACAAATCTTTTTCAGGAGTAGTTTTTAAAACTCTACTCTGAAGAACAGCAGGACAGAGGTAAATCAAATGAGCCTTGTAGCCCATGGGTCTCTTATTAAACTTCAAATCGTATCGTTGGTACATTTTGCATAGGTTTGTATGTTTTCAATAAAAATATTTTAACTTGATTAAAAACAAATGGCATGGAGACAGTTAGGACTGTTGAAAGATAATGTTAACAAGAATAGATTCAGTCTTTATTTCAAATATAGCAGTAAAAATTTTCCAAGAAGTTTGTACTGTGAGTGAGCAAAGTACATGACTTCTACTTACTTGTTGAATTTTGAGTGTAATTTAAACAAATGCCACAGTAAACGGGACATAGTTGCGCTGTCAATGGGTTTTCGCAGATGTTTAATTCTTTCAGTAGTTCACAGTCATGTCCATCCTCACAGGCCCCAGACTTTTGTTCAGTTGTTGGACTTACTGTCGAAAATATGGTGGAAGAGGGACTGGAATCTACAAATAAACAATATACTTGTACGACGGTGAATAGTTGTTTCTGTCTATCAATCAAAATAAAGAAGACAGTTTCAAACTTTTTTTTTTGAAAAGTGTCATAAAGTTTGAAATAAGTATTTCAAATTTACTCTAAGATTGAATTTATGCAATTTACTTAAGTCAAATAATACAATATTTAAAAAAAAAGTTTCCTTCATTTTACCGCATAAACCACAAGTCCAAGGACATCTTGTTCTCGCAAAATTGTTATTCTCACAAACATTTAAATGATCTGACAAGATCTGACAATCTGGGTGTGCATCACTACAGAGTGGTGTAGTTGTTGTGACGTCACACATGCCACATGACCTTCGGCAAACTATGAGCGCAATATCACTATCGTTGCAAGCGTTGAAGCCCTGGGTGAGGATATCGCAGTCTGGGTGATCTGAGCAGTTGTCCGATGTGCTTGTTTGGACTTCAGATGCAGTAGAAGGGGGTATTGTTACTGTTGTTAGAAGCTCTGTTGATAAATTTCCTGGGCTTTCTGTAGTAGATCTTTGTTCTGCTGGAACACAAGATTACGATCTAGTGAATACAGTCACTTTGTGGTTGAGTAAGGAAGGTGTTGAATGTATACTCTGAAGATGTTCAAAGCCAAGGTATGTTATTTCCTTAAATGGAATAAATGTTTACATTTTTGTTAACTGGATGACTTCAGCGAAATGATCTTCCTTTAAGTTGCATTATCTGTAAGGTTGAGCTCTGGAATTTTATATTGACTTCTTTTGCATAAGGAGGAATAATAGAAACTACATGTAGTTCTAATTGTAACGGACACCGTTACATATGTTCCTCAAATGCTCCCCCTACATCACTTTGGTGCCCCATTCCCTATAATCTTCATTGAATTAGGCAAAAGCTTTGTATCATAGACTTTTACAACTTATTTTTCAAAGTATATTGGGAAAAAGCAACGCATTTATATAGCAAAATCAGTATAAGCCAATCTGATTTAAGTACATGTACATGTGCATGCATGTAATTACAACAATTTCCACAAATGTCCCAAAATGATTGCAATTTGTTAATAGAAACTACAGATAGTACCAATTAAACACTCCCTGCAATTTATTTTGTATTGAGATATATAAAGTTCAATAATCATACATAATCATAATCATACATAAACATTTTGCTGCACTTCTGACAAATGTATAACTGAAAATTAAAAGCAAAACAAAATATGAACCACTAAAATTCATAAAGTGTTAACAAAATTAAATTGTAATGAAATGCTGCAACATTTATAGTCCAATAGTTTTTGACTAAAAAGCGTAAAAGTTATTTTAACATGACTTGAAATCATGGATATTTTTTTAATAAATATCACACAACAAACTCATTATATATTACATGTATTTAGGCGATAAAAGTATATAATAAGGCATTTTATTTTTCTAGAGAGAAATACTGGTAGCACATGAATTCCACTAAAAACATTCTGCCAATCAACTTTAGCTTTATTAATACAATCTTGATAATTCATTGTTTTAACGTCTTTGTTGCACTCCCGACCATGAAATTATAAGACATTAAAGGAGAGGTTTGAAGCATAAACTAAATTTTTCATGTGCTACATTAAAATTGTGTCGTAATTATTCAGTGTAATTATTATTTTTTTTGGAGTTCTTTCTTTTTTAATTAAAAAAAGAAGAAAGAATACCAGTATCTTGGTTAATGAAACTAAACACATTTTCAGATAATAACACTACCATAGATTTATGTATAAATTAATCAATTAGATGCTAATTGATGAAATTATGATAATAAGTAAAAGAGGAGTAATTTCGTCTTGGATCTTATATCTTTTAATAAAAATGTGGTGCACTCCTGACCGTTGAAATTTAGATCAGAAACACAGACAGATCCTGTAACTAAAAGATTAATAGAGTAAAAATGTTCTTTGGGGATTTGTTTTCCAAAAAAGAAAGCAAAACTTATATACTGATAAAAGTTTTTTATAAGATGGAGAGCAAATCATCAATTGACATGAGTGGGTATGCACATATGTTTGACTTTAAATGCTGCTTGTTATTCACGAAACATTTAATGCATGTATATGGTATATCAGTTATTTTTTTCGCTTTGAAAATTTCAATTCCCTTACAGGTCTTCAAAAATAAATGTTTTTTGGCAACATCACATTTTTTCGTTCCACTCCTGACATGGTGTAACATTTTTTTCAGTATATCTGTGACCGTAACTTTGTTAAAACAAATTAACTACAGTTTATATTAATGATCAATAAATTGAATTTTATCAGGAATGCATTTACTTCTAACATAGTCTATTACTTTTCTCTTTTATCGATGTTCAAAAAAGGGGGATTTTAAAAATGTCACAAATGTTTTTGCACTCCTGACATTTTAGCATCATTTTGGCGATAACTGTTCTACCACTTGAGATATCAATGAGATATTTGACAGTAATTTAGCCAATATCAAGACACGTGTGCTGACACCTATAGCCTGCAATTTTACTGTCATAGCACATACTTCGATGACTTTTGAAAGGAACAATGTATGAGTGTCGTTGACTAGGTTTCATAAATTCATTGAACACTATTTTAAAGAATTAATATGAGAATCACAGTCGTATTATTTGTAAATGATAAAATGGATGTAAAATTAAACAGAAGAAAAACTGTGTTTTTCCACACTTCCAGTGTTATAATATAGACAGTTTTTATACAAAGTATTGAGACTCTGTAAATCTCATTCTTTAATTTGTATGCATACTATCAAGACTTTGAAAACCTTGAGTATTAATGGCTCCACCTGATATCTAGAGTACATGTGGCATGCTTACCTGTATGTGACGTATCTCTGTTACATAGATCTGTATGACAACATTCAACATCAGATACAGCCCTTCGTCTGCCAAATACACCAACTGATTCAGGAGTTTGAACAACATTTCGACACCTCTATAAGAACGACAGTTTAATTAATTGATTTTATGTTGTTTGACGTCACATTCAAGAATTTTTCACTCACATATAGATGTCAACGTATACATATAATTACCCACAGGGCTTCAAATTTAGACTTATACTCGGCACTCAGGGCCATTAAGCATTGAGGGTACATTATTGTGCCAACGCCTACCGTTACACCGGACCTTGATTTTTAAGGTCTCATCCGAAAGAGCCCTGACTTTAACTACTTATGCCAGGCACTTGACAAAGGAACAGTCACTACCTACATGTATGTTAAGATCTTAGGTTTGACAAGGGCATAGGACGATAATCAACTCGGGCCACGAAGCGAACGCCTACCACTAGAACGACAGAAGTAAAGTCAATCTTTTTTAACTGTATACTTAGTAAAGAGTTCAACATGAAGGACAAAACAATAAAATCGGCAGAGGCATACATACAAACAGTCAACAGCTTCAAAACTGAAAGTTCCGCTAGTCTGTAGTAAAGTGGTATAAACGTAGCAGAAAGATTTACTTGTTAGGAAGACATTTTCCAAATCGTGAATAGGAATATATTGTGTCAAAGGTATCTTGGTTTGAATACCATATACGATGAAAAAAATTCCATAAGAAATTTCTAAACCAGCGATTTTAGCTGTTTTTTTTATTATTATAAACAATCAAGTTTATAGTATGTATATAATTTATAGTACTTACAGAATTATCCACGCAGTCAAGATCATAGTGAGGACCAGTGAAATCTTCGAACTTCAGTCTTCCACATGACTTTCAGAAGTAAATGGAGTAGACCATTAAGATAATCGATAATTAATCACGAGAATTACTCAATTTACAAAATATTACATACAAAATCCACTTTCAAGAGAGTACATGTGTTGCTAAATAAGAATGAAATAATGCTTGTCATTTTCACTACCTTTAAAAAGATTTCTTTTTTTCTTAAATGCGACATACAACATGTACAAGGCACATAGATATCCTTAGCACGGTACACAAAGTTAACAGTCATAGAACAACACATAGTTGTGAAGAAAAAAGCAAAATGCTGGTATTTATATATTTTGTTATACTTCAATTGAAATTAAAGATCTTTTTATTGTTTCCTATTATAATGTTGAACAGAGTACCTGTCCAGAGCTGCATGTTACATGGTGTCGACATAGAGTTGGATCCGTTGCGAAGTAGCATACATGACACTCTAAGCCTAAAAAGACCCATACATGATATACATGTAGAAGTTACGTCTTGAAGTATCGGAGAACATACTACGTTTTATATTTAAAATGACTTTATTTCGACCAGGCTAGAACGTCACTTTTTGGATAAGATATTGATAGGGAAAGACAGTTTCTCTGTACATTGCTTTTTCAGTATGAAATATAAAAATTTAAGTCTTTCAAAGTATGAAATGTGGGATTTTTACATGAAATTTTTTTTTAAGTACAGTATAAGTACTTAGTAAAATGTTTCATTTTAGTGGTAATACCATCACAAAGAGATAATAAGAATACTTACACAGACCAATGGACAAAAGACCGATAAGGACAATGACCTGGTAATCTGAAAACGCGGTAAGAGTTCTATTATTACTCAATTCATACCTTAGATGATTTAATAGCACTTACGCAGACATATGTCTGAGAAATTCCCACTTATTCTGAATTTTGATACTAATGAAGGGGATTAATTATACATACTCAATCATAAGATGGGTACATGTAAGAAACATGTTTTAGATCACATATATGACATTTTATAGCCAAAATAAATAAATAAATACACTGTAAATAAATAAAAAAGATATGAATTTTATAGCATCTTCCGAGAATTTACTTGATGATAAATATGAGAAAAGAAAATTCTTACCGTGCATGCTTTATGAACTGGTTTGCGGAAAAAGATCACAGTCACAATTTTGCGTTCTGTGCAGGTAACAAGAGATTAGAAAAGAACCATTGTTCTACATTTAGGAAATTTAATCACATTAAGAGATGACACACATCAATATGATTGTGGACGTACTAGTGATAACTTGTTCAAGACTCTGGAAAAATGATAAAGAACCACAGTATGACGTCTATCAAAGGTTACACCGTCTGCATTCAAGATAAGAAGATACATGTATATGATTTAATGTCATTTTTACAGGGATACAGCAAACACAGAACATTTTGACCATTGGAAAAAGTCGAATGCATTAAAACAGGCTTGCAAGTAACAAAGACACTTCCTTAGATTTTCAGACATGCATTTATACAGATACTGTAAGTTGACAGACACAGTGTCATGCAAATGCAAGTGCCCCTTTCCTACAAATCAAGCACTTTTCATTTTTTTTTTACAGTAATAGAAGTCCGCTGAAGTAGTATATGTACTTACTAAATATGAATGTGTATATTTATATGTTCAAATTTCATTTTTATATTTAGTGACATCTAGTAATGTATTTCATTTTCTAACCAGATTTTCAAATTAATGATGGATGTATTATAGTTATAATTATATAAGTAAATATTATTGCGCTTACATATGGCTTCCTTAACGTTTGCCAATATTCAAGGTACAGGTACGGGAGTGGCATTGTATGGCCATAAAAATTAATAAGTAAAAGATTCAATCAAAAACACTTATTAAAGTAAGATATTGCTTACACATCATTAATGAAATTATGCAAAATTTTACTGTCTGATAAAAATACTGCATAGTACTTTGACAAAGATCTTATATATTATCAATAGTACTATTATAAATTCTTAAGGTTTTATATGTTGCGTATTATTTAATTTATTATTATAGTATTATAAAGAATTTGGCTAACTTTGACAACACAGTATCAGAGGAGTTGAGCCATTGGTATGGTAATTATTGAAATGAAAAAGGTGAAGATAACGCAAACTGATCGATCTCAAATAAGTCTACAAACATTACAAATATGTGAACAGGACATAAAATACGGACCCCTGGAAATTCCAGAGGTGGTATCAAGTGCCAAGGTGGAGTAAGCCGATCACACCCGCCGTGATCCCTATGTATTGATCAGGTAGACGGGATATTCCGTAGTCAAATTTAGTAAAAAACAAAGGCCTAACAATAAGTGTGAAACAGATCAGCCAACATACGACCCAGTGATAGGTTATAATTGCTAACAAAGTCATTATACATTGTAACGACTATAGAATTTACGAAATGCTGAGTTTAAGCGAGATTGTTAAAATAAAATTATATTTATAAATGATTTCTTAGCGGTATTCATTAATTAGCGCATCGTTATCTGCGCCAAAGCCGCTAAAATATGAAGCCCGCTTTTTTAAGTACACATACAGTATATCGAGTGGACACATGAATGGAAGTAACTATTATTAATTGATAAAACTCGTCGAAATATTTGAATATGGAGTTGAAGACCACTGCAAGTGTTTTCTTTTTCTCATGTAGATGTTTTTGAAAAAAAAAATTGCTTCACAGGAATATAAAACAGGTCAGCTAATGAAGGCCTGGTCATCGAAGACTACAAAGATGATGTCAATGAAGAACTCCATCATTTCTTTTTAAATATCAATTTCAGAGTACTTTTGGGTAAAGTCAGAATGAATTTTAAGACAGTAATTTTGTTGAAGACCAATCTCAAAATAAAAAATTTCCGAGTTCGGTTTTTATTGAAGAAGCAGTTGTCTATGACTTCAAAAAGCCTAGTTTTCAATTTATCGCGGGGAATGGACTGATGGTTCTCCTTCACAGCAGTTAGCATTTTGTGAGGAGTAAGGATATAGGGACTTGGAAGAACAATTGCTGGACCAGGCAGTGTATTTTTGTTTGTAAGGATTTTTAAGAAATTTAAGAATCCAGTATAGGTAAGGTAGATCTCCTTGTGACCTTGTCTAAATAATACCTGATAAAGGTCATAACACAAAATATTTTCTCTGGAGACTGTGTTAAAGTAATACCAGGTCAAGGTCATGACAAACCCATGGTCATGTCCATCTCTGTGTAAGATATAAGCAGAAGCCATATGAATGCTTTTTTTCTCCAAAGTTATGGCCATGACATGGCAATCCCTCCTCAACACTTGTCATCTAGACATGAAGATAAACAGACAGATAAGGCAATTCCTATATTCCAGGGCCAAACTTAAAAAATTCTTGGTTTGCAGTTGCCAATCTAAATTTTTAGAATGGGCGGTATTTTTTTTGATTTTAAAAAAATGTAGTTTTCAAATATTTTTTAACTAACAAAAATAGGCTTACTATACATAAGCTCCTCTTGTTATAAGTCACTGATTGATAATACCAAAAATCGAAAATGAAACAGTTTCAATATCCTGAAAGCTTGAAACTTAAAAAAAATAATAATACAAAATAGCTGGAAAAAAGTTTGGGTCAGGTGCATTTTCAGTGAGTTGGTAGGCAACTGCAAAAAAAAAAAAAAAAATTTAGGCCCAGGCTCTTTATTTGCAGGGGTAAGATAACACTAATAAGGTAACACTTTTATAAGTTAAAGATTACATATATATATTTATTTCTCAAAGTGAGGAAAACACACATAATAGTATTCACAATCAAGTATTTTACAACAGTGACCCACAAACACGAACAGACAAATATCTATATGATCCAAAAACCATAATCAGACACATTCTAATACAAAAAAATCGTAGAACAGTTACCCACATTCTATGAATGTAATGTTTACTTAGTGATCAACAAATCATAAACACATGTATAATTGAACTGCCATAACCAAACTTCTACAATGTTAGAACAAACATTCTATGACGGTAACCCACAATCCATGAACAGACACATACATGTATATATGACAGTGATAAAAAAAACATGAACATTCCCATATATATGTATGCATATACACAAATGTCTTAACTCAAAGAAACAAAAAAGTCATGAACAAACTACAGGAAAAATGTTAGAACAAACAATCTACGACTGTGACCCACAATCCATGAACAGACAAAAACACGTATATTTGACAGTGATCCACAAACCATGAAGATTTTCATATATATGTATGTAAAAACACAAATGTCTTAACTCAATGACACAAAAAAGTCATGAAGAAACTACAGGCAAAATGTTAGAACAAACAATCTATAATGACAGTGACCCACAATCCATGAACTGACACATACACGTATATATGACAGTGATCCATAAACCATGAACATTTTTATATACAGACCCTAAAACGTGCTACTACACCTCAGAGAGGAACCGTATCGTTCCGTGCAAGAAGCGTACCGTACCGTGCAAGAAGCGTACCGTACAGTGCACAAAGTGAACCGTACCGTACAAGAAGCGTACCGTACCGTGCACAAAGCGAACCGTACCGTTCATGAATAATTTTTGAAATAATTACGCAAGCCACGCCCCGAAAGCAATCCGAATCTTGCAATGACCAAATACAGTAAGTAATTTTCTTTAATTTATTTCGACGCAGCGCCCGTTAAAGAAGGACGGAAAATAACCTAGAGATTCAAAATATTATTATTAAGTACCATGCATCTGGACTTACATCTGTTAATATAAGGAAACTACTCAAAACTAGTTACGACTTCAAAACAACTCGACAGAGTGTGAGGCGATTCCTTATTCGCTATGCATTATCGGGTTGTGCTTGACTAACATTTTTTTTCATATTAAATGCAGTATTGTAATATTTTCGTGTACAATTTATAATCAATAAAAATGAATTAAATACTTTATCGTTTATTTCTATAGCTTCTATCTATAATAGCATGATTCCATAGGCTGTTTTTTTTTCTGTTTGGGTATACCATATACAGATCGATTTGTATACAAAGGTTTTCCCGTGATTAAAAATGAGGAGTCAACTCGTACACAAAGGCTTTGTTTTCTACTTCGTAAAGTTCATATCAGTCTGCTCTATCGGTACAGTATTCATCGTCGAAGTTAGATGGAATCTGTAATGTATCATATTAAAAATCGGAACCGACATTCAACATATTGACATCCATTGGCAAAGAAGTGTTGACTCAAGTCATTTTAAATGGCTGACCACAGCTTTACGAATAAAAATTTACCTTACAATGAAATACCACATCATCAAAGTTTATCTTTGCCTGTCCCTTGATCTCTAAAATTTTTCATCGACAATTTAAAAAAAAGTATGTGTTTGGTTCAAATGTAGTTTTCCTAAATACTTGCTGTGGTAGATGACGAATGATTTATGAATTTCTTAGAAACAGAAAAATCACTTTTGCTAGTCAATGTTGTATGATTTGTCAATTCCTATGGCATTCTTTAGCTTCTTAAATTTAGGTGTCAAAGATATATGCATTATAATAGCACAAATCTATGACATATTTTAGAATGACCTGAATATATTTCCTTTAGGCCCCTTAAATTTCAAAATGACCCTATCATTTTAGGAATAACAGGGCCATTAATTGGCCCGCATCTGTTGTTTTACCTTCCCAGGCACTGTGTAACAACTTTTTTTTATGTTTATAAATAATTGAAATTAAATACAGGTACATTGATATTTTGGAATTTCCCGCTGTATTTATAGAGGTCTATATGCTGTTTGTTTGATGATTAAAGACATAAAAGTTGACAGAATGTCAGTTATAACGCTATATTTTCTCACAATAAGCTAGCTTACAATTAAAAAAATTATCTTCTTTTAGAAATATAGGTATAAAAGTCCCCACAGGTAACATGGACTTCCTGTGTATACTGCGTGTGTATAGGGATTATCGCCGGCATACACAATCTGCACGACCGTCATTGTAAAACTAAGTCCCTCCCCTCACCATGCAGAGAAAGCTGTTCGGTTAAAAGTATCAGTCTTTAAAACTGGTAGCTGATGGGGCCACTAATTCTAAAATGGTAGTGGCCCATACGGATTTTTAATAGCCGGTATCACAGGCACTTGTTTCGGTAATAAGTTTTAAACCCATAGTATAATATTAACAGAAGGTATCCAACTCCATATTACATGATATACTCCCCTCCCCCAGAATCGCACTTATTTACACTTTCAGAGGAAAAGCACTGGCAAACTCTTTATTACCATTGTCTTCTATGATAATTTATCTACACAACCATATATGGCATGTTCGTCTTTATTTTCTTTTATTTTCGTAAACAATGTCAAAACTCTGCTCGCCAAGTGCAATATGTGCTAAAGTCATCTTTCTTGTCGGCTAGTCTAACTTTCAAGACAAATTTGGGGTAAAGTAATTAAAACTAATTTGGTATTATATAATATAATTAAAAATAATTTGATACTGTATATTAAACAAGTAATTAAAACTAATTATATATTGTATACGCAGCTAGGTTAATGACTCCCATACTTACATCAGCCTATGCAGAGCTTCGGGAAATCGATTTTGACGTCACATTAAAACTGTACAAATAAATCTCAGCGAATAAATACTAATGTTCTTTTTCATACACACTCAAATACAGTCTTTTCTCATAAATATTGTAAACATAAATTGATGTGTAACTTATCATGTCATAATAACACTATTTGAGTGTAGAATTAAAACCACCTAGATCTCGCTGCACTGACTAAGATGACGTCACACCCTAGTTTGACAGACAGTTTCTCTGTACTTGAGACGTAGAGCAAGCTATTATTGTAGCTAGTAAATATAAAATAAAAATAAAATAAGCGTGATCTGACCAAAACTGAGTCATATTCTTGAATGTATTAATCAATATTTTATAGTCTAATTAAATTGAAAATGTGTAGACTTCATATAATGCTCCAGTAAGGCACATACAACGTTCTAGAATGACAGGCAGCCCCTCAAAAATCTCAAAATTTCAACGATATCTGCTTCACTATAAATTATGAATTTTTATACAAAGGTAGCTATCATCCCTACTATTTTGAAAAGTGCTGGGAGCTGGTTGTGCACTGTTGCTTTTTTTTCTCTCCATATTTTAACATTATTTCAATGCATATTATGTCAATGTAGTGTAACGTGACCTGATGTTGGGTGTTACAAAAATTTTGTGGGTCCTCTTATTCCTGAGATTTACCTTAATTAATCTATAAAGAGATTTGTTAAACTTTAAAAATGAATTTATTAAAACAATAAAATAATAATTTATGATGAATAAATACAATCAAGAAACAATTATGATAATGGGTCAGGACATATAGATAACAATAATCAGTTGATTGGGTCACCCATAGATCAAATTACCCAATGAAATCATATGGGTGGCATCAGATTCTTACACATAATTATGGGTTTAAATGAGTTGGGAATATTGGAGCAGTTCAGTCAAAATTTAATACATTCGAGGTTGTTTTTCCGACCTCTGACGGAAAGGCCCGAGATGATGCGATTGGGTCGTACCCAAAAAGTCAACTGAAGTCAAGTCGTACCCAAAACTGAAGTAAACTCGAACCCAAGGTTTTATTTACAATTGTTAGAATTTATTTTTATATGAAAAAGTATTATTTTGAAAAAAAAAATAAGGAAAATCAGAATTTGAAGAAGAGAACTGTTAATTTTTAACAAATACTTTTAATGGTTAAACATTTAATCAATTTCCCTTACTAGAAATTCAAACAAATTATTGAATATGTATCACAATCAGCTAATACTGGTCAGAATTTCATTATGAATACAGTATTATTTCAATTCCTAAATACGAGTTATTCTAGCAAAAATAGACAATGGACTTCTCATTTATGTATAATATATATATATATATATATATATATGTATTTAGAATCACAAACACTGAAAAGGCTCCCAAGTAGTCTGTCCTTGGATATAAGCTCTTGTTTTGTATAGCACAACCTGAAAAGAAACGTAGAGAAAATGGTGTTTATTCATCGATCTACATATAATTATTTTTAGATGATGAAAATATGAAATATTCAAGTACTTTCCCTGTTGTGTATTCACTCGAATAAATGAGATTTATAACACAGCTCCATGCGGTTACAAACTATTTATTACGGAGGTACCTGAGTAACATTTAAAACCAAAAGGTACAAGTATACAGAATTCCGGAATACTGCATTCCTCCCCCTTTAAATGTGATGGACACATAGTTCATACTTCAATGATTAATAAAAAATCAAATTTTGACTAGTAGAAGGAATATCAATATTAATGGACATCTGCATATTGACTTTAATACATTCATGACTAGACTTTGACTAGACTTGTGAACAATCTAAATTCACATTTCAAGAAGAATAAAAAAAAAGGTGAACATTTTTTTGCACTACTTGGTTACATGTAACATAAAAAATCACAAAACATTACAGCTTCTAATAATCAAACACTGCATGCATATAAAAAAAATTGTCAGTCTATTATTACTACTGGTAACGTTTTGGCAGAACATTTCGAGTGGTGCGGGTTGGATAGCGTTTTTCGGACACGGAAGTTGCTGCGGGTGCATATGTCGGTATAGGGGTCAGTTCTGGTGATTGTTTCTTGGTAGGGTCTGATGTTTCGGCCGCCAATGTATCATCATGTATCAATGTATCTGCAGAGTTGGTGAAATCTGCAGATCTTATCTGGTCTGTATGACGCCGCCATGTTGTCCCTGGTGTAATTTCCACTTTGTACGAAAGAGGTCCTGTTTTTGAGTCTATTTTCCCTGACACCCATTTCTCATTATTGCTGCGATAGTCACGCACAGCAACCTTGTCACCGGTATTGAACTGTCGAACGGGTTCGGATGTGCGGTAATGCATGCTCTCTTGTTTAGCTTCCACTGTGTTGCGAACATTCGGCTTCAGTCGTGTGAGTCTTGTACATAGTTCACGTCCTAAGAAAAGCTTAGCCGGTGTTTTCCCTGTTGTTGAATGCGGCGAACTTCTGTATGTGAGTAGGAAGTTGGCAAGACGCTTAGTGATGGAAGTTTCTTCCACTTTCGAAGCACGCATTGACTGTTTCAGCGTCAGGACTAGTCTCTCTGCTAGCCCATTTGTTCTCGGATGATACGGAGCTGACGTAGTATGACGAATTCCGTTGTACTTCATGAAGTCTTGGAAGGTTTCTGAGACAAACTGCGGTCCGTTGTCCGAGACTAGTTGATCTGGTAGACCGTTCCTTGAAAATATCCTACGCAGTACATCCACTGTGCGGCCTGCAGTTGTTGTCGACATCTGGACAACTTCGGGCCATTTTGAGAATGCATCGACCACGACGAAAAACATGTTTCCTTGGAACGGGCCAGCGAAGTCTACGTGTATCCTTTGCCATGCACGTTGGGGCCATTCCCACGGATGAACAGGTGCTTCTGGTGGCATGGGTCGGTTCTCCTGGCAACCCTTGCAGCGTTTCACCAGTGTTTCTAAGTCTTTGTCGATACCTGGCCACCATACCAAACTTCGAGCCACAGTTTTCATCTTGACAATCCCCGGGTGTCCTTCATGAAGTTCCTCTAGGACACGCAAACGAAGGTCCTGGGGAATGATAACACGAATTCCCCATAGTAAGCATCCCTGATAAATTGAGATCTCATTTCTGCGAGAAAAGTATGCTTTCAGTTCTTCACTTAGGTTATTTGCAGATGCTGGCCATCCTGAAGCTGTCATGTCATATACCACTTTCAGAGTGGTGTCTTTTACGGTTCCTCTCTGAACTTCTTTACTACTAACTGTTAAGCTAAGCTTAATCAGCTAAGTTGCTGAATCATATACAGTTCAGTTACATCATAAGCCTCTTCATTGGATCCTTCGCCTTCTGTTGGAACAGGAAGTCTTGATAAGGCATCAGCGTTGCTGTGTTTCTTTGTGTTTTTGTATCGAATATCGTATTGGAATCCTGATAGAAAAATCGCATATCTCTGTAGTCTAGCTGCTGTAGTCACAGGTAGTCCTTTCTCGGGATGAAAAATAGATACTAGAGGTTGATGATCAGTCACTAAGGTGAACTTTCTCCCATACAAGTATGCCTGAAATTTCTTCACCCCCCACACTAATCCTAGCGCTTCCTTATCAATTTGTGCATACTTCCTCTCTGTTTGACTAAGTGATCTAGATGCAAAAGCAATCGGCTTTTCAGAACCATCCGGCATCACGTGAGACAGCACAGCTCCCAGTCCATAGGGAGAAGCATCTGTTGCCAGTGTTACGGGCTTCTGGGGATCATAGTGCACGAGCACTTGGTCTGACGTCACAAGTTCCTTGATCTTCTCAAATGCTGCTCTGCATGATTTTGACCATACAAATTTGGAATTATCCTTCAGAAGGTCATATAAGGGCGCTGAGTGAGTAGACAAGTTCTCCATGAAACGTCCATAGTAATTTACGAGTCCTAAGAAAGCTCTGAGTTCAGACACATTCTTTGGTTCTGGAGCATTTAGCACAGCTTCGATTTTCTTTGATGTTTTGTGGAGTCCTTCTGCATCTATCACATGGCCACAAAATTCAATTTTGTCTTTTAGGAACTCACTCTTGTCAACATTTGCTTTTAACCCGTAACGGTCAAGTCGCTTCAAGACTTGTTCTAAGTTTTTCAGGTGTTCTTCAAGTGTTCTCCCAGTAATGATCATATCATCCATGTTGCAGTGTACTCCCTCAAGTCCTTGAAGAACTGTGTCCATGGCTCTCTGCCATATCGCTGGTGCCGAGGCTATTCCGAACGCAAGCCTGTTGTACTGAAATAGACCACGGTGAGTATTTATCGTGAGATAATGTCTGTCCTCTTCTCTCACCATCATTTGAAGATAAGCATTCTTCAAGTCCAGTTTTGTAAACTGTCGACCTCCCGCCAGACTTAAAAATATGTCTTCGATCTTGGGTAGAGGATACTGGTCTATGTCCAAGACGGGATTCACTGTGACTTTGAAGTCACCGCAAATTCTCACAGTTCCATCCTTTTTTGGTATTGAAACAATGGGAGTAGCCCATTCACTGTGTTCTACCTTACTGAGAATTCCAGTCTTGATAAGACGGTCCAGTTCCTGATCAACTTTGGAGCGCAACGAATACGGTACCACACGAGCTTTGCAAAACTTGGGCGTCGCCGACTCCTCTACTTTTATTCTGGCTGATATGTCCCTTAGCCTGCCCAGGTCATCAGTGAACACGTTTTTGTACTTCTCAATCACTTCGCTTACGCCTTGTTTTCTAGTTTCTAATGTCTTGATTTCTACCCAGTTTAGTCTGAGGTTCTTTAGCCACTCTCGACCAAATAAAGGTGGTCCCCCTTTGTCGACCACATACAAGTTTAACTGCTGTTGCTGATCATCCATCTCTACGTTGACTTAACATACACCTAGTGGGGTGATATTTTCTCCTGAGTATGTTCTTAGGTTTATGTCGGTGTCTATCAACCTTACATTGGAAAAATTTTGCTGATAAGTTTTCCGGTTGATTACTGAAATCGCTGATCCTGTGTCCAGTTCCATGGGAAATTCTTGACCATTCACGTGGGGCTTTATCCATATTGCATCCTTTAGTCCTCCCATAGCATAGCATAGTGAAAACATTGGTTCGAAATCATCCGATACTTCCACTTCATGAACATGTTTACTGTTTGTATGTAGTGGTTTCATGGTGGCTGGTTTGGAACGGCATGCTCGTTGTATATGCCCCTTTTTCCCACACTGTCGACATGTTTCATGGATAAATTTGCAGTCATCTGAGGTATGGTTTCCGTTACATCTGTAGCACCTCTGGGCTACCGTAGTTTGTTTTTGTTGAATTCTTTTCTTACCCTTGGGTACACTTAGTTTGTTGACACCGGACGTGATGGAAAGGTGTTTCCTTTGAATCTCCAGGGCGTCATTAGTCGCTGTCTCCATCGCAATGGCTATCTCGAGCGCAGTTTGGTAAGTGAGGTTTTTCTCCGAGAGAAGTTTCTTTTGAATATGTTCATTTTTCAATCCACAAACAAATCTGTCCCGTAGTGTGTCATTAAGGACGTCTTTAAATTCACAGAAATCACTCAGTTTACGAAGAGCTGCAATGTACTCACGGACGCTCTCACCCTCCTGCTGGTCCCGCTTGTGAAATCTAAACCTTTCTACTATAACCAACGGTTTTGGAGAATAGTGGTCCTTCAGTGCTTTCGTAAGTTGCTTGTACGTCCTAGCCTTGGGTAATTCAGGCGCTGTTAAGTCTCTTAACAATGCGTATGTTTTGGGGCCCACGAGGCTCAGTAGATCGGGAACTTTTTTGTTGTCGTCCACTGCGTTTGCTGTGAAGAAATTGTCCACCCTTTCTTCGTAGGTTGTCCATGTTTCGATTGCCGGATCGAACACATCGACTCTTCCTATACGTCCAGTGGCCATCCTCGTCGCCAGATATGTTGTGTATTCACTCGAATAAATGAGATTTATAACACAGCTCCATGCGGTTACAAACTATTTATTACGGAAGTACCTGAGTAACATTTAAAACCAAAAGGTACAAGTCTACAGAATTCCGGAATACTACATTCCCCATTTAATTAATGAAAAGAATTAGAATAATCACCGTGAGGATAATTTTGTTGAAATGTAATATTATTAACGTACACAAATTTTGCCTTCACCAAAGGCGGGTCTTTCGAATGTGGCAGTTTGAATGAAATTCAAATATGTTGATCATGTAGATGGAACTGACAACTAGCTGCAAAAGAATTTCATTTTTAATAAATATTTTATATAATGATTAACATTACACATATACAACGAATACTTGAATCAAAGAGAAAAATTTGATGCTTAAATTAAGTTTTCAATTCAAATCCATGTTGTCTTTTCTTCACATATACAAAGAAAAATTCAATCATGTACTGGTAGAAGCTAGAAAAGTCTTTTTTTTCTCTTTTTTTCTCTCTCTTTTTTCTCTTTTTTTAAAGACTATGATAAAGGAATTGTACTCACCGAGCAGAGTTAATAGTCCAGCGCTTATTTTTGTTGCTTATATGATGCAAAGTCTTTCCTTTTAAGTTGGCAACAAGAAAACGCGCACATCTTGTTGATCAGAATTCAAATTTTGTCCTAGATAAGCTGCAAACCACTATACACTAAAACGTGCTGCCCAAAAATTGCATAACAAGGTTACTATGACTCTGAAACTGACCAGTGAGCCAATCCTAATCTAATGCCTTAGAGTTAATTGGGAGTTGATCACATATATTATCTGAAGACAAAGATTAAAAAAAAAAAAACAAACAGGCTGCGTTATTTAAACAGTGTGTAATTTATTTATTAATTATTGTATTTATTTATTTGTTATTTCATTCGGCCTTTTTTTTAAAAATATTTTTTGTCTTTAAACATGGCTACACTGTAAAAAATGTGTTTACAATTCAAACACTTTTCTAAACACTTTCTTGTCACCTCCTTTTTTATATGTTTAATTTCTAAACATGTAAAATTCCTAAACATGTCTTGGAAAGTGTTTAGAATTTAAACACTTGTGTGCTTAGAAATTAAACATATCTAAACACATAAACACAAGTGTTTAAATTCTAAACACATAAGAGCAAATGTGTTTAAAGTCTAAACACATCATAAGTAAAATTTGTACCTGCAGAAAAATAAAACACTCTCGTAAACTTAGGCACAAAAAGTATATGTTTTTTAAATGCGCATAATTATTAAAATTTTCAAAATATGTAACCAATATTAATTATTTTCCATAAAGCCACTGAACGTTGGGATATGTATTTAATTATACAATACAATGGACGCTGTGCGATGTACATGTACATAATTTACACAAATAATGTAGGAGATGGAACTGAATAGATTTGATTAGTCTCAACAATTCAATCAGAATGACACATAATTTATAACGTACACATAGATAACAAACTTTTAATCTTCAAAATTATTACGAAAATAATATTAAGCTGACAATTTAATATCAAAACTTCATTGAATATTTCTAAAAGGCTTTATTAAAGAATTTTTAAATTAAAAATACAAAATGTATATTTACATATATATTTATTATAATCATTATAATATGAATCGGCTGCAGAGTTTTCCTCATGTCAATCACAAAAATATCAAATTTCATAAACTTTCAGCAAGTCCCAAATCACCACATATTATAATCTATATCCCATCAATAACTGCCAGAAAGTAATCCATTTCGAATCCAGGAGGATAACGTAAACACTGTCGAATTAACTCAGTAGTCTTCAACAAATGAAGTTTCAAAGTGTTGATTATGGGAACAACAAAATTGCACTTGAAGGTGACACCAGGTACTCTGATACGTGTATTCTGAGTTCGATCTGGACTACAGTACACCTGTAGGAAAGAAAGACAGATTGTAGTAAAAGTATACTATCACTGATATTTTACATTACTTCGAAAAACAAAATTGTTCAAATTTTAGTGAAACTAAACTGATATAAATATAGGTGTTTTAATGACATTTAATATTATTTCCTCTCCTGCAAGTCTATGAACGAATTCAAGATATCCCAAGTCAACTCTATTTACGTTGCTCATCGTGGTTAATTAATGCAAAGAAGAAGAAAACAAACCTTTAACGTATTGCAGTAACAAGATGCCCTTTCACATATTTCATATTTCGTCATGGTTATCCCTTGAATTGGATTGTCATAACTCTCATTGATACATCACCTTAGCTTGTTGTGTTTTCTTTGTTTAGATAGCCGCTCAAATTAACGTTCAAATATATATGCATGTGTGTCATATCCGGGAAGATAACCCTGCACTTTACAGTAAAACGTGTTTAATTTCTAAACGCGTTTAGATATAAAACATGTTAAGACATAAGTGTTTAGTTGTTAAACACAATACTATACACGTTTAGATCTAAACATGTAATAGAAGTGTTTATTTCCTAAACACAATTTTTACAGTGTATTATTGATGCATGCATGTTGTTTGATTCTCCAAGCTGGAGTGAATTTAAAGCTTGCATTTTCACCTATCATAGATGACAAAGTTAACAAACCATATCAGGATCATACAACCAATTCTGAAAAAGTTAACAAATCATATAAAACTCATGATTCTTGACAGAGAAGTTAACAAATCATGTGTAACTCGTATATGGAGTTTAAAGACAAAGTTAAGAAATCATATCAAAATCAAAAACTTTTAGCAGTTAAAGTTAACAAATCATTTCAAACTCATATGTTCCTTTGTTTTCTAAGTTAATGGCACATGCCAGAATCGCAAGAAAACCATAGCAGACTTATAGCCAAGAAACAAACCACATCAGGATCATACTTCCTTATTTGTCATCTATGATTTCTGTATGATCCAAATTTAGATCACTGAGTATCTAGAATTATGTATTTAACGAAAGAAAAGCAGACAAAATCCAGCAGTAATGATTTTATTCTCGACTACATAATATGTACGCTTTCCAAGTCATGCCTAAATACATACTCAAAATGAACCATTTATGAAATATATTAAAGAAATAATAAAGCACACGGTTTTTTTGTACTAAACAGGAAAGATAATTCTTAGATGAAGAATTGTAATTCATAAGTTGCCAAGAGTTATTTCCCACATAACTAACTGCTTAGCATCAGCCAAAGAAAAATAAGAATAAATTCACCATATGTTTACTTTTTAGTAGTATGTCCAACAATTTTCATAAGATATGATATTTTCAACAACAAAAATGCCTTTATCCTTTAAAAATAGAACGAAAACATAAATATACTGATACATGTACCATGAGTTGCAAAACATGCATGTTAGTTAAAGTTGAAGGTATTTGTAAATGTCAAGAATATTAGCCTTTCACAATTGCAACTTCCATAAACAGATGACTATCTGATGGATGATATTTTATTTTTTTTATATGTACCTATTTCAGAAATCATAAATCAAATTTGTCTCTGTTTTAAATGCATGGAAGAAGTTGTGATTGGACAACTGTATGAAATTATAACTAAATAAGAGTGCAATATAAAATTTCAGCAAGAACATGTTTTGAAAACAAAAACAAAAAAGTCCATGGGAAAAAGTGTTCATTTGCTCACAGTTGAGGTTTAGAAAATAAGATTTTCTGTGAGTGACTGTTACCGATATAGTTGTAATTGTACGTTGATAACGTGGATAGTTGTCAAATTTTTTAGTCATCAAGATTTTAAAAATGTTGTGCTAAAACCCTTGTATTTCAAATGAACATTTTTTATGGAGGATTTTGTTTCGGATTTCAAGACAACACAAGTTTGGCTTTCCAGAAAGCCTGAAATGTAATCTCTTTGGCTTCATTAATAGACAGTGGAATGTAACATTTTTTCCTCGGCGATTACAAGCAGAAGAACTTTTTTCCAAAAAAGGAGGGTAGTCAGAAAAAAAAAATTACAACTTACCTGAATAATCTTACACTAGGAAAAAAAGGAGTGTTCAAACTCGAAATTCTTATTTCGTGGATGGGGAGGGAAGATTTAAACTTTTTGATTTTCTCGAAAAACACATGGGGGATGGGGGTATGAATATGCTGCAACAAAAAAATGTGGGGAAGGGAGAGGCAAGCTGCCTTTCAGTGAACATTTGCAACAGTAATTTCAAATATTTTTTTTTGTATATGTGTTTAAAAAATATAACCACTAAGCAGTACTCGTAAAATTTGTAAACAATTGTTATACAAGAAGATGGGTAAAACCTTAGCGTTCCTATTGACTTTACATCACAGCAGCTTACTCGGACAACAGCCAAGAAGTTTAAAGCGCTAACCTGAATTAGTCCGGTGTAATATGGTGAGACCCCCCCCCCCCCCCCCGTGAGACTTTCCCCCTGAAATCTGGCTATATATAGTAAGACTCCCCGGTGGGGGGGATTACTATATAGTGAGCCTTCCCCCTTGAATGACCATAGTGAGGCTTCCCCCTTCCATATTCAGTTGTATTTTATTTACATCGACGATGTATATATATTTGCATTTTGATAATGATCTTATAAAATAGATACATGTATGAATAAATATAGAAGTGCGCATTAAAAATTCTTGGAATTTGCTTATGTTAACCTTCATGGAGAATGCAATAAATACAATATAGTAAAGAAAGATGTATACTTGTAACAAAAACGTACATTTTTCATTCAGTTATCTCACATCAATATACATGTACATGTCATCCCAAAATTATTTTTGGCTAACAATCTGTTAAAAGGCTATGAAGATGTTTTAATTATTAATTAACGGAGAACTTTTATTCATATACTGAAAAATATTGTTTTACAATGAAATAAAATATTCCGGAAACTACATTTGAGGGGAAGTCTCACTATGAAAGGGGGGAGAGACAGGCTATATAGTGAGACCTCCCCGGGAGAGGTCTCACTCTATTGCCAGTCGATCTTCCGGGGGGAAGTTTCACTATATAGCCAGTCTTCCCGGGGGATATCTCACTATATAGCCAGCCTTCCGGGGGAAGTCTCACTATGGGAGAAGTCTCTCTATACGACACTGGCCCTCAGTTGATTTCGAAAGATTCCTTTTAAATATATGGTTTATCCAAAGAAATAACCCTCACATGCATTTAAATATAGGTCAGTAATAAAATTTAAACGTTATAAGCTAAAATTATGCAATTACAAATTATCTGAAAGAGTACCCTGATATTTAGGCTGTTCAAGGAAACAATCATTTTATATAATAACATTTCAAGAATAAGAGAAGTGATTTGATAGCTTTTTGCCATTAACCAATAATGCAATTTAAAGTTACACAGAGAAAACGATTGCAGGTGCTTTAATTATAAATTCTCAAAATACGAGTCGGGTAAAGAAACTGCGTCTTTTATACAGAGGTTACAATATTGTATTTCTGACATTTATTTTTTATAGAACAAAAAACAAAGAATAGTGCAGACATACGTAAAAACTCACGATGATTATAATCTTTCTTCCAATGCCTGTAGTTTTAACATTTACTATATTTGTTTTAAAAAAAAAAAATTAAAAATGGCATCAAGTTATTGAATGACTAAGATACACATACATGTAAAGGTAAAATTTTCGACATCAATTCACATCAGTCGTATTTAAACTTTTAATGCGAGTATTTATACTTTGATTTTGTTTTTCTGTAAATTCTTGGATCCACGCCTTGGCTGATCTAATCGATGCCACGTAAAGTGTACTTTGATACGCACGCGCTGGCCATCATTTACATAACAGCCTAGATAACTGCATGTTATTTGAAGACCCGCCACTTTGTTTTTCTGTAAATACTTTGATCCACGCCTTGGCCGTTCTAATCGATGCCATGTTTAGTGCATTCCGATACACACGCGCTGGCCATGATTAGATAACTGCACGTATTTTGAAGACCCACCACTATCCAAGCGATTCTGTCTCTGTGACTCTCTATGATTAATGCGTAGTTTTTCTTTTTTAAGATGGTCTGTTTGACAGATCGCCCATTCCTTGTCATTTAGCAGTTTTGTTTACATCTCTATATTTAGAAATCGTGTCATTTGCCAGACCACCAGCTTATCAATGGCAGCTTACACTGGGGCTTCATGTCCGGGTAGGTAACAAACTCAATGTGTCATCTCTCTCGAGAGATGACAAAAAGAGCCATACCAAGACTACAAAAGAGTCAGTATGGCAGACACATAACTGCAGTTAGGGCTCAAACAATCACCCCGGTTTGATGTGACTTTGACCCAATTAAGGGAACTGACTTTGAAATCACTGGAATATATAAAATCAATATAATTACATCCCACATGTCACACATTATTAATTCCATGATGTCTGTACATAATGAAAATAGCTATGATCAATGTGACTTATTTTCTAGTACGCTTCCTGAAGGCTTTAAAGTGACATGTTTGGAAGACGAAAACGTGGACTTAGTCCTCAGGAATTTGCCATATAACAGAAACAAAAGAATGCATTGTACAAATGATTAACTTATACCAACCGCGCGTGTATTCTCAATAAAGATGGCAAACCAGTAGCCTGGGCACTACAACATGAGTATGATTGTGGAGGAATCTTGCATGTGATGCCAATAGAAGATTAAACACTGGAACCGCTGCTGCACTGCTTCTTGCCGAAAATAATTTTTGAGAATGGCGATGAGAGATCTATTCATGGGTAGAAAAAACAAATCATTCGGCACTGGCTTTTCACATGAAAATAGATTTGTTCGTTTGCCAAATATTCTTGTAACTCGTTCGGAATATATGTACAGAAGACACATTAAAAGCTCATAGAATTTAGATATTAATTTAAAAGCAAAAGTAAAATCACTGAATTGAGGTAAATGTCCCTCATATATATTCGTGTACATAGTCACACCTAGAAATATACATATCTTCACAATGTCAAGGTTTTGTGATATCGTACCGCTCCTCGTTTCTGTAGTGAAACGATAACACAAAAACTTGACATTGTGAAGATGAAATACACACAGAGAAAGGAGTGTTAAAGTGTGGTCCCAATGAGGCGAAAACAGGAGGCCCATGGGCAATATAGCTCACCTGCGCACTTTGGCTAGAGAAAAGCAGAATTAAATCAGTTTCAGTATTGAATGTTTAAATATTTAAGTGGTCCCTACCCCTCTCCCCACCCCTGGAGAGGCAAGTAAAGATGCATGATTTTAACAAACTTGAATCTACACTAACTGAAGATGTTTCCATATTAATATGACTAAGCATCGCTTTAAAAGAATTTTACAGATTCCTTTAGATTCCTATCTAGAAGTTTGATTTTCTATTTTACCCGCCCTACCCCTGGGGTCAAGATTTAAAGAAGCTTGAATCTACAATGACTGAGGACGCTTCCATATTAATATGACTAAATTGTTCGCTGCTCCTGAGAAGTTTTTTTTTTTTTTTAATGTTTTTCTTTCGTATATATTCATATGTAAAACTTCGATCAACCCGGAGGTAATACTATTCACAAACTAAAATCTACATTACCTGAGAATGCTTCCATAGAACTACAACTTATCATGGCTTTGCTGTTCTTGAGGAGGAGATTTTTAAAGTTTCTTCCTACATAAAATTATTCTTATTCTTCTTGATAAGCCCATTGTGGCCCATCCCACCCCGACGGTCATTATTTGAACAAGCTTGAATCTACACTACCTGAGGATGCTTCCACATAAACTTGACTAATCATGGTTTTGTTATTCTTGAAAACATTTTTAAAGATTTTTTTTATTTCCTCCTTTGTATAAGAGATACCCTGTTGTGGCCCCACCCTACCCCCAGGGGTCATGATTCGAAGAAACTAGAATAAACATTACCTAAGGATGTTTCTGTATTAGTATGATTAATCCTGGCTTTGTTGGTCATGAGAAGATTTTTCAAGTTAATTCCTATATATTCTTGTGTATAACCTATTATCCTTACCCCCGGCGGTTATGATTTGTACAAACCGAAATCTACATTATATAATGAAGCTTTCACGAGTTTCAATTTTTCCGGCCCAGTGGTTTATGGGAAGATCTTTAAACGATGCCATCAAATTAAAATAATTCTTTATTATATCCCTTTCGAAAATGCGTTGCCCTTCATGTGAACATTCCTGAATCTCCTTCAACCAAGGATGATTTTGGCAGGTTTGGTTGAAATTGGTCAAGCCAGTGGTTCTTGAGAAAAAGATGAAAGTGTGAAAAGTTGACACCGACGACGTCAACAACGACATTTCCGACAGATAACGGACAAACTTTGATCAGTAAAGCCACTTGAGCCTTTGGTTAAGGTAAGCTAAAGGAAATAACGATAATTCAAATATTAAGCAAATTTTTATTGTTTTAAGATATAAAATATAGATATAAGGAATGTTTTTCAGTTTGTGAGTGTTATGGGTGTGTAAATCACACAGACTTGACGCGAAGGCATATTTTTCATGAAGCATTCTGAAGGAAAAGGGAGAGGACGTAACCCCTATTATTTTGCCGATATATAGTATGATATAATAAACAAAGCCACTTTTTGGGCGTTCGCCCTCAATTAGTATGCCTGATGACTGTTTTCTTCTGTTTTTCAAGGATATTTTGCTTGGTAGTGCTTCCATCCAAAATGAGAATGTTTGGTAGCCCCCCTCCCCCCCCCCCCCAAATTAAACTGAAATTGCTTCCGACAGGCCTGTGAAGCACTAACACACTTCATGAAATATGCCTACGTGACAAGTCTGTGTGATTTTCACACCAATAACAATCACAAAACTTAAGTAGCGTTCTTTGTAAAAATCATGCAAAATAGGCATGTAGGTGATATATGAGGGTTCGCAGAATTTGATGATTTTCCACACATAGTTTTCCTTTGCCCTATGAACTATGTATGCAAAAGGAAAAATGTTTTGATTCATGGTTACCATGGAAACATGGGTAGAGAAATTTCCCTAGCAACCAGCCAATTTTCAGCTTCGATGGACTAAAAAATCTCTTATCTTTCAGGCTCAAATTAAATGTAAATACAAAAAGAATTTCTTTTTCATTGCTGTTATTCTCAAGATAATGATCTTAACAGTTTTCAAAATCAAAAATATAGAAATAAGATTTAAAGATATATCTGTGATAGATGTGGGAATATATGCATGTTTTTCCTTTTTTGCTGACTCAGCATTTTCCTTGATTTTGGAATTATTCAATGCCTAATTACTCCAGTGATGGACCTCATACAGACATCCTGTGCATATTACCTAAAAGCAGAGGATTTTGTCTTTTAGAATTTGAATTCAGAAGCGTATAATTTTTTAACATTCCTATCCGTTGCCTAGCAACATAAATGGATGTTTTGATGAATAAAAAGAGAAAAAATGTAAAATGCTAAAGTCATAAATCACATAACTTGTAATCTTTGAATACTGAAAACAAAATTTACAATAAATTGAACTTTTTGAGACCTCTCTTTAAACTATGGAATGTTTTACAATTTGTAATCTCCATGGTAACAGCAATTTCCCCTTAGCAAGACATCATAGAATAATAATTTTAACATGTTCACATACCTGTTGTTAAGGATTTTTTCAAAGAATGCTGTAAAATTGTGATTAGGCAAATTTTACAATGCAGTTAGTATCTTATAAAATTCTATTTTTCACTTGATTTTCCCATGGCAACGATTCTGAGCACATAGCAACCAATGTAACCTATGTAGAGTTAAGAGTCATTATATGTAGGAATTTCAATTGTTTTGATACTCAGAATCAAGATTACAGGGCATTGTTATGCAAAATCATTGGTGGTACAAAATATGCATAAATATATACATTTGTAATCAAGATTTTAAAATTTTAACTAAGAATGTTACCATGGTAACGGGTATAAACATTATTGTTTATATCATTTCAGCTTTATTTCTTCATTTCCCTTCATAGCTTTCTAAATTTAAAAAAAAAAAATATACAAGCATGGGTTTTCATGTTTTGAAAAAAACAAACATTAATGCACTTCTTTAATCACTATTTCATGAATGAAATAAATTCATTTTTGTTTAATTAAGGTCAAGATCTAGTGAATGAAAGGTGCCCAAAGATTTCTCAAATTTGAGATACACATTCTTTTAATGATCCTTTACGAATATAGCTTGGTAAAATACGGTGTATCCGGACATAATTTGGGGGTAAACTCACCGGAAAAACATATTAAAAACTGCCCATTTTCAATGAAAAATGAAGAAAGTCTGGTATAAATATGGGAGTTTCTTCCATCTCAGACAAAGGAAATGTATTGCCTACAGTCTCTCAGAAAACGGTTTTTCATATCTTCTTGATCTCTACTTTAAAATGATATTAAACGGAATAAGAGTATCGGGGTTACATTTGACATGACTTCAAATTGAATTCCATGAAAGTGCTTTATTTTCTACACAATTCTATTGAAACCGTAAAGTACGGGGAAAATTAAGTTTAAATCAATTATGACATCATAATGAATCTAGCACCAAGAAGAAAGTCTGAACTCATTTACTAGATCTTGACCTTAAAGTATTTTATAAAATGAATGTTCGCATTTTGGCATAGTTAATTTTCCGTACATTTTTCCTATGCTTGTACCAGAAAATTGAATCTGATGTGGGATTTCTGTGGTCAAATCGTACTCTAGAGTCATTTTTCCGGAGGGAAATCTTACTCTAGAGCAAGTTTTCTGGGGAGAAAGATTTTATTAAGGATTCTTCAAAGCATGCTGTAAAATTTTGAGTAGGCAAATTTTACAATGCAATTAGCATCTTATTAAAGTTTTTTTTAACTTGATTAACCCATGGCAACGATTCTATAAAATAACAACCAATGTAATCTACGAAGACTTGAGAGTCATACTCTTAAGCACTTCAACAGTTTTGTTACACAGAATCAAGACTACGGAACATTGACAATTAAATTGACAATTAAAATGATTGCTGGTAGAAAATATATATAAATGTTATACATTCTGCAATCAAGTCTTAAAACCAAAACTAAGAACGTTACCAAGGAAACTGGTGCTAATATTTTTGCATATATAACTTCTGCCTGTAATGCACCATTTGATTCGTTAAATTTTACTTTAAAACATAAAACCTGTCTTCAATTCGTACAATATGACCAACATCGAAAAATCTATCAATCCTCTAGACGTTGCTTTTAAAAATTGTACATTTTAACCTTAGTTGTGATGATCGGGAATCATTTTCGATTTCATTTTCCTCTCCCTTAGATATATATGTTTTGTTAGAATACACTAGTTTGCGACACTTTGGTTGAATTTGACAGACGGGTTTAGTAGAAAAAGTTGAAAAATAAGAAATGAACAACGGGCAGACGGACAGACAGACAGAAGACAGGTGATCAGAAAAGCTCACTTCGTCACCTTTCCTTATTTTTGTAGTTCCAATATCACTTGCTTATGGTGTTTATTTGGTACTCAAGAGCTTGCTCTGGGTACGACCAATTTTTAAAGCGAGGCATGCTACTCACTGATAAGTTGATGTTAAAGGGATTTCAACAACCTCGTTTAAAGTTGGTATTTCGTAAATTTTATGGTCGTTATAATGACCTTGTTAGCAAATATAATCTATCATTGGGTCATATATGGATGACTTGTTTCATACCAATTGCTAGGCCTTTGCTTTTTTAGTGAATTGACTACGGAAAATTCCGTGATCCTGATAAATACATAGGGCTCACGGTGACTGTGACCGGTCAACTGGGGATGCTTACTCCTCCTAGGCACCTGGTCCAACCTCTGAAATTTCCAGGGGTCCGTGTTTTATGCCCTCTTTACATATTTGCAATGTTTATAGATTTTATGAGATCGATCACTGTTCGTTATCTTCACCTGTTACATTGAAACTTCTGTACAGGTGAACTTATTGAAATGGTTAAATCAATGCAAAACTAGAAAATGAAATATAAAGAGACAAATAAATATAGTGGGACAGTCAGCAGTAAACTTGAATTAATTTGTTAGTCATTAATATTATAAGACAAACTAAAAATCAGCTCTACAGCCAAACATTTAAAAAAGTAAATTATTAGAAATTTTTCATTTGAGCATATTTTAATATGATCTACATAAATATAATAATAGCCTTGTCTATGACAATTAGAAAATAAGTCTAATGGCTATAACTTTTGTATCAAGAGGCACATTGGCTACACTACTCACTTAAGCACTTGGGCTTAAAAAAAATAGAACACAGTTCAGTATTGAAAACTTTAAATAAAAAAGTGGTCCAAAATTTTTGACAAAACAAAGGCCTAACTAACTAAAGATGCTTCCATATCTATTTACCTAATTATAGCTTTACAAGATTTTCCCTATACATTTGATCTTCTATCGTGGTCCTCACCCTAAGCCCGGGGACATTTGATTTGGACAAACTTAAAATTTGCACTTAGGATGCTTCTGAATTAAAATGACTAATCATGACTTTGCTGTTTTTAATCTTTTCTATATATAGTAAAACATGCTTATACCGAAGTACCAGGGATAGCCAATTTTAATACATAATAAGTTAATCTTATAGGTACAGTGTAGTATCCACCACACGTGTGAGATTAAACTAATTACGTTTAATCTTATACTTGTGGAGGATACTACCCATAAGATAAAGTTATGTTTTATCCTTGCGTATGCTTTATAAAAAGCACTTCCAGTTTTGACCAAATCCCATGCTTCAAGACATAAAATTTTTGAAACTTTTATTTTTTAAAGTTCTTGCGTTTTAACATAAATGATAATGAGCAAACATTTTGTTAAAAACAAGAAAGCTCTCGTTTTACCTCAACGAAATTTTAATTTTTTTTAAAACTGACTACTGTAAATATGAATGTTAACCCCACTCCCCACACCACCAACACGTTCTCACAGGAAACATTAGGCCTATCAGTGAAGATGGTGTTGCATGATTCATTTTACCATTCAGGAAAGTCTAGCCACTTTCATCGATACTTTCTTACATTATACTATATAACTTACCATGATTCTACAAATACCTGGCTTAGCACTGTCACCATACACAGAATGATTTCAGAGTAGGATTACATTTAATGATTCCTCGGTCTTTACAACGTGTTCAACTTCAAAATTAAAAGTTTGTATAAAATGAATCTTCAGCAAATTGTTCAACATGTTTTAGAAGATGCATCAAATATCATTCCAAGATTTCATATTTTGCATAGATTTACAAAAAACAAAAAACAGCATTTCAACGTTAAAAGTGCGACATCATCAATTGACGCATCGTCGATTTAGATAGAAATGAATTAACGTCATTTTACAGGGATTATCTTAATTTTTTGTGAAAAAAGAAAATCTTATGAGATAACTAAAATATCTATAATTGAGCGATTAATAAAACATCTATAATTGTGTGACGTGGCATTTGCTTTATCCACGTCGTTTATATTGCGTATATTCACTCGGAGAACTTCGGGAATATGCACCATTTCAACTCATTTGATAAAGTACAGTACAAAATATTTTCTTAAGCCACAGATCACTTAGCTGTAAGCGTCATTTCATATATAAGCTCCTTATCTTTAAGCATGTTTTTCTGTATTCCTTTGTATAACTTTGATCATTGTTGTGGCTTCACACTACCCCTAAGTGTTATGATTTGAACGATAAAAAGATGCTTGAGCCATCTGCTCTGCTGAGCAAAAATGGACCAAAGAAACTCGAAAACTGATTTGTAAGTCAACAATATCAGGAGATATACCAAAAATCAGCTCATTATCTACCGGTCTTGTAGAGTAGGATTTCCCCTCTACAATCCCCTCCCTCCTTCCCCGGAAAACTGGCTCAAGAGTAGGATTTCCCCCTAGACAATAGACTCTACAGTAGGGATTTCCCCCACGGAAAAATGACTCTAGAGTAGGATCCCCCCCCCCCCCCCCACGGAAATCCCGCATCAGATTCAATTTCCGGTACAAGCATAGGAAAAATGTACAGAAAGTTTAGGCGCAGTGGTTAGAGCGTCTGCTCTAGAGTCGCGAAGTAAGGAGTTGGTCCTTACGTCGCGGGTTCGAATCCCACTGTGGGACGTGGACACCGGTCTTTCGGATGAGACCGAATAAACCGAGGTCCCGTGTCGCAGTAGGTGCTGGCACGAAAAAGATCCCTCACTGCTAAATGGCCGCAAGTGCCGAGTGTAGGACAAAATTTAATTGCAGCTCTCCACCGGCAAGTGGTGGCGTCTCCATATGAGTGAAAAATTCTCGAGAGGGACGTTAAACAACATACAAACAGACAAAACAGAAAATTTACTATGCCAAGAACATTCATTTTATAAAATACTTTAATTTAAAAAAATGAATTTATTTCTTTCATGAAATAATAATTAACGAAGTGCATTAATATTTTCTTTTTCAAATCTTGAAAACCCGTGCTTGTATTTATATTTTTTTTAATTTAGAAAGATCAATGAGCTCTGAATGAAAATGGAGAAAAAAACTGAAATGATATAAACAACAAGAGGCCCATGGGCCACATTGCTCACCTGAGCACTGTGGCTAGGAAAAAAACAAAAATCAGTTCAGTATTGAAAAGCTTTAACGCATAAGTGGTCCCAACCTACCCCTAAAAAGGGGAGGGGGCTATGATTTGAACAAAATTGAATCTACACTAACTAAAGATACTTTCACATTTCTTTGACTTTTTTCACTTCAAGTTTGAACTTTCATTATGGTCCCACCCTACCCACGGGGGTCATGATTTGAACAAAATCTGAATCTACAGTATCTGAGGATGCTTCCATATAAATTTGACTAATCATAGCTTTGCTCTTCTTGATTTTTTAAAAAAAAAAAGTCCTATGTATTCCTATGCATATCATCAATTATGACCCTACATATCCCCAGGGGATATTTATATATACCAGGGGGTCATGATTTTTATCAAATATGAATCTACACTACCTTAGGATACTTCCTAATAGTTGATAACCAAACATTGCTTTGCTGTTCTTGAGAAGATTTTTCCTATATATATTTCTCTGTAAAACTTTGATCGTCCATTGTGGCCCCACCCTACCTTCGGGGGTCATGATTTTAACAACCTTGAATCTACACCACCTAAGGATGCTTCCATATAAATATGACTAATTATGGCTTTGTTGTTTTTAAGAAGATTTTAAAAATTTTTTCCTATGTATTCCTATGTAAAACTTTGATCGTCCACCCTACCCCCGGGGGTCTTGATTTGAACAAACTTGAATCTACACCACTGAGGATGCTTCTATATAAATATGACCAATTATGGCTTTGTTGTTCTTGAGAAGAAGTTGTTTAAAGATTTTTCCTATATATTCCTATGTACAATGTAAAACTTTGATCGTCAGTTGTGGCCCCACCATACTGATTTTAACAAATTTGAATCTACACTACCTGAGGATGATTCCACCTGAGTTTCATCTTTCCTGGCCCAGTGGTTCTTGAGAAGAAGATTTTTAAAAGATGCCACCAATTTTTCACTAATTTGTAATTATCTCCCCTTGGAAGAGAGCGTGGCCCTTCATTTGAACAAACTTGAATCCCCTTTATCCAAGGATACTCTGTGCCAAGTTTGGTTGAAATTGGTTCAGTAGTTCTGGAGAAGACGATGAAATTGTGAAAAGTTTACAATGACAACGATGGGGACAGACAGCGGTTAAATTTCGATCAGAAAAATTTACTCGAACCTTCAGCTCAGGTGAGCTAAAATGTTTATACCCGTTACCATGGTAACATTCTTAGTTAAAATTTTAAAATCTTGATTGCAAATGTATATATTTACGTATATTTTGCACCACCAATGATTTTGCATAAAAATGCCCTGTAATCTTGATTCTGAGTATCAAAACAATTGAAATTCCTACAAATAATGACTCTTAACTCTACATAGGTTACACTGGTTGCTATGTGCTCAGAATCGTTGCCATGGGAAAATCAAGTGAAAAATAGAATTTTAAAAGATACTAACTGCATTGTAAAATTTGCCTAATCACAATTTTACAGCATTCTTTGAAAAAATTCTTAACAACAGGTATGTGAACATGTTAAAATTATTATTCTATGATGTGTTGCTAAGGGGAAATTGCTGTTACCATGGAGATTACAAATTGTAAAACATTCCATAGTTTACAGAGAGGTCTCAAAAAGTTCAATTTAATGTAAATTTTGTTTTCAGTATTCAAAGATTACAAGTTATGTGATTTATGTCTTTAGCATTTTACATTTTTTCTCTTTTTATTCATCAAAACATCCATTTTTGTTGCTAGGCAACGGATAGGAATGTTAAAAAATTATACGCTTCTGAATTCAAATTCTAAAAGACAAAATCCTCTGCTTTTAGGTAATATGCACAGGATGTCTGTATGAGGTCCATCACTGGAGTAATTAGGCATTGAATAATTCCAAAATCAAGGAAAATGCTGAGTCAGCAAAAAAGGAAAAACATGCATATATTCCCACATCTGTCACAGATATATCTTTAAGTCTTATTTCTATATTTTTGATTTTGAAAACTAAGATCATTATCTTGAGAATAACAGCAATGAAAAAGAAATTCTTTTTGTATTTACATTTAATTTGAGCCTGAAAGATAAGAGATTTTTTAGTCCATCGAAGCTGAAAATTGGCTGGTTGCTAGGGAAATTTCTCTACCCATGTTTCCATGGTAACCATGAATCAAAACATTTTTCCTTTTGCATACATAGTTCATAGGGCAAAGGAAAACTATGTGTGGAAAATCATCAAATTCTGCCAACCCTCATATATCACCCTTTGCATGATTTTTACACAGAACTGTACTTAAATATTCCTTCAATAAATCTTTCCATGTTGACAAGACACTTGTGCAAGTCACAAGACATTAAATGTAGATATCTCCACCCTTTATTACCTAACATTGTACAAGTAGCTTATCAGCAAGTTCAGGGTTTATATTATGCTGTATAAAACTAAATAATGTTTCAAAGCAATGTCCTACTTTCGATTTGTTGTAATGAAGTCATGCTTTCAAAAGTCAAATTTAATTTTTCAGCCTTAAATGGGTTTAAAATCCGAAGTGTTAAGGATATCTACAAAAGTTGTGAACGCAAAAAGAACACATTGGTACAAGAACTAGGTTCTTCCAATTTGGGATATTTGGAGAAAAAGTTACAACAAGAGTTACCTTATTCTCTTAAGGTAGGTTAGAAAGTGTGAGTACGGATCAAATACGCCTGGGTTTTAGGGCTGAAACGATTCACCGAAATATCGATATTGTTCAATATTTCTGCTCGGTTCAATGTTCGATTCACTCTCTCGATTTTCGGTTCGGTACGTTTTTTATAATCGGGATTGGTTACTCCTTGAAATACATCGGGTTCAACCTCATTTTGATAGTTTGACACACACGGGGGAAAAATTGCGACGGAGAAAGTTTCAGAGCAGGTTGCCACTGCTAGTATTGACACGAACAAAGTGCTCTTTTAATCTACAAAAGCACAAGTAGTGCTCTTTATTGTATCACCACCTTTTTCTTGCCTTTTGAAATCTGAATGCATGTTTTCTTTAACCTTATGATTTGTTTCTTTTTTAAAATATATCGTATTTAAAAAATTGAATTGTGACACGTACAAGTATCGCGATACATCTATATGTGAAGGGGGAGATTTGTGAATTTCATGTCTCCCCCATTTCACCCACCCCGGGTGGCGTAAGGCGTTGTGGTAAAGCCACCAAAATCAGTGCTAACTTTAAAAATCATTTAGATAGAATCTTACTGGTAGAATCACTATAAGGTATTCCGTGAAGACGTAAATATAGAAAATACCCATCCTCTTAAATTGTTAAATATCTAAACCCACCAGGCTGAATATCTTAATTGTATAATATTATGAAAAACATAGAAAAGCATCAAGTAGACTCAGATTACCGGTATCTTCACATTGTTTACGTACTGAGTTTGGTAGATATGAGCAAAAGTGTCCCACAAGTAAACGAAAATGCATATTTTGTACATCGAACGAAATAGAAGACGAGTATCATTTTGTTTTAATATGTAACATTTATGTTGAGTTAAGAGAAAAATATATTAAAGAATATTTTTATGCAAGACCTATAATGGTAAAATTAATTGAATTACTTAATTCCGACTCAGAAAATATACTTAAAAAACTCGGGAAATACGTGTTTGAATGTTTTAAAAAGAGGGAAAACTTTACTCTAAAGCAAGATAAATAATAGGAAATAATACTCCTGTATAGTTCTTTTTTTCATTATATATATATATATATATATATATATATATATATATATATATATATATATATATATATATATATATATATATATATATATATATATATATATATATATATATATATATATATATATATATATATATATTAGGGATGTCAACGAATATTCGAGTACTCGACTATCGTTCGATCATACCGACTATCGACTAAAATATTCGTTAAAATGTGTTACCTAAAAGAAAGTTTAAATTCAAGGTAATAAACTTTCATTTATATACAGATTAATGTTTTCGTAAGTAATACTCAGGGTATGGTTTAACTGTTCAAAGGAAATTATTTGTATGTCGATTTATGTTCGGCAAATATACCTCCAAAATCTACAGTTTTTGGTATAGTTTAAAAGATGTCAGGATAGAAAAAACAGTTAAAAGTACGTTATCAAGGTTATGTGAAACTTGTATTCTGCAGTGGAACATCAAATATGATATATCATATGCCGAATCCGTCAAACATACATGTAGTAAACACAGTCTTCAAGTGAGACTTTTCTTAAGTAAGTTCTCCGAAAAAATTCCAAACAAAAGCAGAGCCGGAAAGAAAAATGTTGCTATCACAAACATGATTATCAAGGATTGTCAACCACTTGTAAATGGAGAGGACGTTCAAGACTGTTTGGTTTTGTAGATTCAAATTATAAAGTTTCAACCTGCAATTCCATAAGATCTGACGTAATGCAACTATTCATAAAGAATAATTAAACAGCTGTTACAAAATTGTAAATACATGTAAATTGGGGGACAGTTATGAGCGTAATTATTAATTAAATGGTGTTTCTTTCTGATATTAATATCATGCAGTCATTTTAAGATTGTATTGATTATTTGCACAAGTTCTCATAATTAAAATTTATCGCAAGCTCTCTCTGTTTTATAAGAGACACACTTTAATTGCTTACCAGTCAAAGTTCTCTGACACGACACGTAGAAATGGCTTCAATTAACGGGTACATGTACTATCGTTATGAAAATAAAGGACAAGTGCGAGCATTTGATATCCTGCATTTAGATAAAATGTGCAATAAAAATTATATTAATTTTGAAATCAAATAAATTGGATAGATATAGATGTACAGTATTTATTGTACTACGTAGATGTTTAAGATTCAGAAATTCGTTGTATAATGGTGATAGCGTAGATTAAATTATTGTACAACTAGTCTATAAAAGACAAATAGTGAAAATGACATGAAAAATTAATTTAAATTTCAACGAATATTCGACTATCGTTCGACTAAAGCCTCCGACTATTCGACTTAGCTATCCGAATAAAATTGACATCCCTAATATATATATATATATATATATATATATATATATATATATATATATATATATATATATATATATATATATATATATATATATATATATATATATATATATATATATATATATATATATATATATGTTATAAAGCACCTGTGTAACACCTGTTGATCAATGTTTATAAACTAATGTTATACTTTTGTGGCAATATATGCAATGTATGCGTTAATAAAGATACGCAGCATTGTTAAGGCGTACTTCGAAGAAATCAACACAATATAAACGTGCATAAATACATACCTTTTTAAAATTAATTTTAATTTTGTAAAGGTACTATATTATCTTATGATTTAACATTCTATGAAATAACATTGTATACCCCGCTCTGTACTGAATTTGATTTGGTCACGTTATTTGATAGTCACGTGATAAATGCATGTAATGTGTATTGTATGTAGGTCACAAACAAATTTCAATATCGCAAGGGCATACCCTAGTTAAAATTAAAAATTAAAGTAATAGATTGTTTCTACATAACTTGTAGTTTATGGAAAGTGCTGCTGCTTTAAATAGAATTCTCATTTTATTAGTTTAAATTTCAAATTATTGGGCCCTAGTCGAAATATGTGTGACCTTTACCAAGTATTTTATGCATTTATTAGCACTTTTCAAGTTAAGGAATATGTCCATTATGTGTATTCAAAAAATGGTCAAGATCTATTAAGTGTATGCCCTTGCGAAAAGGCGATTTAAAGAGGCACCTCGGCATGAAACATGCACACCCTGTAGACAAAAACACGGTAGAATTAATTCAATACATTCTCTCGATATTTTCTAAATAATGGCACTAAACAAACGTTTCAGATTTGTATTAATGGTCTACCTAAGATTTTTTAAATAATATTCTGTTTAATAATAAAATGCATTTTTCACTGTGAAAAAATTACTTGATCCGCCTCTCACTGCACATAAAATGCGTCAAACTTTACCATGATGACGTCACGTCAACAAGTGCATTGCGATCAGTGATTTGTTTATATCTTGCTGTCTGGGATTTAACTAGCGACAAAAATGAATGCAGTGGTAAGTTTTGATGTAGGTCATTACTCTTATGCAGTTTAGATTCGCAAATTATTTCATTTTCTGTTATTGTGAGGAATTGCTATATTTGTGTGATGTCACAGTAAACTTTTCCGTATAAATTAGGCCCCGCCCCCTTTATGCAGCCTTAACAGAGCTGCGTACTACTACATATGTTTAATGGTTCATGTCCAGATTTGTTCGCTGATAATGAGCTCATCTGAGCCGAAGGTTTTAGAGAGATAATATTAACTTTTCATCGTCTTCTTTAGAATCACTGACCAATTCTTTAGACTGGTCAAACCTCAACTTAATGCAAGACAAATACATATAGATCTAAATATTAGATAATCAAAGCTAAAATGCTCCCATGTTGTGATCATCTACTCCATCTGGTCATGTTAATGATATGGAAATACCTGAGTGTAAATGCAAATGTTATCACACTTGTATAAATATCAAAACAAAAGTAAGTCTATAAATGCCTTATAACTACATACACTATATGGAATGATTCATTGGTTCACGTCCTTAAATGCACTTTTAAATCCCGTGGTTTTTTTTATTCGATTTTTTTTTTTATTTTGCAATTTTGTTTTTTTTTTTTTAAATTTATAATTTTGTTTTTCATTTTGTAATTTCTTTTTTTTTTATTTTGAAATTTATTTTTTTTTATTTAGCTTCGGTTTTTTATTTTGTAATTTCGTTTTTTTTTTTTATTTTGTAAATTTAGCTGTTATATTTAGTTTAGGTTTGAACTACTTGGTTTCCGTAGATTACAGTGTATTTATACACTTATTGTGAATGTTGATAGAAGATAACATGAAAAAACAGCATCTGACTGTATTGATAATGCAAGAATTAGCCCAATGTCAAAGATAGATTAACTTGAAAATTATTAAACCGAAAGTAGAAAAAAACATTGTTGATGAAGAAATGTGAAAAAAAGACTGATTTTATATAAATAAAGTAAACCTAATTGTCCCAAACCTGAGTGTTATATGAGAAATGGGCTAGGAAACAACAAAGTATGATGTTAGTTTCTTCGAATGATGCTGTGCTCTAACTTCTAGAGTTGACACCGTGAGGGTCAATGTTTGTAAACCAAAAAAATTTAAATCAGATTTATGACTGTAACGTGTATGATCGGGTTCTTACAAGGGATACTCTTATCTAAAGTCGGGGACTTGGTAAGGTACTACTTGCACCGTATTTCTCCCCTATTGTTTCTATTGATAGATAAGTACTGATTGTCTCAATCTTCTTCAGATTTACTACACCCAGAACTTAATTCCAATATCCTAGGATTAATTGCCTCTGGTGCTTATAGCTCTTTCACTTTTATTCTGCTCTTTCCCTTAACTTCTAATTCAATTACTTCGTCTGCTGGCTTCTGATTCAGCCGTCAACTTATTCAGTTAACTTTTGAATGCCTGACTTTCCCATAGCTTTGCTTTATATAATCTTTGGCTAGTAAATAGCAAGGGTTGTCAGATCATTCCAATTTGGAGGTCTTCACAGCGTTTTACACACATGCCCTTAACCATAATATAACATTCAAGTTTAATTTTTTGGTATGATCAAAGTTCACTTCATGATGTTGATAGATTATTTTCCAAATAAAGAACATGCCCTATACATTTATTTTCCACGTAACCCCCCTCCCCCTTTAAAAAAATTGTTTACTTTTCATATACAAATAACAGAATCCAAGCAGGAAAAAAATACAAACCTCCAAACTATAATAATTCTTGGGCATGTGGCAGCTAGATTAACATCTATAACTTTTTTAGCGTAACCTAACTAATTTAATGTCTTGATTAAAAGAAATGGGTTGAGCACAGATTTATGAATTTATCTTTTAATTACTTGTACTAAAAAGATTTCAGTATAATGATAATGAAAGTACATAATTGTTTGTGATTTCAAAAACATGTTGAAGAGTGTCGTCCTGAAAACTTGCCGCGGCATAAAGTGCCCTTTTGATTCTTTGATTATCATGCCCTTTTTGGAATCTAGTTTTAACACTTATTCTAGCTTCTGTTCCTTCCCTTTTTCTGACGGCGCTGGAGTTTGAACTGTGTCAATGATAAGAGTAAGTGATTTGTCAATTCTTCTCTGTACAAACAGCTTCATTTGTCAGTAACAGATGGTGTTTTATACACTTGGCCTATAGAATCAACATCAGACTTCCAGCACCTTACCTTACCGGAGATTAACAGAAGCATTCAGATGCTTCGTGATGAATTTAACTCCTTAAGGTCACAAGTTGTCTGGAATTTTGTATCAGGATACATTGCATTTTTCGTGTGTATTGTGTAAGTTGTATGTCAGGTAAACTTACTGTACAGCACGCTTGGACATTACATGTATTTTACATGTATTTCTTGAAATTAAATTCTTTTTAAAAAGTTTTGAACAAAGAAAAATTATGTGTAAATTTTATAGTCAAAATCTCTTGATTGAAAGAGAGAAAAATGAAAACAATACACTTGAGAGATTAGAAAAAATTGTAGAATGTGGACATGAAGTGTGCTAAGCTTAAAAGTTCCGTTCTGCTTGTTCAAAATTTAGAATACTTAAGAGACAGGATAATTTAAAAAGATTAGACATAAGAATAGTCTGTCTTGTTTATTATGTAAATCATTTTTGCTAAAGTCGGGAGTCATGGATTTCTGATCTGCTACTCTCCTTAAAGCAAATCAAGTTACATATATACAGGGTTGTCCCTAAGAATTGAAATAGCAGGGGAAATTTAAAAGGTGGAAGGGGATCTAGGGTTCCTCCCCTTACAGGCTTAGATATTGAGAGGGAATACCAGAATAACCAGGGGATTATATTATTGGTGGGCAAGTTCCCTGGCCCCCGGGTCTTAGGGACAACCCTGTATATAGCTGAATCAAGAGAATATGCCATACTTGTATACACAGGGCATCTATTTCATTAAAAATGTTTTGAATCTAGAGGTTTAAAGGACAAGGTATGGTAACGGCCGAATCTCGCCCCTTATTTGATGTAAAAAACAAAAAACAGAACACAGTTAAAATTGTGATAGTTTGTAGTTAGGAATTTGAAATGATGACTGTTTTAAAACCAGTACTAATTTTGATTAAAAGCTTACAAGAGGGTGCAGAAGTAGGACAATTTCCCAACTTTTCTCAATTCTGGTGGAATTTTGTCAAATTTGAGATACTTTTCACATTGAGAAACATAGAGCACAAGCTTGCCTAACTGAGATTTTTATACGTAAGATGCATCTGATGCTAGTGTATGAAATATATAAATTTGGCAGATAGGCAAGCTTGTGCTCTATGTTTTCTGAAACAAAATGTGTTTTAAAATCGATGAAAATTTGCATAAAAATGAGAAAATTCGGAAAATGGCATATTTTCTGACTTCCTGTGACCTCTGTGTATCCCATAACTTAGAACCAATACATATTTTGTGGCAGGGGTGACAATAGGTTTTTATTGATAAACTGTTGCATCATTCTAAAAGACACCCCAAACCAAGGGCCAAAAAGGGGTCTTAGCCTATCTTGTCCTTTTTGTTCAATAACAAAAAAATATTTTCAAAACTCTCTTTCATAGTAGATTTCCAGGCAGAAAATATATTGGTATTATGATATGGATACAATTACCATATTTAAAAAAAAGTTTTTATTACAATAGAAAAACTTACTAGGTACCGTAGTGTGGTTTCCTTTCATATGGGTGTTGAGGGATCCCTATATGAATATTGTTGCACTGACTATGCAAACAGAAAATTGCAAATACCAGTGAATAGTGTTTTGAAAAAAAGTACTCAAATGAGAACCTTCTAGGGAACATTTTTTTTTTTCAAATCAAATCCACATTTGAGCATTGTGGGACCTTAGAGACAAAATAAAGCTGCTGACTGAGAAACACAACAATCATTTGGTACATGCACACTGAATGTGCATGATAGTAAATGGAAAATTGCAGCCCCTGATGTCATTTTTAAAAAAACAAAAATGTCTGTCTTTAGAATAAATGATTCAGTTTTACCTTAATTTTTATACTGATGAAATTATATAGCCATGACATGTTCCGACATGTTCTTTATTTTTGGCCTTTTCCTGTACTGCTTACATTTTTATTTAAACTGCAAACTCAGCTGTTAGCGGAAACATTCTGGATATTCATCTGCCTAGTTGGTTGTGCTATTCATCAATATATTCATAAATAACCCTTAGAACTTGGTCCTGTAAAATTGACAAAGCTTTGGGCTGAAGGGATATTTTAAAAGTAAAGCTTGTAAAAAATACACAATTATCAATAAAAAGTAAAAAAAAAATAATGCCAAAAATGTGTTTATATATATATATATATATATATATATATATATATATATATATATATATATATATATATATATATATATATATATATATATATATATATATATATATATATATATATATATATATCCAAAGTCTCTTCTTTGTAATAGAATAAAAACACTTTAAAACACTTTTTGAAATATTTCAACCGTGTTACCGGCCTTCATCAGTCGTGTTTATTTAATTGCATAGCAACTAATGTTGAACAACGTATTATGACGTCACAATGTACATACAATAGAAAGACAACGTCATGAATCAAAATGAATCAAAAAAGAGTATAAACTGATATTTATATTGTTAGAACCCCGTTGTGAAACAGCAAAATGTAAACAGCAAAATGTAGCCAACACGTGGTTCATAAGATGCTAGGTGAATTTACAAAAAAATATATTTTTGCAAATTGGTAACTAAGAAAAGCGTAATTTCGCAGATTCCACAGCTACCGTCGAGGCCAATGTTGTAATGTCGACGGATTTCCTGACTAATCCCTCCAGATAAGGTCTAAATGACAGGTTAAGTCAAGCAGACGTCTGGCGAGATGGAGGTCAGGAGATCAATGCTGATTAAGATAGGTCGTCCGCTTATGAGTCGGGCTGTGATACCACATTATGAAGAATGCTATTTTCATTGAATTCTAAGAATATTCATGTAAGTTCCATTCATTAAACTGAAACTATTTTTTAAATGAAAATAAAAATTAGAAATTGTAACAAAACGAACCCTTTAAAAGAGATGATTAACCACAAGTTTTGGGTCTAAACGTTTCATTTTATTTTTATTAGGAACAGGCAAATTAAATGCATTATATCAGCATTACATGTGTTTAGGTCTATTATACCTATTTTTACTATGAAAAGACATTAAGTGCATCCTAACAACAAAACTATGATAAATGTGATGAGTTCAACTTTTCTATCGTGAACTTCCACTATTTACGCAGGTATGTTAAGGCGGTGCCCAGATCATATTTCGGCGAATTTAGACTTTTTTCGTAAAATGTAACATTGATAAATCGGAAAAGCCATAGATAAAACATTTACTATTATTATCCATTGTATAGACGTCATTGAGTCTTAGGCTAAAAGAAGCACTCCACTACGACGTCATCACGTGACGTCCATAAATAGAAAAATTGCCTTAATGAAAAAGTGAAAAGTTCAACACTACCCCGAAGATAATTAATTTCTTTGAGTGAAAATAATTATGTAAAAACATCACTGGGTCATGAAAAGTGCTGCTAGAATCCTATTCTCCCGACACAGAAAAAAAATATTCCAAAGTTTTGGATGAAACCTTACCAAAATTTTTACATTTTATACATACGATCAATGAATTATTATCAGATTATGTTAACCACACGATTCTAGCAGCACTTTCCAAGTACTATAGAATACAAGCTTTCGATACAAACAAAAATTATGCTTCAAAGTATTCGACGTAGTGTTGAACTTTTGCATCTTTGTTGTTATAGAACGACAGAGGACAGGCTGATCGGGATTTCAAAGCACTGTCTGTGTTCATTATAAGAAAACATGATAAGAATATATTAGCGTACCTGATTCTTAATCTTTAATTCCTTATGAATTACATATAACATTCACGGTATATGCCTCAAAACTCCATTTCATATATTTGTTTACATGAATTCTCGCCACGTTTAATTTTCACTCGGCAAATATTTGATCAATAGTTATGACGTCATGGGTTTGGTATTTATCCCTCGTGCTAAATAATTAGCTATTTATACCACCCAAAAACGACTAGATTTAGTTTATATTATGTTTTGAATGATTCCATCCATTTCTTGGACCTGAAATTAAACTTTAAATATAGATATTAAGAAATCATTATTTCTAAAGTTCACGTCATACAGCTTACTATGACTTCATATTGTAAAGGCAAGTAGGATATCTCTGGAAGTAGCCTTAACACACCCGCGTAAGTAGCAATATGCAATTACCACTTGGATATGGAGTTTATGTCTCCTAGTTGATTCGATACGAAAGGGCATGTTCTACGCACGAGCAATTTCTAAAAACGATGCAAGCTATTGACAAATAAGTTGATAATACAAGATTTCCTATATTAAAAGTCTCGTTGAAAATCAACATTTCGCAAATTCTTTGGTCGATACAATGACTTGTTAGCAAATACAATCTATCGTTAATTCGAATGCTGGCTGAAGGTTTTCATACAAATTGTTAGGTTATTATTTTCACACTTAATTGTCTACGGATTTCCCATTTACCCGAACCTGACAGGGAGCACCTTACGGGAGTGACCGATCGAAAGAGGATTCTTACTCCTACATGACACCTTATCCATCCTCTTATGTTCCTAGATGGCCGTGTTTGCTCTGCTCCCAATTTGTATTGTTCCAATGGACGTTTTAGCTGATTTCTGTTCGTTATCTTTATATTTCACCCATTTTTATTTTAGCACATAATAAAAATCTCACTAGAGATAGTCACAGTGGCTATAAGTTAAGAATGTTATCTTAATCTTTCTTTTTCATCCGTTTCATATTTGGATATTTTACTGATTATAGATGGTTATGGCCAACTAACAACTAAACTATATGATGATGACTTCGAGATGGCTTCCATATTGGCTTTTCCATCGCCAACTTCTTACCTGTATTTATGTAGTTGTATTCAACTATCGCTTGCATATGGTGTTTAAGTGTCCTAACTTACTAGTATTTTGTAGACTAGGGCATGCTATGAGTACGATCAACTTTTAAACAGAGGTAGGATACTGACAAATCAGATGATGTTACAGGTTTTTCAACAGTATTAATCAAAGTCAGCATTTCAAAATGTCCTGGGTCATTTTAATGACCTTTTTAGCAAATGCATTTATTTTCCCTTTTTTTTTTTTATTTTGTAAGGTTGTACATATTGTATTTTTTGTAATAGTCTTAATAACTTTAACAAATTTACAATAATCCATGAAGACCATAACTTTTATAAATGCGGAATATAATGCAATGAAGCCCAGAAAATTTATATAATTTTTTGGACGAATTTGATAAATGTTAAGACAAATAAGGTAAAAATTTCTTCGTTTGGATTAACAATATATTTGTGTGTTCAAAAAAGTTCTTCCTTCGGACAAATTAAATATACTCAAGAGAGAGAGAGAGAGAGAGAGAGAGAGAGAGAGAGAGAGAGAGAGATTTGTTTTTGATCAGACTTGTTCGGACGAACTGGATATTTGCTTTGACAACTCAGCGAATTACATGTTTCTTTAATCAGGTTTCAAATTTATTCTTTATGCAAGAATTTTCGTTTCTCTGCTGAAGGAGAGCATCCTGAAAATCAAATCTGTACATGTATAGAGCACATAGATTAATTGCACTTTGAGGATTAGATATGGATATCTGCATGATCAAGTTTATTATTGACACCATTCCTTTGCGATTCTGGGATTTCATTGAAGTTTTACTTGCAGATTAGGTTAACATTGCTTGCATCTCCACTTTTGTTTGCAATGGATTGTTAAGTAATGTTTGTTCTTTCAGTTTTTATGAAAATGTACCAAAAGTATCTTATACATCACATAATTTTTCAGATGCAAATTGCCAGATATTCATGCTATGTCGGAAAATTAAATACAGGTATATGTACACTGTTAAAATCATTGAATTGAAAATATTTGCACTCAAACGCAACTTAATTAATCTGTAGATAGACGTTATAAACACCCCCCCTCTCTCTCTCTCTTAAATAAATGAGGGAAAAATTTAAAACAAAAATCTTCTTCAAAACAATGATATATTTGTCAAATCAAAATGGAAGAACTTCCACGTACATGTAGTATAGATTGAAGTCGATTAATGTTGTGATTTTATCACAAAATACAGATAATTTATTCGAAAGATTTAATGAGACCAACATATCATCCCTGTTTCCTCGTTTTTAGAAAACCTCGGGTGAGCATTTCGCACCAAGCGCCTTTGATTGATGATTTTTAATCTTTTTAATCTGATAGAAAAATAAATCATTTATAAAATCCACCGGCACAAGAATCATTATTCTACGGATGTCATTTTTCTTCACAAGACGAATAATGACCCTCATAGAATAATGACCAGGGTCATTTTTCAACGTCGAAAAATGATTCCCGGTCATTATTCGATGTCGAAAAATGACCTTTTTGCCGGTAGAAAAAGTGGCGTAACCCTTAAAATCTGCATACCCTACGTTAAGAGAAATGGCCCCCGTAGAATAATGACCCCATCCAGATTTTATGAGAATTATCATTTTCTTTTTGGTTAAAAAAATCAAGTAATATAAATGATCACGTGAGGTAAATTAAGGATACAGCGATGATATGTTGATCTCACTAAATCTTTCGAATAAAATTATCTATATTTTATGATAAATTATCCATTAAATGTCTTCAATATACACTATGTGGAAATGCTTCCAAACTGAATTTGACAAAGATGTCATTGCTTTAAAAATGTGTTAATGAAAAAAATCCTTTTATATTCCAGAGAGAGAGAGAGTTGTTTATAATATCTACCGGTTACTGTAGATCACATAATTTTCTCGACACCATATTTTCGCGAGATAGTTATTTAGAAGTTATAAGCGAGAGAAAATTTTCACGAATTCATGTTTTTGTTCTACATACTTAAAATCTATTCTAATAAAAGTATACGCGAGAATAAAATTTAGGCAAGCAGACTACTCGTGTAATTACGCAAAAATCAAGTTCTTGCAAATGACAAGCGATTTACAATTATCAAAATATGACTGAGTACATTTTTTTAGGTCGATGATTTTGAAAGCGACAGAATGATATTATAGCAGATGATCTAACAATTTAAATAAGAAGGACGTGAAGTTTTAGAATTTTGGTACATTTTCACTAAAAACAGAAAGAAAAAGCATTCATAAACTACCCAATGTATCGGGGAAACAAAGGCTGAGTTGCAAGGGATTTTAAACTAAACTGCAAGTAAAACTCCCATGAAACCCCAGAAACTGAAAAGGAATGGAGTCAAAGAAAACTTGATCAAATATCCATATCTCGTCGCCAGCGTGTACTTGACCAATGTGCTTTGTACATGTACTAACCTTTGATTTCCTGGATGCTCTCTTTTATCAAGGGAAGGATAAGTCTTGTCCACAGAAGAAACATTAAATCTGTTCGATCACTATCGTAAATCAGAGTTTTTTTAATAGTTATCACTACAGCCAAAATTATCACTATCATTAACAATAGTTTTCATTGTGTCAAAGTTATCACTATAGTTAACTATAGTAAACTATAGTTAAATTTAGTTTACTATAGTATTTTTGTAAGGGGTCCTGGACGACATAATAACAGTTTTAACCGATAGCCATTGTGACGATATGCTGTGCGATTTTTATTGTATACTGAGAACACAATATAGGTCTAAAGACAGAAACACATGTAATGCTGTTATTTTACATTTTAACAGCGTGTTTGTCCAGTGTTCGTCTGAATTCTATTCAGATCATTTTCCGCAGAAATGCACCCATAGTTGGTGCAACAATGATGAATTTTATTGTTTTCAGGGGTGCATAGTTGAAAGTACTTCATATTTTACTGTTTAAAGGCGTAGTAAGTTACTTGAGAGTTATTAATATTCTATTGGTTACAGGCCTGTAAAGTTGGGAGTATTTGTATGTGTAACGGGGACTGGATACGTCGATTCTGTAGCTCAGTGGTTAGAGCACCCGCACGGTTAGCGGGAGGTCGCGGGTTCGAGTCCCAGTCTGGCCGACATTTTTCCCCGCCTGTTACATATCTTATTGTTTTCAGGTATCATAAGTTGAGAGTAATTCATATTTTATTCTTTGCAAGCGTATTAAGTTTAGAGTATTTCTTACTTTTTACAGGCGTAGTATGTTGAAAGTACTCCTTATTGTATTGTATATAGGCGTAGAAAGTTGAGAGTATTTCATATTTTATTGTTTACAGGCGTAGTATGTAGAGGGTATTTCATATTGTATTACATTAGTCCAAGCATTCATAGCATAGTAAGATTTTAAATCAACAAAAGATATTAAAGACAGAATATCTCAAAACACAAAATGTCTCAAAGTTTAAAATTGTTCATCCTTTAATTGCCTTCACTTATTTTATCTTGGAGAAATTATTGCATTTTTAGTACAAAGAATGCAAATTGTTATCAAATAATAGGACAAGAAAAACTTCCATTCATTGAATGTTAAAGTCCATTTGTATTTTCCCTCGGACCTAATGAAACAATACAATAAGTTAATTTATACCATGGTAATGTTTATTTCTATCTAACGTAGACGTATTATCCTGTCAAACTAATCCGGAAAGGTCTTCTAAAAGACAGGCGTATATTGGTGGACAAATGGCCGGACTTCCAGATTGTGTTGGTGACTGCAGACAAACAGGTCAGACTCCATCGATCTAAAATTCTCTGCTTGGTATAAGGTCGGCAATATATATATATAAATATAAATAAGCAATATCTTTATTAAGCTTAGGTAATTATTATCTTTAAAGCCATATATATAAAAAGAATTGTTTTGCAAAAAAATAAAAACAGCAATAAACAAAACAAAAATGCTTTGAGTGCCAAACGGAGATTGAAATGAAAAAGAAAAACTGACGTCGACACGTGAAATAATTCAGATGGATGCAAATATTTGCACAACTTCTGTGTGGTTAATTTGAGTAGTATTTGTGTTAAGTGTGTATATAATCATTTCTGTTACTTGATATTTTATGGTTTATTTAAATTAAGTCAGAGAAAAATTGGGCGGTATCTATATTTAGTTTTTCAATTGTTTTATACTAATTTTAACTACAGTACATCCAGTTATCTGCATGATCAATGAAATGTAAGTATGATGCACAGTATTTATGTTCAAATCTTAAAAAAATCCACACAGTACAATCTGAGAACAGAACAAACACGGACCTCTGAAAACATCAGAGGTGGAATAAGCTGCCATCAGAGGGATCGAGGTCTGTCAACAGGAAATTCTTCCTCCTCTTAGACACATGATTTCACCTTTGGTTTTTCCAGAGGACTGTGTTTTGCCCTGTTCTCGGTTTGTTTTATTGATATGATTAACTCCTCACAAAAATAAGAATTTATTTACAATAGACGATATCACCAAATTCGAAAAGTGATCACCTATTCGAATAGGTGATATCACTTAATGGCAATTAATAAAAAAAACGGCGCCTCATAATAATGAAATATTTCGACACCCCATCACCCAACACCACACCATACCCCACCCCCAAAAGTTAAAGGAAACGTTTATTACTAAAGACATTGATTACTTTAGTCAGACAAGCTTTTTGAAAAGCTGTTACTTGTAAATATATATATGATCGAGTTACTAATACTATCTCGCTTATGACATTTTATTTTCATCTAAAGTTGTCACCCTGCATGGTCGCTCGCGCTATTTCAAATATGAAAATGAAGACCTTGACACTTTATCAGAATGGATTAAAAGTATCAAATGGATGTTGAAATCTCGCATTAAGCGATTGAGGGGCATTATGATAACCATCAATCCTTCTGTCTTCCACAATGCAAAAGTGAAACAAGAATAAGATAGATTACACGATCAGTATGCACTGGTCCCAGACAGGTAACAACATTGTCTTTGTTTGTAAATTTCATTATTTGAATTGTATTTTAGAGGAACTAGGATTTAATTCTGCAAGTGGTAATCCAACTTATACCCATATCTCCCTTTCTAAGAAGGAAATTCTTCAAAACCATATGTCAGTTTTAAATATTTTTAATATCCCCAACAATCAAAATGATTTTGAATTATCACACCTATACTGTATTCAAAACTCCATAAAAATCCTCATAAAGATATATAGCGGGTAACAGTATATGCTCTACCAAGCCTCTTTCTTTATGTCTCATTAATATATTTATAACAGTGAAGGAGAAACTTCAGGAGAACCGTACAGCAGTGTATTACAGAAGAGGTACATGTATAAATCAGATGTGGATACTTCAAAACTCAAAGGAACATTTAGAAAATTTGAAATCACAAAATTTTACCAAAAGCAATAATATCACGACTTTTCAAGACTTTATACAACTATTCCCCACGATAAATAAAAGTCCAGGCTTTTTGACATCATAGACAGCTGCTTTTTCAATAAAAATGGAACTCGTAATATACTTACCTTATCATTGGTCATTTGCAATATTATTTTGTTAAAAACATTCTGATTGTACACATAAGTAATCTGAAATGGATATTAAAAAGATGCTTGAGTTTCTGATTGACAATATCTATGTAGTGTTTGGAGATCGGGTCTTCCAAAAATCTGTTGGAATTCCCATGGGTACCAATTGCACCCCGTTATTAGCACATCTATTTTTATATTCATATGAAGCAGAATTTATTCAAAAACTTCTATATGAGAAGAAGAAAACACTTACTGTTACCTTCAACTTGACATTTCGATATATCGACAACGTATTATAAATTAACAATAGTTACTTCCATTCATATATCGATTCGATATATCCCAGTGAACTTGAAATGAAAGACACCACAGAGTCTAACACATCTGTTTCATATTTGGATATTTTACTAGAAAATGACGTAAATGGAAACCTAACAACAGAGCTTTATGATAAACGTGATGACTTCAACTTTTCTATCGTCAACTTCCTTTACTAATGTACGCAAGTGAGTTAAGGCTAGGTGTAGGCGTTTCTATGCAAATGAGGTTATAAAAATGTATAAGAGTTATATACACTATGCAAGACAAGTTTAAATTCGTTTTGTTTGACAAGACATATTGTAGCCAGTGCACAAATTATGACGTCATTGCTTTACTGCTCGAGGTTATTTTTAAACAAATAATGTATACATTAACAAATAATGCATAATTCTCGAAAGAATATTCCAAAGATTAATAAAAGTGCTGCAAAAATCCTATTCACTTTTTACTTTGATAAAACTTTGAGAAAACTTATACTGGGCTTTGATTTTTTACCCTGTTTCAACTCAATACTTTACAAAAAGTATCTAAACGAATGAACCATGTCGATATTTTTGCAGCAATGTCATCAATCCTTTGAATATTCTACTTTTAATTAGACCCGGTTTCTGTAAAATTAAATAGGGCATGCCCTTGCGCCGAAGCTTTATTGTTGATGTTCTTTAAAACTTTGTGTAGAAGAGAAGAATAATATGACGTCATAATGTGTACTGACTATCAATTGTCGTGGGTACCAAGTTTGTATTAAAAAATAAGTTTTAACCTTTTCTGTATAATAGGTATAATCTTTATGCGTAATTAGTTTATTTGCATGGAAACGTATAAACTTAACCTTAGCTCACTTGCGTAGCAATGTACTCTTATCACTTGCATATGGGTTTTATGTATCTCAGTTGATTCGATACGCAAGAGCATGCTTAACATACGAACATTATCTAAAACGAGACAAGCTATTGACAAACAAGTTCATGAAACAAGGATATCAACAGTCTTGTTTAAAGTGATCATTTCGCAAGTTCCATGGTCGATACAATGACCTTGTCACCAAATAAAATCTATCATTAAGTCAAATGCTTAATGACGTTTTTCATACTAATTGTTAGGTCATTACACACTGAATTGTCTACTGATTTTTCCGTTTGCTCGATCATAACAAGGAGCACATGGCGGGTGTGACCTTTCGACAGGGGATGCCCACTCCTCCATGGCACCTGATCCCAGTTCCAATGTTTTTAGAGGTCCGTGTTTTCTCTAATCCCGATTTGTATTGTTTTAATAGACTGTGAGATGGAATAATATTCGTTATCTCCATATTTCATTGTCATCTGAGGGGGAGGCAGCACAGTTGTAACCCTGCACGTGAGAGAGACATCTCGAATTGTCTCCCTGCACATGACACCAATCAGATTGACTGTACTATTCTGAAGGATAATAATATTTATTAAAAATCCACTTCTCTTTTTTTGAGCTATGTTTTATTGGCGTGTTATTTGTAAGAAAGGTTGAAGAGAATAAGATCAGAATTTTACTCATTTACCTCTTCCTTTGCTTGCAGAAGAAGATGTCCGCTTCACACAGGGTGTACTGTTTCTGTAAGGACGATAACTCCTCCACTTTGTTTGATTCCATGCTACGCCAGGTGTCGATCGAACTCAAGAGTTCTCTTATCTTATTCGGTAACTATTCAGTGGAAGCTTATGATTATTTTTCTCGGTTATATTTGAATTCTTTTCGCAGAGGTTGTACTTTATTTCTGTAGGCTGTAGTCCAGGTATCACCGATAAATTAATTAGGGTGAATGGATCGTTTGTCCGACGTCTTGTAGAAGATACCTGCATGCACATGTTACCAAGGGAGAACTTCAGAAAAGCGTAGGTCGATATGGTATCCTTTCTTGTGAACACAAGTCTCTAAGGATTTCAAATTTTGACACTATATTCACAGAAAATATTCAATTTCAAAGAAATTCCTACACGTAACCCAGTTAGGTTTTCCATGTGTTATAGAATACATCATGAAAAACCATATCAGGCTAAGCAAAGTAAATTGATAGGTGAATAAATTCAAATTCTCAGTATATATAAATGAAGTTTGCTAACTTAAAAAGTTCGTCGAACTGCATGAAAGGTAACATCTGAACATTTTTGTTGAACTATTTTAATATTTCATCAACAGATATAATTTCATGCAGAGATCTGGTAACATAGAATAAATGAAATCCTCGCGATTTAAATATCAAATGTGCATAAAATGGACATGCACATATAGACAGCGGGATTTGAATTAGAAGAAGCTAGGCGGCCTAATGAAGAAGTCGCTTCAAAAAGGCGTACTCGATGCAATGAGAAAGAAATCTTATAATAAAAATCCAAGGCCAGATGCAGTTAGGAGATAGGGATAAATTCAAAAGGAGAACGTATTTTAATCTATTAATTTTATAGATACAGGTTATCAAGGAAAGATGTATATTGTAGATACGGTCAAAGAATGAGAGATCAAAGCCAACAATGAAACAAATGTAAAGAGCACTGTAGAAAAAGTGATTGACTCATTTCAATACCTTATATAGTAAAGAATTAGATAGGAAGAGGAAGAAAACAAGATTGATGTTACGTCTTGACCATTGTTTGGGTCAATCTCAATTACAGTTATAGCAAAGGCCAGGTCCAGGTAAAGCCCTGGAAGGGGTGGGGTGCGATGACCGTTGAATTCTCCAGTAGTATAGGAGGGACATTTAGACCCCATTGAACCAGGTCCAAGATGGCCGCCATTCCGTTTTCGGACGAGATGGCGGCCCTTTTCTCCCAAGATGGCTGTTTTTTCGTCCAAGAATGGAAACCCTTCTCTTTCCCGCCAAGTTAAGATGGCTGTTTTTCCGCATGCGATTATTCCGACTACATTATTTCTGTTCCATTGTTTTCTAACAAAGTATTTGTTTGTTTGTTTTTTAGCTCACCTGAGCTGAAAGCTCAAGTGAGCTTTTCTGATCACCCGTTGTCCGTCCGTCCGTCCGTCCGTCTGTAAACTTTTCACATTTTCAACTTCTTCTCAAGAACCACTTGGCCAATTTTAACCAAACTTGGTACAAAGTATCCTTGGGTGAAGGGGAGTTCAAATTGTTAAAATAAAGGGCCAAGTCCCTTTACAAGGGGAGATAATCAAGAAAAGACAAAAATAGGGTGGGGTCATTAAAAAATCTTCTTTTCAAGAAACACTGGGACAGAAAAGCTGAAACTTATGTGGATGCATCCTGGGGAAGTAGAGATTCTAAATTGTTCAAATCATGACCCTCGAGGGTAGGGCGGGGCCACAATAGGGAATCCAAGTTTTACATTAAAATGTATAGGAAAAATCTTTAAAAATCTTCTCAAGAACCACTGGGCCAGAAAAGCTGAAACTTATGTGGAAGCATCCCGGGGTGGTGTAGATTCTAAATTGTTCATGACCCCCGGGGCTAGGGCGGGGCCACAATAGGTAATACAAGTTTTACATTGAAAGATATAGGAAAAATCTTTAAAAATCTTCTTCTCAAGAACCACTGAGCCAGAAAATCTGAAACTTATGTGGAAGCATCCTCACGTAGTCTACACTCTAAATTGTTCAAATCATGACCCCGGGGGTAGGGCTGGGCCACAATAGGGAATCCCAAGTTTTACATTGAAATATATAAGAAAAATCTTTAAAAATCTTCTCAAGAACCACTGGGCCAGAAAAGCTGAAACTTATGTGGAAGCATCCCGGGGTAGTGTAGATTCTAAATTGTTCAAATCATGGCCCCGGGGGTAGGGCGGGGCCACAATAGGTATTACAAGGGGGGAAGTCTGGTAATGAACAGCATGGCCAAAGTTACTCAGGTGAGCGATGTGGCCCATGGGCCTCTTCTTGTTTTGTTTGTTTGTTTGTTTAAATTCCCCTCGAGATATTTTTACTCATATTAAGACGCCACCACTTGCCAATGAAGGGCTGCAAATATAGAGCTGTACTCGGCACTTACGACCTTTGAACAGTGAGGGATCTTTTTCGTGCCAGCACCTACTGAGACACGGGACCTCGGTTTATATGGTCTCATCCGAAGGACCAGTCTCCACGTCCCGGAGTGAGATTCGAACCCGCGACGTAAGGATAAGCTCCTTACTCCACGACTCTAGAGCAAACGCTCTAACCACTGCGACACGCAGGCGACTTTTAACAAAGAAGCTATCACCCTTTACCAGGACTTTGAACATGCTGCCCGAAGGCAGGTGGTTTTACTTGATTTCTTTTTTACTACTTGCTTCATAAAAAAATATAAACATATTCTCATAATAACAAAGAATTTAAATCGTAGCAAACTGCATCGGGATATCAGAGGCGATGTTTCGACCCTTTTGAAAAAAAGAAATATGGACATAGATAAAAGCCTTTTTAAGGGTTACGAGTGAGAATAAATCAGATTTTGATCAGTTGCTGGAGACCAAAGAGGAACATTATCAGGACAATTCCCAGAATGATTCCCAGATAGTGGAGTTACACATAAATAGTTTCTTTTTTTAAAAATAAACATACTGCAAATTTTCTGTTGTTTGTTATAGCTAATGACCATTCAAAAAGCATTCTCAGGGAAAAGGAGAAAAAAGTGAGTAAGAGAGTGGGAAAATATAACATATTTAGGTTTTAAAAACAAATAACGAGAAAGATAGGTCATTCGTCTTTAAGGAGGGGTCCATTGCAAACTCGTGAAGACTCGTAAACCGTTCGGGGAACTGCTCTAAAGACAGCAATCTTTGTCGCGGTCGTAAAGACTCGTAATCCACTCGGTGAGGATCGATGATTCGGTCGGTACGAGAAATAATCTTTGTGTATAGGCGTGTGCTCACTTCTGGAGAGCCTTTGACGGGGTCGTAAGAAGCACCCACTCTTCTCGTTAAATAAAAGTAAACCCAACTGCCTTCGGACAGCACTCCTGGTAAAGGGTGATGGCGTATTTTTTAGTTGCCATCTTGGTCGGAAACGGAAGGGTTGCCATCTTGGACTAGGTTCGGACCCGGTTCAAGGGGGTTGAGAAGTCCCTCCTAAACTACTTTCTCCGAATTACCAACAGCTTAATTTGAATGTAAAGAAAAGGAGATTTTCTCGTCATAAGTCTTATTTTTTCCGTTTTCTACATGAAATATTATAATTTCTACTAGCTGAGGTCTGGAAGGATTGCATTCTTAGCATTTCTGACAGCTAAATTTTAGTGTCCAGGAAAAGAGATTACAGAAATTAGTTTCAAATTCAACGTTAAAATGCCGAATGCTTGTTTAAAAACATTCTTGATTCTACGCACAGTTAGTAAATTAATTTAAAAAGGATGCTAGAGTTCTTCATTGACATTATCTTTATAGTCTTTGGAGACCAGGTCTTCCAACAGTCTGCTGGAATTTCAATGGTCATTTATTGTTCCCCCTATTAGCTGAATTAGCTGACCAGTCTTTATGTTTAATAAAGAATTTATTTAAAAACTTCTACATGAGAAGAAAAAAAAATTGTAGTAGCCTTCAATTCGACATTAAATATATAGACGACGTCTAATCAATTACAATTATTTTCAATCGTATGTCGACTTGATATATACTAGTTAAGTTGAAATAAAAGACGTATCTTACATCTGTTTCATATATGGATGTGTTACTGACTATAGACGTCAACTTATCAATTGAACTCTGTAAATCTCTGTTAATTTTAGCGCACAATGCCCTTGCATGTGACTCGTATGGGGGATTCTATCCGGCTTAACTTCACTTGATTATTTGCTTTGTTTTCAAGATTTTGCAAATCAACACCAGAGCTGAAATATATAAAAACATTACATCCCACATATCTTACATTATTAATTCTATGATGTCTGTACATAATGAAAATAGTTATCAATGTGACCTTTTTTCTAGTCCGCTTCTTGATGGCTTTAAAGTTACATATTTGGGAGAGGAAAACGTGGACTTAGTCCTGAGGAATTTGCCATATACAGAAATAAAAGAATACATTGTACAAATGATTAACATATTACCAAGCGTGTGTATTTTCAATAAAGATGGCAAACTAGTAGCTTGGATACTACAGCAAGAGTATGGTTGTGTTAGACCGATCTATGTGATGCCAGAATATAGAAGATTAAACCTTGCAACCATCGTTGGAAACCTTTTAATCGAAAAAGTTTTTGAGAATGGGGATGAGGTCTATTCATGGATAGATAAAACAAATCATGCATCACTGACTCTTCACATTAAAATTGGATTTGTTCGTTTGCCAGATTTTATTGTAACTTGTTCAGAATATATGTACAGAAGACCCATAAAAACCTCATAGAATTTAGATATTAAGGACATTGGCAAGGTTCCTGGTTATTGTATAGAATTTTTCAAGAACTTTTGAGTAGGTTAAAATGTACTAAACAGGTTATATTCTGGATCGTTTTACCTACCAATCCAACATTCTTTTTTAGATTTTGTCAAGTTAGTGTTTTTACAATTCTAAATGCATTTTCTATGTAAAATGTTGATAAAAGGGACCTACATAATTTTTCACCATAATATTTCTTCAAAACCCATTTATTTCATAGATTTTTTGTATTATATACATTATTGTATCTTCATTTCCTATGACCGATAGATATTTTGGCTGAAAATGTATATATAGAAACAAGACATGGATATACCGGTACCGATCATCATTTTTGAGTTGCGTCCCTTAACAGCTAAAATTGGTCAAGAGACTGGTTGATTGTTTTTATCATTTAATTGACTGAATTGATTGAAACACATTGTCATAAATATATTGGCATGGATTTATTTTTAACTTTTATTCGTAGTTACTTAATGCTGATTCCTTCACACATCCTAAGAACTGTTCTCAATCGGCATGGTCGACCTACCTTTCACCATATGTCAAATCTTCCCAGCATACTGAGCATAACTATGGTAAATGACGGCCTGTTGGCTCTTTGTCCCTCAATACAATGTACAATTAATGTTCAACAAAGCCATTACTACTTTTCTTTTTTGATGTATAGATGATTCTACCCGTTGAAGGAAGTACACGTGCTTTTGTTTACCTCTGTAACAAACGCTTTATTGGTTTTCACCGCTTAGAGAATTCTACACGGGAGATCACTCTCAATCACTATTTCATAAGTGAAAAAACCCATGTATTAAACCTTTTTTCTCCGGAAAACCCTGACTTGCCACTGTCCTTAAAGAAAACTCTGAAAATATATACACCGGACATCTTTTTTTTATGTTTTTAAAACGAATTTTATGCTTTATTATACCCGCAATTTCTAAAAAAAAAATGTTCGGGTATATTATTTTTTTCCCTGGACCGTCTGTCCTTTCTTCTTAATCAAATGCCTCATTTATTTTAAGCAGTAACCAATTAATCTTTTAGAATATGATAGGAGGTGTCCTGCAATTTTCAAATCAAAAGGGCGGTCGAAACTTATCACGTTTGTATTAACAAACATCATTTCGGGTATAATGTATTACGAAATATCAAACCAGAGCCATGATTTGTCATAGGAATGCGAAAGCAGTCTCAGGTTTACAGATTCAAGTTCGTTCAAATCATGACTTCTTGGGGTAGGTGGGACCACTATAGGCGATCAAAGTTTTACATTGAAAGATATTGAGAAAAAAGGTTTAAAAGCTTCTCAAAAAATAAAAAATAAAAAAAAATGCAGAGCCATGATTAATGACATCAATTTGCAAGCATTCAAGGTAATGTGGATTCCTACGATGTAGTAAAGTAAAAGAGATTCTCTTGTGATTTATTACCGTAATTGCGAGGCCAGCGAGCTCTTTAGGCTGACGTGTAAGAACAGAAGAAATTCGGATTGGAATCTACACATTGTTCAAAGAAACTTTTAAAAGTTTATGTGAACCAATTCTAAACTCCAAATAATCCTTTGCGATGCATAGTAACAAGTTGGCTTATGCATCGCAAGAAATTAATTGGGAAAAAAATACCAAAAGGATTTAATACATTTTTCATGCCACAAAACTATTGTTTGATTTCTTACTGAGCATGACTTTGCATGTGAAGTCAAATTGCGTCACTTAAACGGTTGCTTTTTTCTCTCGATATTTTCGGAAATATCCGAGAAGTTCAGAATCTTTATCCCGATGCATGGGGAGTGTGCAAAGTTTTAGAAATCTCTGATAGTCATAAGTATCTATTTGAAAAAGACCTTACGAGACGCAGTAATCGCAGATTACAAATTCTACTGAAAACTGTAACATCAGCTGCATGTAAAAGATTTAAGAGATGTAGAGAGTTGTAGAATTCGTTCATTTATTCAAAAATGAAACTAAGCTTGCTCTAACAGTTTTGCCGTTGGACATATTAGCTAGTTCACCGAGAGGCGCGAAGCAAGCACAATAGACTTACGTGTAAGAACAGAGGAAATTCGAACTGAACTTTCTTTCGATTTCGTCAAGCAATTTTTCTTAAAACTTCCCAGTATTCTTTCGCTCCCACAATTCCATGCAATAATGGCGAACATAACAGGCCTGCAGCTATCGAGAAGATTAAGTACTTGAGAGCTTAAAACAAACAAAAAAAATAGTTATTGCATCTACTCTAAAATGTCTTTTGTTAAAAAATTGCACAGCACTGTTTAGACTCTGTTATGGAAGTGCAAGTAACATGCAACATCATGTGACGTCACAGTCCAGACTGTCTCATGCAGTTTGAAATTTGAAGAGGCGGATAAAAGTTACAAGTATAAACTAAATAAAGTAATTGTGCTCACCTCAACGGTCACACCATAAAAAATTATTGCTGGATGCTAACTCAAAATACCTTTCACACACTAATTGTCATTGATGTATCTTTTCTTGTTTTGAACGAACTGTGTGACTCATTATTTACAAATAGGTGTGTGATAAATTTACAAATGTACATCTTGAAGCGAGGGATTGTGTCAAAACCGGTAGAGCTATTGTTAAAGCATACCTGTGCATAAAGCAAATGTTTATCCAACGTGTAATATCCTCTATGAGTATGAGATAAAACGTTTCATTATACCTCTGTGTATTTTTCTTTATAAAAAATATGATTAATAAACCTGCTATTCTTTTCTTAACAACCTCTAGTGTTTTTGTGCCATTTGCCCACGGTGAAACAGATCGAACTATTCACTGGCAGCATTCGATTTCGCTTGTTTTTTCTGGTTTTGTCCGTACCGTGACGTGACACAAGTAAAGTCTTCTTTGGTATGATAAAACTATTTACTGACTATTCGGACAATAGGAAGTTTATTGTCTCCCTCGACAGCAACTCGAGAAAAAATTGCTGTCTGTTGGGACAATCAACTTGCTATTCTTCTCATAGCCAGTAAATAGGTGCATAATATAATATGCTCTCTTGATAACATAATAGTATAAGTGATCTTAACGTCGAAAGCCATGAGTCCTATTTCCACAAACCCCTGGCTGTCTTCTTCAAAATTCTCTCGTTCTAACGAATGTCACTGAATGTTTATTAAGTGACGCTAGATTTTTCTTGATCAATGAAATCACTCCGTAGCAATTTTGGGAACGTTAACATGGCGGCGCCCATAATGAAATCATGTTTGCTATGCGTGGCAGATTTGTTGATAAAAATACGATAGATCTGGATTAACAGAGACGAGTAAAATATATATTCTGAAATACTTACATAGCTTTATATTAAAAGAGAGGATTTCGATTGCAGATGTTGTGTGAAAACTATGAATAGATTCACTCGTTAAAACAAGGAAATTTGAACCAAAGTTGATGTACGGCTCGTGGTAAAAGTAACATCATGAAAACCATCTATCCCTCTGTATTCAATAATTCAGAAGTGAAAAAAGAATTAAATAGATTACACGATTAGTACGTATTGGTCCCTGCTGACCAAACAGGTAACAATATTGCCTTTGTTTGTAAGGCTCATTATATAAATTGTATTTTAGAGGAACTGGGATTTAATTCTACAAGTGGAAATCCAACTTGTACCCATTGCTCCCTTTCTAAGGAGGAAATTCTTCAAAATCATATGTCAGTTTTGAATATTTTTAATATTCCCAACAACCAAGATGAATTTGAATTGCCATATCTATATTGGATTCCGAAACTTCATAAAAATCCTTACAAACAAAGATACATAGCGGGTTCCAGTAAATGTTCTACGAACCCTCTTTCTTTACTCCTCACTAAGATATTAACAGTGAAGGAGAAACTTCAAGAGTACTGTGCAACAATATATTCGAGAAGTGGTGTAAATCAGATGTGGATACTAAAAAATTCCAAGGAACTTCTGAAACATTTGAAATCACAAAATTTTACCAAAATCAACAACATAAAAACTTACGACTTTTCAACTTTATGTACAATTATTCCCCGCGATAATTTAAAGTCCAGACTTTCTGACATCGTTGACAGCTGCTTTTTTAATAAAAATGGAACTCGTTAATTTACTTACCTTGTCATTGGTCGTTTGCAAAATTACTTTGGTAAAAAACAATCTGATTGTACACACAAGTACTCTGAAGTTGACATTAAAAAGATGCTCGAGTTTCTGAATGACAATATCTATGTGGTTTGTGGAGACCAGGTCTTCCAACAATCTATTGGAATTTCCATGGGTACCAATTGCGCCCCGTTATTAGCAGACCTGTTTTTGTATTCATATGAAGCAGAATTTGTTCAAAATCTTTTACGTGAAAAGAAGAAAACACTTGCTGTGGCCTTCAACTCGACATTTAGATATATGGACGACGTATTGTCAATTAACAATGGTTATTTCCATTCTTATGTCAACGCGATATATCTCGGTGAGCTCGAGATAAAAGATACCACAGAATCTGACACATCTGTTTCATATTTGGATATTTTATTAGAAAAAGACGTTAATGGTTATCTAACATCAAAGCTTTATGATAAACGTGACGACTTTAACTTTTCAATCGTTCACTTCCCTTACCTTTGCAGCAATATACCCTTATCACCTGCATACGGGGTTTATATCTCTCAGTTGATTCGATAGGCGAGAGCATGCTCTACGTATGAACAATTTCTAAAACGAGGTAAGTTATTGACAAACAAGTTGATGAAACAAGAATATCAGCAGTCTCGATTAAAGTCATCATTTCGTAAGTTCTATGGCAAATACAGTCTATCATTAAGTCAAATGCTGACCGACTTTTTTCATACTAATTTTAGGCCATTATTTACACACTGAATTGTCGACGGATTTTCTGTTATTTCCCGATCATGACAAGGAGCTCACGGTGGGTGTGACCGGTTGGCAGGGGAGGTTCGTGTTTGCTCTGCTTCTATTTTGTAATGTTTAATGGACTTTTGAGCTCGAATACTGTTCGTTATCTCCACATATTTCATCCAAATATAAAACACACCGATCATTGTCATTGGACAAAAGGTTTCTGACGAACAGCATCAGATCATTATTTCATTGGTTAATTTTGCGTCATTACTATTTATGAGAACGAGATATTGTAGTAGGCAGCCATGGATTTGTGGAAATAGAATGGAAATAAAACTCGCGGCATGGGACAATGAGGTGAACTGATGATAAGGTCATATGCAATGAGATTGATTAATGCATACATAAGGTGGGCCCCTGATGATGGGGACTTACTACGTACCTTAGCTTTAAAAGATATGTTTTACAAATATCACTGAAACACATTAATTAGTAGTGGTATATTTTATTGACTGAAATAAAAAGTGTAGGATTCTATTAAACTGAAGACCCAAATAAGGTTGACTGGATGTCGTTGTTTTACAACCAGAACTTTCTTTCTCGGAAAACCCACTGTGACCAGATGTTGTAGCCGACATTTTGTTTCCAACAATTGCTTTAAAATCATGTGGAACGAAAACAGGCGCGCTGATAAAAAAATGATCTGATATATAAAATTAATTTTCATAAAGTTAATTAAAAATAATGAAATACATATGATCCATTTAAAAAAAAAAAAAACAAAAACTTTCAGTTGACACGATTTGGGTTGATCGTGTTAGGGGGAACAAAGGTACTTTTTTTTTTTTACTTTGGCCTCAGTCGATGCTCTGGTGTTGCCTGAAGACACAGCTGATCTTAGAGAAGATTTTTCACAAAGATGAGATGGTGGATTGCCATGATAAATGTTATACACAGGATTTAATATGAGTTTCAAACCCGATCATCCATGTTTAATAAATTTTGTGAACGAAGCACATTATAGTTTATAGAATATAAAGGAGAAAGATTTAATATACATGTATATCTTACTATTTTCTTTTGATATACTTGTAATTTCTTTTTGTAAACTCTTTGACAAACTCTTTGAGAAACCTGCATACCAAGCATAACATTCATAATCTTAATGCCATTGTAAAAGAGAAGAAAATAGCATTTGGAGAAAATTGCACCTTTATGCTTATACCGTATTTCAGTTATTCACTTTACTTCAATAATTATATTATGCATAACGTAAATCTAACAATGCAGAAATGAAACAAGAATTACATAAATTAACACGATCAGTATGTACTGGTCCCTGCTGACAAAGCAGGTAACAACATTGTCTTTATTTGTAAGGCTCTTATTTGTTTTGTATTTTAGAGAAACTAGGATTTAATTCTACAAGTGGTTATCCAACTTATACCCATAGCTCCCTTCCTAATGATGAAATTCTTCAAAACCATCTGTCAGTTTTAAAATAATTTTAATATTCCCAACAATCAAAATGAAAGTGAATTACCATACCTATACTGGATTCCAAAACTCCATAAAAATCCTTAAAAACAAAGATACATAGCGGGTTCCAGTAAATGTTCTACCATGCCTCTCTCTTTACTCATCACTGAGATATTTACAGAATTGAAGGAGAAACTTTAGGAGTACTGTACAACATTATATTTGAGAAATGGTGTAAATCAGATGTGGATACTTAAAAACTCCAAGGAACTTTAAAAAAAATTAAAAATCACAAAATTTTAACAAATCAATAACATCAAAACGTACGACTTTTCATTTCAACACTTTATAAACATTTCGCACGATAAATTAGGGTCCAGGCTTTTTGAGATTATAGACATCTGCTTTTTCAATAAAAACGGAACTCATGAATATACTTACCTTGTCACTGGTCATTTGCAAAATTATTTTGTTAAAACGCAATCTGATTGTACACACAAGTACTCTGATGTTGATATTAAAAAGATGCTCGAGTTTCTGATTGACAATATCTATGTGTCTTTTTGGAGATCAGGTCTTTCAACAATCTGTTGGAATTTCCATGGGTATCATTTGCGCCCCCTTGATTATAGACATATTTTCGTATTCATATGAAGCAGAATTTATTCAAAAAAACTCCAGCATGAGAAAAAGAAAACACTTGTTGTGGCCTTCAACTCAACATTTAGATATATCGACAAGGTATTATCAATTAACAATGGTTACTTTCATTCATATATCGACTCGATATATCCAGTGAGCTTGAAAAAAAAGATACTACGGAGTCTGATACATCTGCTTCATATTTGGATATTTTACTAGAAAAAGACTTCATAATTAATGGTTACCTAACAACAAAGCTTAATGATAAACGTGATGACTTCAATTTTTCAATCGTCAACTTCCCTTACTTATGCCCTGTTCACACGGAGAGTTTAATTCGCAGTAAATTGATGCGAAGTAAAATGATTCGAATTAAACTAATGCGAATTAAATTGCGTTCACACGACAGCTAATGCGAAGTAAACTAATGCGAATTATAATTTTATTTATCCCATGTTTACCCCTTTATCCAGTGGATATGACTCATTGGATATTTTTTTCATAACCCACAGTTGTGACGTCACAATGGTTTTTGCGTTAGATGATGAAGTAAAATAAAGTGGAGTCCTATATAAAACAGTGTAAAACATTGGTTGTGAAGTATTAAAAATGGGATAAAAAGAATATCCCATGATTTGTAGTTGGATATGACTTTTATCCAACGAGTTGTGTGTTTTTATCCCCTCGCCAAGGCTCGGGAATAAAAAACACACAACTCGTTGGATAAAAGTCATATCCAACTACAAATCATGGGAGATCCTACATTTCTACAACAAGGCTATTATGACGTCATTTACAAATCACGTCATATTGTGCAGAGCAGATATACATTTGACATAATGTCATATTGTCTGTACACATTTTTGTGATCAACATAATTTTCCTTTGTTTTCCACTCAAAAATAGCACAAGTACCTATATTTGATCATCGAAATGTGGCCTGTGACTTAATTCTGCCCTTACGCATGCATCAAAATTTAATTCAAATTAGCTTCGCTTAGCGTTCATATGGAGCTAATGCGAAGTAATTTAATGCGCAGTAACCTAATTCGAATTAAACTAAATTCTCCGTGTGAACGCGGATCAAATTTAATTCGCAGTAACTTACGTTTAATTCGAATTAAACTCTCCATGTGAACAGGGCTTTAAAGTCCCTGAAATGTTCTACTTTCCCACTTGAACGGTGAGCAAACGCTGAACGAACGCAGAGTGAACGATGAGTAAACGCTGAACGCGATTTGGTATACGGTTGGTAAAAGGTATATAATAAATAAATATTTAGATAAATAAATAAATTAATAGAGGTTCCCGCATTGTCCTAAGAATGATGATATGTGCACATTATTCATGTTTCTTACAGTATTTTCTGCACATATTTATTATGTCTAGATTAAGCTGTTTAGTCACAGAATAGCGGTCGCTGTTAAAAACATTGCAATAATATCGTACTCTGTAATTACTATTGGGAAAATTAATCTGTAAAATACATATGGTAATTCTTATTTGGTCTCTACAACCATTACAAATGTTGTAGCTTTTAGAAGAGGAAATGAACGATTTATGGAACGAAATACAAACACATGTATTCCCGAACAATGGCGATTCCGTTTGAAATAATAGAAAAATGTCACAATTTGACTACTTTGCAAAGGTTTGTAGATTTATGGCATAAATATACACGTATTTTACTATTTTCATGCAATATTATATACTCATGTGAAAATATTTTTTATAGATTGTTTACTAGGAAGACTGCTATCCTTAGACCCCCCCCCCCCCTCGTAATTATATTCGGCCAAGATGATATGAAAGGCATTTATATTATTTGTTATAGACTAAATTTCAGAATTTGATATTTAATTATGATGCTGACATAGATTTTAAAAGACAGATAAATTATACAGAGAGAGAGAGAGAGAGAGAGAGGTTCCCCCTTCCCACAATGCATGCGCTGTATCAAACAGTATTCTTAAGTTGTATTTTTTATATATCAGGCATTGTTATCAAACCATTCTTTATTAACATCCTTTTGTTTGGCATTCATAATCTTTTTTGTACTCGCGATTTCTAAAGAAAGTTCGGTTATATTGTTGTTACCCTGTCTGTCTGTCACACTTTTTTCTTAATCTAACTACTCCTACATTTTAAGTAGAATTCAATTAATGTTTTGGTTTATGATAGGTGGTGTCCTGTAGATGTGCAATAAGGTTTTGGAATTTTCAATTTAACCCTGAGGGCAAAACAGGAGTCAAAAATGACGTTTTTTCTACAAAAGCCTGGTTCCCAGAACTCCTCCTACATTTTACGCAGTTGCCTAATCATCTTTTGAAAGATGATTGGTTGTGTCCTGTAGATGTGCAATAAGGTTTTGGAATTTTCATTTTCACCCTAAGGGTCAAATGGGGGTCGAAATGATGTTTTTCTACCAACTCCTGGTTCCAAGAACTCCTGCTTCATTTTACATAGCATACTAATCATCTTTTGGAAAGATGATTGTTGGTGTCCAATAGATATGCTTTAAGGTTTCGGAATTTTCATTTTCACCCTAAGGGTCAAATGGGGGTCGAAAAATGTCGTATTTTATACAGAACTCCTCTGACTTTTTATGCAGTTGCCTAATCATCTTTTTGGAAGATGATGGATGGTGTCCTATAGCTTCTGGAATTTTCATTTTCACACCTGGGGGGGGGTTAAATGGGGTTCGAAAAATGACATTTTCTATACAAAAACACACTGGTTCCCAGAACACCCCTTACATTTTATGCAGCAGCTTATTCATCTTTTGAAAGATGATTGGTGGTGTCCTGTAGATGTGCAATAAGGTTCTGGAATTTTCACTTTAATCCTGGGGTTCAAATGGGGGTCAAAAGATGACTTTTTTTTTTTTTACAAAAACACCCTGGTTCCCAGAACTCCTCTTACATTTTAAGTAGTAGCCTAATCATCTTTTGAGAGATGATTGACGGTGTCCTGTGGATGTGCAATAAGGTTTCGGAATTTTCATTTTCACCCTAGGGGTCAAATGGGGGTTGAAAATGACGTATTTTATACCAAAAAACCTTGTTCCCAGAACTCTTCTTACATTTTACGCATTAGCCTAATCTTCTTTTGAAAGATGATTGGTTGTGTCCTGTAGATGTGCAATAAGGTTTCGGAATTTTCATTTTCACCCTTGGGGTCAAATGGGGGTCGAAAATGACGTATTTTATACAAAAAGACCCTGGTTCCCTGAACTCTTCTTATATTTTATACAGTAGCCTAATCTTCTTTTGGAAGACGATTGGTGGTGTCCTGTAGATGTGCAGTAAGGTTTCGGACGTTTCATTTTCACCCTTGGGGTCAAATGGTGGGCGAATATTGACGTTTTAAGTCTTAATGTCAAAGATTTCATGAGTTATGGTATGGTTGTATCTTTTTTTACTTTGACCTTGAATGAAGAAAGTGTCATGGTAAAAAAAATGATGCAGAAAATTCTCCTACTATGTCTTCTATCCATGTTTCAAATTTGAATTCATTATGTCAAAGGTTTCTCAGATTATGCCTGCATTATATTTTCATGTAAAAGATTGACCTTGACTTTATAAATGGGTCACGTTAAAAATAGTTTTGGCATGCACCCTTTCTCCACATACAATCTCTCTATGTTCCATATTGAAATATTAATGTCAAAGGGTTCTTAAATTTTGGTTTGGAGATGTTTTTCTCAATTTCACCCTGAATGAAGGAAGAAGTCAAGGTCAGAATTTTGGTGCAGTGCATCTTGTGTAAATGTCTCCTTTCTATGTTACAAGTTTGAAATCCTAATGTCAAAGGGTTCTCAGTCTATAGCATGAACTATATTTTGATGTAAAGGTTGACCTTGACCTGATTAAAAGGTCAAGATAAAAAAGGCTGACCTCAACTCCACCTCCATGCCACCTCTCCATGTTCCATGTTTGAAGTCTTAAAATCAAAGGGTAGGACAAAATTTCAATGAAGAAGAAAACTGACAAAACAATACGTAGACTTGAAAAGTCTACGTATCGCATCAAAACTGTAGGAAGAGTAAAGTTTTAAAAGAAAAAAAATTGTTTCTACATCATGCAATGAAACTTTCACATAAAGTTCAACTTTTCTTACCCAGTGATTCTTGAGATTTTTCAAGATTTTTTTTATACAATAAAGCATGCTTATAGCGAACAAGCTTCTAATGAATTGACGCTTAGAGCGAAGCGATTTTCATTTCCATTGACTTTAAAATATACGAGGTTGTTCGGAAAGTTCGTGGACTTCTGTCATATTTTTTTTATTTAACGTCATATGTTATCCAAATTTGGTAGAAATATTTTAACAATAAATTCAAATGATTTGTATGAAAATTTTTTAAAAAAAATTATGATTTATTGCAAACTTATCTAGAAATAAAAACTGCAAAAATCGGATCGCGGCGCAGGTCAAAATTTAGTAATCTACAAACAATATACTTAATAATGTCTGTAGTCATATTCTATGTAAAATGGAGCAAACATGAAAAAAAATCCTCGACGTTTAAATTAAGAAGAATGAAATATATGGAAATAACGAACAGTATTCAAGCTCAAAAGTCCATTAATCAATACAAAATAGGAGCAGAGCAAACACGGACCTCCAAACATCAGAGGTGGGATCAGGTGCCATGGAGGAGTGAGCATCCCCTGCCGACCGGTCACACCGGCCGTGTGCTCCTTGTCATGATCGGGAAATAACGGAAAAATCCGTCGACAATTCAGTGTGTAAATAATGGCCTAACAATTAGTGTGAAAAACGTCAGTCAGCATTTGACTCAATGATAAATTGTATTTGCAGACAAGGTCATTGTATCAACCATAGAACTTACGAAATGATGACTTTTAACGAGACAGCTGATATAGAATTGTTACATTGATTCATATTCCAAATTATTGCTTAATATTTTGCTTCGTTGAAAAGAAATCAATTTGAGAAGATAGGTAGTCCTCATTGAAAACGATAAAAAAACGATGACGTTGTAGAACGTCACGAGCAGCAGATAACGATGCAATTTTGTGTTATAGTCGAGAAAAATCCTGAATAAACTCTAAAAATGTTGGAGGAACCAGAAAATATGTCACAAGCGAGTCGTGCATGAGTGTAAATGGTACATGCGGTATTTGAGTGACAGAGACTCTGTATCGGACGAGGACAATCTGTGAAGAAACGGCATAACTGTAAAAATCTGAACAAAAACTTTAAAAAGTTGGAACGTCATGGATAGACATACGTGCTTCAGAGTTGCTGATCTTGTGAAAGCACAGTTAAGCGGTAAAAGAAATTAAAACATTGACAAAGGAAATTATACAACGAGAATAATTGTTAGAAAAATAAATGTCTAGTGATAGAAAGAGGTTTTTAATGAATGGGTATTGGATTATACTGCGTTAAATGTATAGGCATACTCTTGACGCTATGTTCTTGACGTTACATTGCTGTTAAATATACTCCGTAGTTACAAAACATGTTAATTTTAAAATGAAGTAAATTGATTTCTATTAAATCGAATGGAATGAAACTTCACACATCAACAAAACAAATTGTTTTACACATGATATTGTGCTTATTTTATTTTTTCTTGAAAGTAGTATAGCGAAGATTAACATCGTCCACGAACTTTGCGAACAACCCTCGTATTGTAGACTTACTGGATATGAGTAATTACACTTATAATGAAGCAAAATCGTCCGTCCCAGGCACTTAGTTATAAGCGTGTTTTACTGTACATTCCCATATTTACAAAACTTTGATCACCTATTGTGGCCACAAACTATCCCTGAAGGTCATGATTTGGACAAAATTGAATTTACACTAAGTAATGAAGTTTCACATAATGTTTAACATTTCTGGCCCATTGGTTCTTGAGAAGAAGATTTTTGAAATACCTTTAAATTTTCATTCATTCTTATCTCCCCTTAAAAGGTTTGACCCTTCATTTGTAAAAAAATGTTTTACAAAATAAAAAAAAATATTTTACATGATAAATAAAACTCTTTGTGTTTCTAAATATTAAATCATACCTGTAGTGTGTTTCTTGTTATTTTCACTAAGATAATGATGAATTAATCCTCACTGATCAATTTTGTACAGGCCTATGTATGATTATTATACCCTGAGGGGTATATATTTTTACCTGTCTTCAACAAGTTAGGTGATTGTTCACAGTGAGTACTTTTAAACAATTTAGTTTATATCTGCCTACTCAAGACATGAGGACTGTCATGTATTTTAATTCTAATGGATGTAAGTTAGGAACTTACATGATCTTGAAAAATAGGAGTTCCATGTGAAATTTGTAAAAAACCACGAGAAAAGACTTCTGGTTGTGTCCTTTTGAACTGAGATGGAGATCAAAGACAAAACAGTGAGTAAACCTAATTTTTTATATTTCTGGAAGAGATATTATTCTAGCTGCAGTATGAGTTTATTAGTGTAAAAGTCAATCAGTTTAAAAAACTTCACTTAAATTCCATTTCAATTTTTGGCTCAAGTAAATGTCAGAAAGATCAGAGAGAGAGAGAGAGAGAGAGAGAGAGAGAGAGAGAGAGAGAGATTACTCCAGTTATATAACCCCATGCAAAACTTAATAAATTTTTGATCGCAAATGCTCGGAAGAAGACACTAAAACCGAAAGAACAAGCATTTTTAAACTATCCAGCGTATATGGCACACAAAGGCTGACTTGCAGGCAATTTAAAAATAAACTGCAATAAAACTTCCATGAAACCCCAGAAACTGCAAAGGAATTGAGTCAATTAAAAATTGATCAGATAACCCTATCTCGTCCCCAGCGTGCACTTGATCCATGTGCTTTCTACATGTACTAATCTTTGATTTTCTGGATGCTCTCCCTTATCAAAAGAATGATAAGTCTTGTACACAGACGAAACATAAAGTCTGTTCGAACAAATCTGTAATTTGCTAAGTTGTCCAAGCAAAAATATGTTCGTCTGAACAATTTCGAAAAAATAATTTAATCTATTTTCTTTTTCGTCAAAAGGAAGACTGGACAGAGTCATGTAGTTCACTTCGCATCATCACACCATCCAGGTTCGGGTCGATAGTGCGATGACGCGATAAGCGATGACGATGAAGCGATGGTGTGATGTCCCAATGGTATGATAGCGATGAAACGATGGTGTGATGACGATGACGCGATGGTGTGATGACGATGAAGCGATGTTCAGTATCGCTCCATGGTGCTATCGCACCATCGTCATCGCATTGTCGCGTCATCGCATCATCGCCATAAGCTATCACACCATCGCGTGATCGTTATCGCGCCTTCTAATTATAGCGTCATTGACCCTTTATTTCATGCTCGATGACTACATTGCCCTATCCGAATACCATAACTAAAGCTTGCAAAATGGTAAACATAGATTAGAAATAAGAAAGAAATTTAGCTTTTTACGTACTTCAATCGTTAAATAGTTCTGAAAAATTTTAAATATTAACATAAATAACCAGAGATGTACGGCTGACTTATATGACCTATAAAATTTTTACAAAGAGGGTTGCAACATGTAGTTCAGTGAATCAATTGACAACCATGTTTTAACTGAGGAGGAACCCCTCTTAGTACATAGTTTATTCAGTCAATAAACTTTAGGTAATACAGCCCATCAGTATGGAATACAGAAATAATATATGCCATATATTACATTGTTATATTCAGTAAAGAAAAGTCACTATGTTCTCTATATAGAGAAATTGTCAACATAATTATAAATTACATTATTACAAAGTGTAGATTTCAGTTTGTACAAATTATGACCCCCGGAGGTAGGGCGGTGCCACACTAGATTATACACAAGAATGTATAGGAATATCTTCGAAAATCTTCACCAAGTAACAACTCATAAATTATGTTCTAATATGTCCCCCGTTTATCACTATCACCATGCAGACTATTAACAAACTATTATTGCTTCTACTGTTTTAACCCCTTATTGTAGCCTCTCACATTGGCCTCTGTTGGTCTTTGAAGACATTTAATAAGATAAGTTATTAGAACATAATTTATGAGTTGTTACTGAATACTAGACTAATTATTTCATTGATCCTGATCATCCTATTTCTTTTGCTTTTGGACAACAAAGCTTCATCTATCAGTTTATTTTATACTCTATGGATCCTCTTAATTTTTGTATTATACTCAGGTGACCATTAAGGCCTTTGGGCCTCTTGTTTCTGACCCAGTGGTTCTTGAGAAGATTATTAAAAGATACCATTAAATTTCCAATAATGCTTAATTTTCTCCCTTTGAAAGGGGCATTGCCCTTCATGTGAACAATCTTAAATCTGCTTCAACCATGGACGCTTTGTTGCGTGGTTCTTTGTAGTTCTGGAGAAGAACATGAAATTTTGAAAAGTTGACGCCGACGACGACAACAACGAGGTCAATGACAGACAACGGACAAACTTTGGCTAAGGTGAGCTAAAACATAACGATAATTCAAATACTGAGCGTACTTTTGTAGGTTTTAGAGATGTAAAATGTAAATATAAGGAATGTTTTTTTTTCAGTTTGAGTGTTTTGGGTGAATAAATCATACAGACTTGACACGTAGGCATATTTTTCATGAAGCATGGCTGTAGGAACTGGGATTGGGTGGGTTGAACGGGAGGCCTTGCCCCCTATAATTTTGCCGATACATAGTATAATATAAAAACATAGGTACTTTAAGGATGTGTCCCCTAAATTAGAAATCAATGATGATCCTTCTTTTTGCTTGTCAATGATATTTGGTTTGGTAGTGCCTCCCCCCTCCGACTACTGAAAGTGATTGGTTGCCCCCCCCCCCCCCCAAAAAAAAAAAAACAAACACTGAAATTGCTTCCAACAGGCCTGTGAAGTGCTAACACGCTTCATGAAATATGCCTCCGTGACAAGTCTGTGTGATTTTCACACCAATAACACTCACAAAACTTTTAGCATTCCTTAAACAAGCATTCTGAGAGTATTGCATTGGCAATACTAGTCACCTATCGGCAAGTGTAATCTGGTTCCCGTTAAAGATTGAAAATGCCTTCATTCCGTCAAAAATCAATGAAGCGGAACGAAATGCAAACTTAATCTATAACACATCAAGGTAAAGTCACATACCAAAAATCAGCTCAATACCTGCAAGCGTTTAGAAAAAAGTGCGGAAAACCAAGTGGGACAGACTGACAGACAAACAGGGGGACAGCTAGACAGAGGGACAGACAGACAGACAGACAGACGGACAGACTCAGAGGAAACCTATAGTCTCTTCCGGTTTCACCGGTAGGGGACTAATAACGCTTTCCATGTTAACAAGACACTTGTACAAGTTATGACACATTAATTGTAGATGCCTCTACCCTTTCTTACCTAACATCGTACCATTAGCTTATCAGCAAGATCAGGTTTTGTATCGTACTATATAAAAACAAATTACCTTTTCAGTACAGAGCAGAGTTTCAATATCAAATTCTATATTTGAATTGTTATCATCAAGTCATGCTTTCAGAAGTCAACATTAATTTTTCAGCTTTAAATCGGTTTCAAATCCATAGTGTTAAGGACATCTACAAAACCTGTGAACGCAACAAGAACACATCGGTGCAAGAACTAGGTTCCTCCAATTTGGGATATTTGGAGGAAATGTTACAACAAGAGTCACCTTATTCGCTTAAAGTAGGTTAGGAAGTGTGAGTACGGATCAAATACGTCTGGGTTTTATCAATCAAGATGTTATTTTTGTAATGTTAACTATAGATGATTTGGATAGATTCATGCTGTAGATAATATAACAATCTTTTATTTTTTAGGTCACCTGAGTCATTTATAACCATTTTTTTCGTCGTCGTGTGTCTCTCATCGAGCATCGTACGAGGTGCATTAACGTTTGAACATTTTCAGCTTCCTCCCTGGAATCACTGACTCAATTTCAACCAATTTTGTCATATAGTATCTTTGGGTGAAGGGGACCCGTAGTCCGAGGGGTACGGGTTAAGCTATCAAAATCAGTACTATCTTTACAAATCTTCTTCTTTAATCCTGAGTCGGGGAGTAAAGGGCTGATCCTTACGTCGCCGGTTCGAATCCACTGCTGGATGTGGAGACCGGTCCTTCGGATGACACCGTTTAAACCGAGGTCCCGTGTCGCAGTAGGTGTTGGCACGAACAAGATCAAAAGATCCCTCACTGTTCGATGGACCTGAGTGCCGAGCATAGGTATAAATTTGCAGCCCTCCACCGACAAGTGATGGCGTCTCCATATGATTGAAAGATTCTCGAGAGGGACATTAAAACAACAAACAAACAAACATCTTTACTCCTGGGCACGAAGCAGTCAAACTGTTGGCATGACTGTAATAGGCATTGAGCATTTTACTAAAATTGTGAGTTATGGTGGGGCTTTAATGATCCTATAGTGAAAATGCATAAATTCCTTAAAAAATCTTCTTCTCTCCCCGTGTATATAAAGCAGATAATCTAGCTATAGGTGCATGGTTAAGATGAGCAAGGGTGCTTCTTCCAAAATTGTGAATTTTTTTTGGCACAGGATCAGGGGAACTGGTTTTAGGACGACGCTCTGTTGCTTATATAGTGAAAATGTATTATTTCTTTGTAAATCTTCTATTCTGCTCCTTGGTATTAAGCACACAAACAACGTGCATGGTTATGATGAGCAAGAGTGCTTCCTTCACAATTATGAATTTCATGGTCCTCAAGTTAGGGATTCTTGTGTGAGGGCGGGGCTCTATTGATCATATAGTGAAAATGCATTATTTCTTTGAAAATCTTCTCTGCTCCTGGACATCTAGGAAGCAAACAGAGTACAAATTTAAAATAAGTGAGGGTATTTTTTTAACTAGATTTTTTAAAATTATGGACCACCTTGACCATATGCTTTCTGGTAATGGGAAAGGCTCTATTAATCTGTATTTTATTGAGATGAACCTTTTTGCCACGCATAGCCACCGATCTGCCAATTATTAAATCTTGACACTAGAAACCTATATCAAATAAAATTTGGTTGCTATGTGTCTTGCTTTCCAGCCGGAAAGTTTGAAAAATTGAGATTTTGAGCTACTTTGAATCTTTTATTGAGCTTTAATAACGACTTTAGAAAATTACACGTTGTTGCCACTGATGCTGTAAAGAAACTATTTAGAATATAGGTAGTAACAATGGGTACTTTTGAAATACATTTTAAATGCTGCGAATTGCTGAAAGAACGCTCGATATTCACCAATGATAGGTGTTACATCATCAAACATCAATCAGCAACACAAGTAAAACAATGAAAATATTTGACCTTAAGTAATAAGGAATTGGCAATATTATACTAAAATTCACTTTCAAGGTTGCCATGGTAACACAGTGTAGCCATATTAAATTTGTTGCAAAGCTCTGGTTAATGTTGCTATCTTGAGGAAAAACATGGAAATTCAAGACTGGCAAACAGACATTGTAACACAAATACCATAAGAAAAATTGGGATTAATTGCTACTTTGCAGTGTAACCATGGAAAGAAGGTATCATTGGTTTAAAGTGATTTTGTTTTGCTGCTCAAGGAATTTATATGTAGTAACCTTTTCATCAGGAAACACATTATTTGACTTACCTTAAATTGTATTTATCTGATAGAACTAAAGTTAAGTATCATATATTAATAAAGTTTGATGAAGAAAATAACACTGTTGCCATGGTTACGAAGAAGGGGAAATGTAAGATTTTGTTTACTTTATAGCAATATTAAACAATATGTGGTAGCTTCCTGAATCCAGTTCGAGATTGCGTGGTAGTCATAATTAAAAATCAGATTACTTGCTCAAAATTATCATAAAAGTCTTGGGAATCTACATATACGGTACGTATCCAAGGAAACTTTTTATGGATATTTTTCCCATTTTATTTACTTTCCATAGCAACGCTCTATTTAAAAATTTTAATTTGAATAATTTTTTGAAATGCAAAAATTAGGATCATTCCAAAGCCTTTCAAAATTGATCACTGGTTATATAGAAATGTGCTATTTAAAAAGATAGGATCCCCCCCCCCTCCAAAAAAAAAAAAAAACTTTAGGGTGTGTTTCCATGGTAACCATAATACATGGAAACCATTTCTGCTTGAGTTTACGGTATCAGGGACCTTAATCATGAAGAGTTTGGAGAAATGCTGAAACTATGCGTGCCACAGCTCCTATATAAAAGTTCAAGTCATTACAGAGAATGCCTTTTAACCTGCATGAAACTATCTCAGATATACATGGAGTATTTTCATAATTCAGAATAAATTATTGTTAATTTCATTTATAATACTTCATATGTAATCGATGCGGGATATATATAGGATATTCAATGTTTTGTAGATAAATATGCAATTTATTTCACGAGTGGGACACAATTTTTTTTTTTTTTTTTTTTTTTTTTTTGATATTTTCACGAATGCGAAGAACGAGTGAAAATATCAAAAAAATCCTGTCTCATGAATAAATTCCATATTCATCTACAAAACATTGAATTTTCTGTTTATTACATTTTCTTAGATTTTCCCTTTGCCTCTGTAACATGGTGTCATAGGCTGTAATGTCATAGTTGAGCGATTGAGACGTCATTGCTAAGCGATGGAGAGATTGAAAAACGTTGTAAATATGGATTTTTAACAACATATTTGGAGACACTTTGGCAGTTTTAGTCTCTGTCAGGATGGTTCATTTACTCTCTCTATCCTCTCTATCTTACAAAAGGCTAGGGAGTTTTTTTAAAAACCACTCTTCGTGAAGGGAGGGAAAATCGGGAGTTTTGCTGCACTTCTGATATTCTGGGATTTTTTTTGTTGATATTTTCGAGAGCGTGAAGCACGAATCAACAAATATATATTTTGGTCAACATTTTTTAAAGATTCAGAACATAGCCTGGAACTGGGATGATAAGAAATAGGGAGATAAAGGTTTACATGACAATACTTTGAGATTTATTTTACTCTCTTTCTAAAATGAAAAAAAAAATTCTAACAATTAATGTTAACAATTATTAAACCATGAGTCTTCTCTAGTAACGACTTAAATCTATTCAGATCATTTTCCGTAGAAATGCAACCATCATTGGTGCTTAAATGATAAATTTCTTTGTTTTAGGCGTACTACGTTGAGAGTATTTTTTTTTATTTTATTACTAAAAGGCGTACTGTATTGAGAGTAATTCATATTTCATTGTTTACAGGCGTACTAAGTTGAGAGTAATTCATATTTTACTGTTTACAGGCTTACTAATTCAAGAGTATTTCGTATTTTATTGCTTAAATGCGAAGTAAATTGAGAGTGTCTCTTATTTTATTGTTTACAGACGGAGTATGTGGAGAGCATTTCATATTGCATTAGCTTACAAACATTCATAGCTTAAATAAATTTTAAATCAACAAAAGATATTAAGGACAGAATATCTCAAAACACAAAATGTACCAGCGTGTAAAACTGTTCACCCTTTAATTACCTTCACTTATTTTATCTTTGAGAAATTATTGCATTTTTACTACAATGAATACAAATTGCTACCAAATAACATGACAAGGAAAAGGTACAACTCACTGAATTTCAAAGTCCATTTGTATTTTCCGCGGGATCTAACAAAACAATAGAACGACAACAAGTTAATCTATAGTGCTGCCATTGTCTCTGTCTTGTGAATAAATCATGATAACTATGGTATAATTCACTGGGCTTGCAGTTTTACCATATGGTATAATCCACTGGACTTGCGGTTTTACCATATGGTATTATTGCAAGCCAAAGAAATTTTACCATGGGCGTGGCTTAAGGAGGAGAAGGACCTTGAGCTGAAAAAAATACTTGTCATTCAATTTTTTTTTCATATTTTGTATATTTCTAATTAAGTATGTCCCACATATCTTAAAGCAGTTAGATCATTAGGTTTCTTACCTTATTTTGGAGATACTGATTGACAAATACTATGTCCTACAGTATCTAAGTGGAGTTTTAATTTTCCATGTTTCCGGGCTCATTACTCTGTCCATAATGAGATTTTTAAGCATATATAAAAAATATCAAAGTGGACATGTATCTTTTAAAATATTTCAGAGTATAACTAGGATTTAAAATTCGAAAATTACGCACTTTTTAAGACAACTTAAACAAAAAAACAAAACAAAAAAAAAAAAAAAACAACGTAATTTACAAAAAATTCTATCATTCAATATTTTTTAATTTACGTTGAAATGCAAATCCTTCAAATTTTTGATTAACTGTAAAAATTTCGAATGATGAAGCTGACCTCATTATTTCACAGGACATCGTTAAAGAGGACATAAGCATGACAAAAACGTGTCATGTTACATTTCTCGAGTACGGGAAAAACCAACTATGACGTCACACGTAAGCTAAATAAGCGAAATAAGATATACCTACATAAGATTTCCGTCATCAGACATGCAAAAATAATTTTTGTGTTCCCCGTTTCTCAAAATATTTCATCATATACTGATTATGACCTGTTTTTACATAATAACACTACCCCTGTGTTCATCGAGTATGATCTTGCTGTACTAACAGATCGTGTATGACGTCACCCACTTGTTGGACGCACAGTTTAGGGAAACAGAGGAGTGGATCAATCTTTTTCATAATTTGTTAATGTTTACAAGAATGTCAAAACTTTTTTTTTATTTTTCAATATAAGATGGTAATTTAAATTTAAAAATTGTCAAAATATTATACAAGAACTGATGTTTTACACGTTTTGCACTTAAATAAACGGAGACCATGACTTAGTTAAACAGAGTCATTGACCATGTGTCCTTCATCCCCTTAACATCAAGACCGTTTGAAAGACAAAAACTACTTTATTTAATGAGATTCAATTACGTTCCGAACGCAAATTGACGCAGACGCCATGCATACCCACTGTATTCCGCGGTTTCCGTAATCGAGCCCGTTAAAAAATTGGACTGGTCAAAACGCATTTTTTCAGGCACGTAGCATTATTTTTGAATGGGAGGGGGGCATAAAAATAATTAATGGTTTATTTTAAGTCTTTGGGGGAAGTTTTCCCTATACTTACTCGAAAATCCTATTCTGTAGTGTTTTTGGGGGGAGTGGGGTTTAAAATTCCATCTAACGAGAAAAAACATTCAGAAAACCTTACCAATAGAATTTAACTATGATGCGACAAAAATAGGGGGCATGCTTTTCAATGTAAATTTTCGTAGTAATTTGATTAACAATGAAAAAAGTGCTTGAAAAAGAGGCAACCACCCATAGTACATGTGTAAGTACCTGCTTTTTTGTACATGCCTGCGTTCAAGTCACTTGGTCGTAAAATCCCAAAATAGATTTGAATATCCCTGCTTCTTTCTGTTTCGAACGCACGAACAAAATCCTCGAAATCACCACTTGCATGTAATTTTATTTGAATTAAATCGCACTCTAATTCCAGTACACTACTAACGTCCACCTCGTTCGCTGCGCATAAATGAATAACCGTCAAAAATTTGTAGGTGCCCAATGATACCCCAGTACATCACGTGACTATTTATAAGAGGCCAAGGGGTAATCTGAATCCATAAAAAATGAAATGGTTTAATTCAACAATTCTCGTTTCCTTCATTATAATTTAACAATTTTAGGAGAAGGTTATAGAAAAGAATTAGAATTAAAATATTCATTCAACCAATTCGGGCCCACAGTGGAGCATAAAGATGAACAATGTCCGAAATCATAGTCACAAATAACAATAAACAGAACAAAACAAACATATAAAAGTTATATGTTATATTATACATATATTACATGGCTTCGAGGGCAACATACCAGAATATTTGCCCCCGAGGTGACAGGAAAGCCCTGGAGTGTTATGTCGCCCGATGCCGAAGGCAGAGGGCGACATAACACTCCAGGGCTTTCCTGTTACCGAGGGGCAAATATTCTGGTATTGTTGCCCGAGAAGTCATGTAATATATGGTATATAACATTTAAAAAAAAAAAAACAAAATCTGACATATGTATTGAAGACTATGGACCTGTGTAAATATCTGGAAAAAACATGCAAATTGTTTTTTAAATAGTTGATTGGTGGGTACCAATAGTTTCGATAATAATGCTAAGGAACATTAACACTAGTGTTGTTAAAATGATAACGGGGGACGGCTGAAAGTTATGAAGGCTGATTTCTCTTCCTCTATAAATAATTCCGAAATATTCCGTCTTGTTTCATTGCAGAATGTTTTCAGCACGCTGATACTTGTGCTTATAACTTTTTTGTATTTACGGAATTTTTCACCTCAATCAAACTATCTAGTTCCTCTGAATTTAATGAACATAAAAAACGTAGACGTTTTCCAGACATTTTCATTTTCGCGGAACTGTTTACGTTTGCTTAGCAACTGCCTCTGTGAATTTCGAACCCGATTTAATTAATATGCAGAATGATTACACGCGAGGGAATATAACGGTGTTCGGGAGGGCAACATAACTGTTTCCGGTGTAATATAACTATATCCGGCGTGATTCAGCAGTTTTTCAGGGCATATGGATAAAAATATCATATTTGTGATATAATGGAAAACTTCTTCAAAAATGTTATATAACCTTTTATATGTTATATAAAAGTATCTATTGCACAGTTAATTAGATTTTTTCGCATGTATACTTGTTTTTTTTTTTTTAAAAAATCTCCCTTCCATTATCCTTTCTGCACCTCATATATCTTCTCAAATCTGAACAAGATGCAATAATACTGAGTATGAGGCGCACGATGGTTTTCTTTCATTTATTCAGTAGGAATATTTTAATCGATGATATAATAGATCTTGTTTAAATAAAATTTGATTTTTAATTTTAAAATTATAGGTTAAAACAGATATACCATACATAATTTAACTGTTTTGTGGTGTAGTGTAAATTATACCTTGGTTTGTGTTTCACGACCCTGGGTAACCTCACTCAACTTCGTCTCTTGAGGTTAAACCCGGGGTCATGAAACCCAGACCATGGTATAATTTACATTAAACCACAAAACAGTTAAAATTGTTGGTATGTCTGTTACTTAATTCCACTACTGTATCAAAAAGGCACTGAGAATCCAATAAAACCCTGAGGAAGTACTGAGTTGTACTGAGAAAACCCTGAGTGGTACTGAGGGTGCTACTGAGAGACTGACGTAGTCCTGAGTAGAACTGAGGTTTTCACTGTGGTCACTGAGGAAGAAGTCTGTCTTTGGAAATTAATGTCAACGTTATACACGTTTCTTGCCTAAGTAAAACTATCGTAAATGATTACATACTTTAATACAAAATTGGTCAACTTAACATTTTATCAATTTCGTCTGATGGAAAAAATAATCAAAAAAAAAAAAAAAAAAAAAAAAAAAAAAAAAAAAAAAAAAAAAAAAAAACATTAAAAATCATAAGAAATATTTTTTAAAACCAGGAGTGAAAACTACAAATTATTTGATTTGAACATATTTTATTGCATAACACAAAAGGATTAGAAACAAGTTCTTATAACTTACAAGTTCTTCTCCTGGTGTTAGTAACGTTAGTACAGTTAGTACAATTGTCATTATAATAACATAGTAAATAATATTGGCAAGTGACATGTATAAATTGAAATGTCAATTAAATCTTCCAGATTCATTAATAAATTTATGAACTGCTGAAAAAATAAAACAGTTCATATCATAAGACAAAGTATCAGTACCCCATAACAACAGATGTGTTTCTATTAGAATCGTTTCTTCCAGTCTAAACAGTTTGTCAAAAAGATTATTTCTTGCTCTAATATATCTTTTACAAACAAAGAAAAAGTAGTAAACATCCTCATTCTGACCACAAATACATTTAGGAGAATCCATAATATTTCGTCTGTAGAGATCATAATTTAGCAAACAGTTTTGTCTTAATTTCACCAAACGAAATATGTTTCGGGGGTTTGGTAATTATATCAGTGATATATTATTCATGTATCAATATTTTTTTTTAATCGTCAGTAAAAGAAATCATTATCAAATAAGTGTAAATATTGAAATGAAATTTATTGTGTGGATATATACCTTCGGGATAATATCTATTTCTCTGACCAACAATAAAGGCCAAGATATTCACCTCTGCAATTTCGGGGGTCCGTGTTTTATGCCCTGTTTACAGAATGATTTGTACGGTTTGTAGATTGTTAGTTATCTTCACCCTTTTCATTACGAATATAGACGTACAGAAATTTGAACAATGAGTGTGATTTTTTACGTATTTATTATAATTTTTTCCTCTTTATTAAAAAAAATGAAATAAAATGACACCCCCAAAGTGCAGTTAAACCACCTAATACAAAGACAATTTTATGTACGTCTTGTTTACATTTAGGTGATTTTTTTTAATTATCTAGATCTATATCTACAGGTGAAGCATTTGATAAAGAAATCTTTCGTATTTTAACCTATTTCATGTCGTTAGTATTAAATGATCTTTTCTCGTTTATTACATTCCATTTTTTTAATTTGGGGGGGTGGGTCAATTGTTTCCTATTACGGTGAAATGGAATTTCTCTGTACCCAAGACGACAGGGGCAATCCGGACATTCTTAAAACCCAGGCACACATTGAATAAGGGTCTCGGAAGAGTTATCGGTCTGTGCTGCTACAGGAACTTCTTCCCTTTCCGGATCCCAGCCCCAGTCATTGAAGAAGAAAAGGCTCGAAAAGCCGCTACTTTTTTTGGACGTCATATCGCTTACAAGTACAAAAGCAGTGGCGATTAAAAAAATAATTCATGAATTCATGAAGACAAGATTTTATTACCTACCTCAATTATACTTTGAAATATATTTATTTAGTATACAGTATTTTTTTACTGTAAGCAGATCATCTTGTTGACCATCATTGCCACTGTATTTTATGATTATAATTTTCGATTGTGTAAATAGTTGTCATGAAGAAGCTTTTATTTTTCAGTTCATTTTAAAAAATAACTAATCTCATCAGAGGTTTAAAAAATTACTATGTACAATGAAAGCGATTTAATATATATATATAAAAAGTGGTATGGTTTAGCGTAATCAGAAACAATTGTTAAGTGTACATGTACATTCAAATTTGTTCCATTAAGACAGTTTCATCTGATAACAGAATTACAGAATCTGTTAAATCACAGAGTAACGTATTCAAACAACCATTATGGGTATTGTACACAAACGGAAGCGCTGTGAAGTATCCCACATACGGAAGCGCTGTGAATTACATACTTCAGTAGCGAGAAAATGAGACAATAGGTGTCACTTCCGTATATATACAGATGGGCACTTGCTGGAAATCACAAGCAGTGAGTTACGCAATATTGACGTGAAGGTTGACTCAGAACTCTCTTTTTTCCTTTCCTCACTAATTAAAAGAGTTAAATATATTTAAAAACAAGAAAAAAGCTTAATATATTAAATTCGTGATAAATAAATATTTCCTGATAATCATAGCTGGGAGTTTCAAGATTTTTTTTAACTACATGTACTACATGTAGTTTTATCTTTGCTAATCCGATCACTTAAACTTAAAGTATACGTATTTTAAGATTAATTGATTAAAATGTTTGTAAGCATTACACAGTATAGAATGTCTCACGGACCTTCTTTTCAGAACAAGGAAATAAACTGAAATTACATATAGAGAGAAAAAAAAAACCAAAAAGAAAAACTAAATATTGAATATCAATTTTGAAGAAAAGGGCGAATATTCAAGGTAAAATATTATTTTACAAAAAAAAAAAAAAAACAAAAAAAAAAAAAAATGAATAAATAAGTACTGGTTTCCTTCTATCAGATAATAATTAAAATATAAATGTTTTCCGATCTGATCAGCAATTTCTTTATACTTTTATACTTATGATCAAAATGGCAAAATGGCAGCCCCGATGTTTTCTCTTTTTTTTTCAAAGCTTATATGAAAATATCATATTTTGGTAGTAGTAATAAATAATTCATAATAAATGATAAAAAGAATAAAAGATAAAAAAATAATTTTAAAAAAGATGAAGCTTGTACTGTTTTTCATGTTAAATCAAATATTATACACTTCATGTGTTTAGAAATAATGTGTAATACTTAAGAATTTCTCATCAACATCTTTTTTGATGCACTACAGAAATACGGCAAAAGTCTGGTTTATTTTTTCTCCATTCAGGAAAAGTGTGATACGCTGTTCCATATGCTTGGATATCTCCGTAAATCTCCGACGTCGGGAACGAGCATCAAAATACTTGATTTACAGCGATGACATTGATATGCCCTGGAACGTTAATATACAAGTATAACCTATTTAAGATTATGTAGCACTGACAGTTTTGCTTAGCGTGTTTACAGTCGACAATTAAAAGGACAGTTTATTAAAAATGGAAACCCGTAGTATATGAATTATCGATCAAATAGAGAAAAAAAATGACACACAAGAAGTTTCATTTTAAGAGGCACCCGAGATTCACCACACTTTTAAGAGACTTCCGGAAAAGTAAGCGTATCACTGTTAAGATTATTATTTCTACCAAGTTATTGACATTTAAATATCTCAGCATTTTTTGGGGGGCTGAGATGGTCTTCTGAAATCAATGAATAAAAGCGCTTATTTAATCTTAAAATCTTCCTGTCTATCTGTAAATTCAACTGATAAGAACTTGTGCCCCTTCTTACATGTATGTAGGTTTTAAAGCCTTGATATCCTCTAATTCAAGCCGATGAGATAACGACAGAAAATCATACATCTATGTAAAGCATAAATCTACGGAAGCCGGTTGGTGCCAGGTAGTAAATATATTTTATCTGGCGGCCGCCAGATAACTTTCTGGCGGCCGCCACATAAATAACTGGCGGCCGCCAAATAATTTTCTGGCGGCCGCCAGATAAAAAGATCTGGCGGCCGCCAGATAACTTATGTGGCGGCCGCCACATAATTACACATAATTAAAATTGACATGTTCAATAACATTGGGTAATAATGATGGTGTTACAATGACCAACTCTCCCTTCTCTTTCTGAACTTTTCCTATGCATCTGCTGTATCAGACAAAATGGTGGAAATGCATAAGCTTTCATCTCTCCCCATTTTGCTAGGAATGCTTCTGTTCCCACAGCAAATGGGTCGGGTTTCCAGCTCATGTATTTCTCCAGCTGTGCATTTAGCCTGTCTGCAAAAAATCCATTTCTTTGAGGACCCCATTGCAAATTTAGCTGTGCAAATATTTTTGGATTCAGTCTCCAACTGTTTGTACGTATGGGTGACACATTCCTGCTTTGCCAATCTGCTGTCTGATTGAGAACTCCAGGAAGGTGTTCCTCTGTTAGAGTTATTTTCTTTTCTAGACAATATTTCCTCAAATCTCTTGCTATGTTTGTTAGAATGGACGATTTTGTTCCCCCCATCTTGTTTAACTGCAGTTATATTGTCCATCCTCAGATGAATGTGTATGTTTCCTTTGATCTTTGTCATTGGTCTTACAGCAATGTTTGCAGCTTTCAGTTCTAAAGCATTTATGTGGAGTTTTTTCTCTAATGGGTTCCATGGTCCCCCCATTTTTTCTTGTGAAAATGGGCAATTGAACCCCCATCTCATTGTGGATGCATCTGTCTCTATCAATATAGGTCTGGTTCTCTGGTTATTATTTGTTCCCCATTCCAAACCTCTAACTGTTGGATCCACCAAGAAATTTCTGTTTTGTATTCCTGCGATAGTGTGATTTTGTTCTTGTAACTGTTTTCTTTGACAAGACATTTTGTTTTGTACATTTGTAATTCCGTGACATAAAGTGAGACTGGAATTACTGCCTCTACTGTTGCATTCAATGATCCAACTAAACTTGCCAATTCTTGGATTGTAATGTGGTTGTATTCTAATGCATTTTGGCATTTCATTTTTATGTCCTGAAGTTTGTCCTGAGGTAAATAAACACTCATTTCTACCGAGTCCACTTCTAGACCCAAAAACTCTATCATTTGTTTGGTATCTAGCATTGATTTCTTCCAGTTTATCAACCACCCCAGGTTGTGCAATAACCAAATAAGGGAATCTCTGTCCTTCATCAACCCTTCTTTGTTTTGATTCAGAAGTAAAATGTCGTCCAGGTAGAGTACAAGTCGAATCCCGATTCTGCGCAGAAATGCTACTATAGGCTTCATAACTTTCGTGAACAGACGGGGACCGGCTGCTAATCCAAAAGGCAGACTTGTGTACTGTAGGAGATGAACCCCCCCCCCCCCCAACTGAATCTCAGGTATTTCTCTGAGCTTGGTGTATTGGAATGCAAAAGTATGCATCCTTCAGATCGATTTTGCACATGAAGTTGTTTTTGATCATCATGCTTTTCACGACTTGGAAACCTTCCATCTTGAAATGTTCGTAAAATACAAATTCGTTTAGTCGTTTTAGGTTGAAAATGGGACGTGACCCCACACCTTTTTGGGGGCGTACAAACAAAGTGCTTATGAACTGATCTGGAACTATGTTCTTAGGATCTACAATCTCTACAGCACGTTTTTGTAACATTTCCTAAATTTCTGTATCTAAAATTTGAAATTCTTTCTCTGAATAATTTATCACGGGGATTGATGTTTGACTGGGTGTTCTTGAGAAATCTATTTTGTACCCTTCTAATTCTGTCAAGATCGAAGTGTCTTTTGTAATCTTTGCCCAATTTTAAAGAAAATGTTTGAGCCTGCACCCCATGGGGATATGATTTTGTACAATTTCTGTTAATTTTAACTTCTCTACACCTGGGTTGAGATTGTTATGATCCCACAGAACTTTTGACATCTGTTCTACTACTATCGATATGTTTACGTGTGACGTAATTGACAACTTTTACATACCTCTGTTTCTTTGTAATGGAGTCTCTGCCTGTGCCTCTTGAGTAGCTCGACCCTCTGGACTTGCTCTGTTCACCAGAGGGTCCCTGACGAAAGGGCTGGTCAACACTCTGTCTTGGCTTCTTGTTGACAGGTCTGGCTATGTCCCTTGACATCTCTCGTGCACGCTTTCTGTCTTTCGACTTCCTGTACAGGGTGGTGTAAAAATCGTTCCCAAACGGGACAGAGTCGTCCTGAAGTTTCGTCTCGTTTTTAAGTAACATGCTCTTTGCTTTCTTAGTACTTTTGAGAATTTTTGCAAGGAAATTCAGCCTTCGTTCGTAAAGACACGCAACATTCACTTGACCAATCATAAGTATAGTTTTTTTTTAAAGCAAGTTCACCACTTCCTCTATTTTCATACTAGACGTACTGCCCTCATGAGCTTTGTCCATTTCGTCCCAAATTCTAGATATGGGTCCCATGCACTGAGAATTCGTTTCTGTACAAATTTTAGAGAGGAATCGTGCATTTTCAAGAACTTCATTGACCTGTGATCCGCCACTAAGTCCTCTAGGTAATCGTCGACACCCGGAGAATTCAAAAATTGGTTGCCTGGTATAGGCGTGTCTTCCAAAATGCGGGAGCGAATTTCCTCCTCTGACAAATGAAGCTTGTAATACTTCTTGGCATACTTTGCCTTGCTTTTATCTAGCATGTATTCCGTCTCATCACTGAGTGGGTCAAAACGCTTAGCGTCTAATTCATCGTCAGAGTCGGCCTGTGGCTCGTCTCGGGTGTGCGACAGTGTCAGGGGCGACTTGTAAGTAAAATCGTCAATTTCACCTTTCTCTTCTGAAGAACTATCATCCTCGTAAGGATCGGTCGATTCACTGTCGTCTTCGTAACGATCTTTATCAATAGCTCCCTTGCGCAAACTTTTCTTAGGGATACTTCAACCACCCTACTTTTTGGGGTTGCCATCTTGGCCACACAAATTACTATCTGCTTCTCCAGAAATGTCATCTTGTCCAAAATCTTATATGATAAATGCTTTTCTATAGGTCTCACTGTCATTGGAGTTTTCACTTTACTATAATGGAAGTAGCAAATAAATAGCTGGATACCCCTAGATTTATTTTAATCTTTAATGATGCTATTAGATCGTATTTGAATGAATCTTCATCCCCCGAATTTTATTCAAAACCTTCTATAGGAGAAGGAATATCTTACCGTGGCCTTCAATGCAACCTTTGGATATATTGTCGCTATTTTATCAATAAACTATATGCGTCTTTCATTTATATGTCGACTTGATATATCGTAGTTAGCTCGAGATAAAAGTCATTACATAGTCTGGATTTGGATGTTTTACTAACTCTAGATGTAAATGGCAAACTAACACCTAAACTTTATGAAAAATGGGATGATTTCATCTTTATCATCATCAACTTCCCCAATTCATGTGATAATATCCCTTTATTACTTGCACATTCATTTATCATAGCTGATTTGGTTTATTTGCAAATACGTGTTTTCAAATAAAACCCATAGCTGCAAGAGTCGATTTTTACCGACCAAATTGTTAGGTAGACCGTTATTTCGTACTTATCTTGACTACGGACTACACCAATAACCTAATAAATACAGAGGCTCACAACGAATGTGACAGGCAGACAGGTAATGCTTAGTCTTTTTAGGCACCTGATCCCAACTTTGGGTTTTTACTTTAGTGTTTTAAGGGGTTTGGGTTCTTTACAATTTCACGATTTATATTGCTTTTAAGTTTTGTGGGATTTATCACTGCTTGTTATCTTCACCTTCTCATTTGCAGAAATGTTACAGTAATACTGAAATCAAATTTTTTTTAAGCTTACAGGAATTGAATTTTAATTTTTTTTTTATTTTCTAAATACTTTTTTTTATTTATCATGCAGAATGCTGTGTTTCGATAAGGATGAAGTGAAATGACTTAACAGAATTTTTAAAATATTTGTCCTTGAACATATTTGTTCTTGACTTAATTGACAAACTAATTCAGATATAATATATTGACCAGTCTTATGTCGATTCAATAATATTTATCATAAAGCAAAATTAATATTTGATTGTTATCTTTAAGTACCTCAATGGCCCTTAACCTATTTACTTAATATATCATTTAATTGAATAAAAAAAACTTCCCCTTTTGGCTCTTTTAAATGATGTTTAATGCTTAATTACTTGATTCAATTGTCCTATGTTGAATTCTAAAATGTGAAGTAGTTTTTACAATCAAAACATTATTAAACCTAAGGGAAGGGCAGAAAGTTTGACTGCATTAAGTGTTCCAAAATCTAATAGATAGAAATTTCTTATACTTTAAATGTCTATAAAAGTCTTTTGTCATCAAAACATGATGATAGTTAAGAAATAAAATATCACTTTCAGAGTTTCTTTGGGATATGACATGAAGTTGGTCACGTGATCAAAACTTATAACGCCCAGAGGGCGTTATAGTAGATTTGATCACGTTCAAAAGCGTCATGTCATATCCAAATGAAACTCTAACAAATGATATTTTATTTCTTATATTCATATCGTTATTTTTTTGTGTTACAAAGAAAAAATGCACTATCTAGACTTTGTTGTGGAAATGCAACATAACATACATGTACGACGTCATGTGAGGTCACAATCTAGACTTCCGAATGTCTCGTGCGGTTTGCCTTCTATACGCAAGAAAGTCTGATCATGCGACAAACTTCGTGTCATTGGAAATTTAATGTCAATTAAATTAATTTGTATTGTCATATACCGAAAGACATTGGCAAATGTAAAAGTTTATAGGTACATGTAATCTTGCTTGCTATTTAAAAATAAATTATAGCAAATATTGTCTTGCACGATAAACAGACGAAAAGAATAAGGAGAAGAGTGGTGTAGGAATGAAAATGAAGGAGCTAGATAGAGTAATGTAACAAAATTAAACGATGAGTGCAAAGATTGAAATGCGACATAGATGAGAAGCATTTCTATTACACATTTTTCATAGCATTAACGAAAGGTGACACCCTATGATACCTTTACTTCCAAGTATAAATTTTTCCTTAAAATGCGTGGAGTGTACAGCTAAACAAAATAAGAAAACTTGATTAAATTGATTTGTATTTGAATTCATTTTACGATTGAAATCTTCTGTGAAGAACAGAATAAACATTGTACATGTAGCACCTGTCTATAGATTTAACAATTTTTAAGCTTTTTGCGTAAATGAAGTATACTCTGTCTCAACTAGAATTAGTAACAGAATGTTAAATTGTAATTGTGAAGCAGACGAAAACCTTTACATCTGGTGTAATTGTCCTTGTCCTGGCAAAATAGAAGTTTTTCATCATGAAGTATGTAGAAAACATCAGAAGAGAAAGTCCGACAAGTAAGATGTTGAGCAAGGAAAACTACCAAAGAAAAAATAGATCTTCCGGGTTTTTTTTCCAACTTCTGTATCAGATCTAGAAATAATATGAAACCTCAATTCCAGATAAATATGATGATTGATTGAATTATTGAACCAATGGGCCAATTTAAACCAAACATACTACAAAGCATCCTTGGGATGAAGAGAATTTTAAGTTTGTTTAAATGAAGAGCCATGTAAGCCTTCAATTACGGAGAGATAATTAAGAATTTTATAAAATTTGGTTGCATTTTTTCTTCTCAAGAACCACTGCTAGAAAATTTTAAACTTATGTGAAATCTACATTACGAAGTGTAAATTCAGGCTTGATTAAATCATAACCCCTGGGGTACGGTACGGCCTAATGGGAAATAAAATTTTCCATAGGAATATATATGAAGAAATCTTTTTTAAATTTTCTCAGGAACAGCAAAGCCATGTTTAGTCAAATCGATAAGGAAGCATCCCCAGGTAGTGTAAATTCAGGCTTGTTCAATCATGACCAATGAGGGTAGGTTTGGGGCCACAATGGGAGGGGGAGACAATATTTTTTTTTTACATAGGAATATATAGGAAGAAATCTTTCAAAATTTGAAATAAACAGTAAAGCTATAATTAGTCATACTTATATACTAGTAAATGTATCTTTTGGTAGTGTAGGTTCAAGCTTGATCAAATCATGACCCCCTGATTAGGTTAAGGACACAATGGGTGATCAAAGTTTTACATAAAAATAATTATCGAGAAATAAATCTTTAAAAATCTGAAGGAAAAGAGCAACAAAGCCATGATTTTGGGGAAATTAATATGTGAACATACTTTTATAGATCTCGAACAGCAGGGCCAAATAGAAGCAGGTGAGTGATGTGGCCCATGGGCCTCTTGTTATATCTTGTTTTTATAATTACACTTAAAAACAGGCGTTTTCTGGGAATTTAATGATTGGAAGGATATTTGCGATTAAAATCAATTAGATTTAAAATAGCTTTTACCTCCTGACACGAACCATTTCCCGTTGATTAAACTATATCGAATAACAAAAAATATCTACAACTTATATAAAAATGATATAAATGATTTTCGATGACTCTGATACAGAGATAAGATCCAATATTTATAGAAATAACCAAAATATTTCCTGGGAAAAAAAACACTAATGCAAAACGTGAGAACGTTGACATAAAAATACATCCATCACTTGATACAGAACTATTTATCGTTTTGTGACCTAATCCCAATGTTTGCAAATTTCCTGACACATTAATCATAATGATAATTAAAACCTGTATAGCTAAGAAGACCGTGAATTACAAGAAATTACTGTATTGTAAGTATTTTAGAGGTTTTGTAAGTTAATTTAAAATACTTGTATCATGGGATACAGATTCTTTTTGAAATAAGTCTTTAGGAATCATGATTTAGATCTATTTTGTCAATAAGTATGAATCATTTTTAACCCTCTACATGAAGGAATCAATACATATAGGTAACCTTTATTTGACATAAACAAACTCTCCTTGTTAAGACAATACATTTAAGAATTTTGGCGGGGTTTTAAAATTTTAAGGACTATCAACACATAAAACTATGCATTCTGTAAAAAGAATCTAAACTAAAAGGAAGATTAAGCAAAACTTACAAGCTAAACTCACTTTAGCCACAAGAATCATTATGAACTTGAAATCATTTTTTACTGCTGAAATTAGCCATGATAAAATTAAGAATTAACAAAAAATGTTGCTTATTGGGTGACAATACAATTTCTTAAAGGATTTTCCTTACGGTTTTAAAGTACTTTGATATATATATATATATATATATATATATATATATATATATATATATATATATATATATATATATATATATATATATATATATATATATATATATATATATATATATATATATATATATAATGTTTCTATCTACGTCACTCTTGCCATGCTCACCTCCACCGCGTGCTGTTCCTAAATATATTAAATAAAAAGGACTTCAACAACTTATTGAATCAATTATAGCTTGCATGAAACTCATAGAAAAATTAAAACAATATATCAGGAACTTGTATATTAACTTTGATAACTTTTATTAATCATATGATTTTCTAAACTGAAAATTACTCAAAGAGGAAGAATCGTAATGTACATGTACAAAAGACGAAATTTTTAAATCTATTCTAATGTTACCACTCACTTCTGCTTGCATCACTCAACCTTGATCAGCAAGGGAAAAATATGGAGGACGTTAACACAAATAATGAAGAAAATCCACCATTAAACGTAGCAGAAGTGGAGGCAGAATTAAATACTCAAGCAATCTGTGTGAATGTAAAAGATCTCGACCCAAATGCCGCCATAGAATGTGTATCGGACGATGAAGTGAGGTTTAAAGGATTGGGAAAGAAGGAGTTGATGCAGTATGCCGACGATCCATTCTGGAAAAGGTTGCGTCTTATTCTCCACATCCTCTTTTGGGTGGGATGGATTGCCATGTTGGTAGCGGCTATTATTATCATTGCACTGGCTCCTAGATGTCCTTACAGACCAGACCAAAAATGGTACGACAAAGAAGTCGTCTACGAAATCTTACCAGAATCTTTCCAGGACACCAGTCCCAAGTCAGAAGGCGTTCAGAAGGAAGGAGGTGGAATTGGAGACATTAAAGGTAATTATGTAATTGAATTATATTTTGATTGGTTATACTTGATATTCATGTGTTTATGTGTTATTCTGTATTGATCTTCTGTAAAAAATAAAAATGTATTTGTTTAACACCAAGAAGGAAAATTTTGATAGTCTACAAGAGATATACAAAGTACAACCCTGTCAAGGATATTTCTGTCGATATATTGCTTTAACTAGAACAAGCACCGTAAATTTTGAAAAGTGTTAACATTATGAGCTCAATTTTTCAAAGAATTTTCAAAACAGACCCAAATCTGCTTAGGCAAATAATGCTGTTTTCATCAAAACTCAATATTAATTGATTAAATATGAATTCATTTATAATTCTATTAGCATTTAACAGAGACTTCAATTTAATTAATAAAAATATCAACTCTGCCATTAATACACTGTAGGTTTGTTTACTCTATTTTCTGTATATGCAAGTTTTAATTATAAGGTTTTTTCTCGATATTTCACAGGAATCGCATCTAGGCTTGACTACTTAAAAGAGGATGTTGGAAGTAATGTACTCTATATAAATTCAATCTATGAAAGTGAAGATAATGAACACATGGCAGTTGTTAACCACAAGATTTTCGACGGTGTACTAGGAACTATGGAAGATTTTGAACAGCTTCGCAAAACCACTAAACAGATGGAGAGTAAGTTTACATATATCAATTGAGTACATGTATGTAATAGTATTTGAAAAAAAAAGTTTAGCACCAAGTTCCTTTTCTTGCCAAGGATGGTTAAGATTTTGGTATTAAAGTGCCATGTAAATAATTAAAAATATGTCCGAATTATACAACTATGAAACCTTGGGTCGATATTTTTTGTCAAGAGTAAATTACATGTACAACACTTGCTAATGGTTTGATTGTATTAGTATTGTGTTTTATAAACAATTCTTATCACTAGTGCGCCTAATCTTGGACTTCATTCCTAATCATACTGGGAAGAAACATGAATGGTTTGTGAAGAGTCAGGTGAAAGATGGAAAATACACAGAATATTATGTCTGGGCTTCGTGTGATAAAAATTCGGACATCTATCCCAACAACTGGGTAAATGACTTAATTATGATGAAAACTATCTCCATTCTGACTTTCTGTAGTATTGATAGACTAGTTCTGTTTTTATATTTTTTATTGAGATTGTTAATTCTATATCCGTATACATATATTAATTTGGTCTCCAGATGAGTCAGAAAGGCGGTAGAGCATGGACGTACGATGACATCAGAAAGGAATGTTATCTCCATCAATTAGAGAGCGATAAACCGGACCTGAACCTCTGGAATACTGATGTTCGGTAAGAATTGGAGGTGTGTGAAGGCATTTTAAACAAGGGGAAGCAGTTGAAATTTCGTTAGCAAAAACTTAAAGTAAAAGATTATTTTTTTATCAGGACATACTACGTTTCTGGCTTGACAAAGGAGTGGATGGGTTTCATATTTTAAATACCGAGTATTTGTATGAAGATCAGAATATTGGCGACGAAATACTGATGTCTGGAAAAACAGGAACGGTAAGAAAGTATACATAAAATTATATTTAAATTCTACACTTATATATGAATTGGTTGTCAAAATCATGGGAAATATTTTACAGGCATATGACAACTTTGAGCAAAACCAAACCATGAATCATCCAGAGAATCTGAAGCTGCTGAGTACCTGGAAGTCAGTACTGGACTCCTACAATACAAAACCAGGTAAAGAAAAAGCTCTTGTTGTCACAGCTAAGGATGATTTAAATTCCATGATGAAATACTTTGAGGCTGGGGCCACCATTGTACGTGTCACCCCAATGGCGAACATCGGTGACTCACTGGCTGAACGTATCGAAACCAAACTGAAAGACATCAAGGCCAAGAGAATTGGATGGATGGTAAAAACAAACCCATTATTCAATTTCAATCTTCTGTCTTAATTGTAATTTTCACAGTAATGGATGAAACAAGTAAAACTATTTTCATCGAGTGAAACGTAAAGCTAATTAATGATTTTCAGTATAGCAATAAGGATTCCAGTCGTCTAGCAAGTAAAGTTAATCCTGAGCAAGTCAAAGCTTTGTTGACTCTTCAAGCCACTTTGCCTGGAGTTTCCTTTAATTACTATGGAAATGAAATAGGAATGACCGACCATCCATCACTGCCAGAGCCACAGAAATACTGAACCCCTATGCAGTGGACTCATAAAGGAACAGGGTTTTCAAAGCATAACAAATGGCTCGCGCAAAACCCTAATTATGATAGTGTTAATGTTGAGGTTAGAAAATAATAATAATTGATCATGGGTTCATATGATGAAGGGAATAAAATGTTGAAGTTCAATAGAATGAAGATTTGTAGTATACCTAAATTTCTGACATTTACAGGTGGAAATGGCTATTGGAGATGAATATACCACACTTAAGGACATACGCAACGTATCTTACCTACTGATAAATTTTCAAGATATTCTTAATTTAAGATTATAGTGCCATCAGAAGTTCGTAGACAAAAGATCAGCATGCATTACCAGGGGTTTTGAAAAGATATCAATTGATGAAAATTCTTGTATAATTCAAAGAAAAATACACAAAAATTACAAAACATATATTCTAGATGTTTTGTTTATCCAAACTTATTTTAGAAGAAGCGTACAACAGCATATATAGACATAAAAATGTAGCACACAATTCCTTTAAGTATTGGAACTCTTCAAATCCAGGGAAAGAGACAATAAAGTTCAAACTACATTGCGTATGTCCTTAAGGTGTTTGGAAGACTATCTAGACTTAGAGAATTTGAATCCTTCCAGTGGGGTCACATGAGTGTTTATAGAGATAAGGATCTCCTAATGTTCAGTAGAAAGGCCGAGGGGTTTCCAGGATACCTGGTGGTCATTAATCTTGGATCCAAGAGAGTTACCAAGTCCTTAAATTGGACCACTGAAATCCCTAAGAATGTCGAGGTGGTGTTCCATACCCACATGGATGATAACACAGCCATCAACCTGTCTAATAACTTCTACATTGTGGAAGCAAATCACGCAATAGTTTTTAAATACGACTAAACCTGAATGTTCAAATTTCAACAAACTACCTCTAACGCGCGGTATTCAATTTGTCGGCACGGTTTGGTGCTGTTATAGGACATACGTCATCCAAAAATAAGAATTCAATGCTTAAATAGTTTTCTGCGTGCAACTGTTTATACCATGCAATTTCCTATATGGACATGTCCGTGTAACCTTTTTTTCTGCCTTTCTATACTACAGGATCAGTCCATTTGCTTTAAGGAAATGAGCGACACATTCATTTCGCCCAAAATATCCCGAATTAATCTTCACGCTTTTTCCTTGAAATATTCTATTGAGTGGGACCAGGATTTGATAATTTCTATGGAATTGAATTAATTTTCGTAACTTGATTCTCAAGATTTAGAATTTAATTTTTCTCATTAAAAGAAATAAATACCGTTTATTTCACAGACAGTATTCTTTTCAATATACATGTAAACATCCACTTCAACAAGGGAAATTGTGTTCTTTTTTTCCCTGAAATTCTTGTTTCATGCACTTTATACACAGGATCGCGATTACTTTTTCATTTAATATCAACATGCACATCCATATGGCCTTACTTCCTATATTAAGGTTTTAAAAACATTGGTATTTCTCTTCCAAATTTGACTGAAAGTGAAATTATTCGTAAAATAATCATGCATAAAAGTACAAGCTACAATTAATTTAGTCTCTATAAAGATATGAATTTCTTTAAATTATTACAACTGGTACAATAAGTACACATAGGTGTCATATATTCAGCTGTACTTTGGCATTTCTGTCAGATCTTCAGAATCTATACCTTCGAAGCTAATTTTTGTAACCTTTACACAAGCACAGGTTCACAGTATATACATGTATTAGCTACATTTATTTGTTTACCTCACTGTACTTCATTTTAATTCAAAACCATTTATAATAAAGAATCTTAAATATCATATCATATTACTGTAACTTCTTTCAAATGTTGTTCACATTCATGTACATTCCACTTGTATTCCTGTTTTTGAGAAACGAATAATAAATATGTTCACATAGGTTTTGTTAACTTTCCATTCTTCTGATCAATCACAAACAAGATAAACTTAAAAAAACATGATGTTTTGTACAAAGTCTTCAAACATATTGTTATGAAATACTCTCCCCCCCCCCCATTTAAAAAAAATTGGAAGAAAACGTTTATCGCTTATCATGCTTAAAAGTCCGATAAATATTTGATTGCTTAAGTCAAGCAAGCTTTTTTGCGTGGACCTTGAAGTCAATGCAGAAAATATATAAGCGAGGTAAAACCGGATGCTATGGAGAAAGGTAAGACTGCTTATGCCTCAGAATGCTGTGGGCCTTTTTACACAAAATCTGAGGACTAAGATAAATATTTTCCCTTTCTCCAAGGATATCTTGTCTGTAGTAGGTCACCAAGCATCTAAAATTTCTATTAAATTAGATTGAATTGTAAATAATATTTAAGAAACAAGATGTGTTTGTGAAACACTGATGCCCCCCGTATGGCAGCTTATGGCGAAGGTCAAAGTTTCTCAAATGCAAGTCAAAATCCAGGCCAAAAGATAAAAGATGTTGGTACCCAAAGAAAGGTTTTGTCTCGAGGAATATACATGTGAAATTTGAAAGACTTAGCGCCAACTGTTCAAAAGTTATGGCGAAGGTTAAAGTTTTTTAAAAGTAAGTATAAGTTCAAGGTCAAGGTCAAAGTGGTATCCAAAGGAAGGTGATGTCACAAGGATTACATACGTGAAGTATGAAAGCCCTAGCACCAACCATTCAAAAGTTATTGCCAAGGTTAAAGTTTTTCAAAGGTAGGTCAAACTCCTATGTCAAGGTGAAAGGATCAAAATGGTTGGTATCCAAAGGAAGGTGATGTCACAAGGATTACATATGTGAAGTATGAAAGCCCTTGCGTCATCCATTCAAAATTTATGGCCAAGGTTAAAGTTTTACAAAAGTAGGTCAAACTCCTATGTCAAGGTCAAAGGGTTAAAGTGGTTGATATCCTAAAAAAGGTCTTGTCACATGGATTACATATGTGAAGTATGGAAGCCCTAGCTCCAACCGTTCTAAGGTTATGGCCAAGGTTAAAGTTTTTCAAAGGTAGGTCAAACTCCTACGTCAAGGTCAAAGGATCAAAATGGTTGGTATCCAAAGGAAGGTGATGTCACAAGGATTACATATGTGAAGTATGAAAGCCCTTGCGTCATCCATTCAAAATTTATGGCCAAGGTTAAAGTTTTACAAAAGTAGGTCAAACTCCTATGTCAAGGTCAAAGGGTCAAAGAGGTTGATATCCAAAAAAAAAGGCCTTGTCGCATGGATTACATGTGTGAAGTATGAAAGCCCTAGCTCCAACCGTTCAAAAGATATGGCCAAGGTTAAAGTTTTCCAAAAGTAGGTCAAAATCCTACGTCAAGGTCAAAGGGTCAAAGTGGTGGGTATCCAAAGGAAGGTGATGTCACAAGGATTACATATGTGAAGTATGAAAGCCCTAGCATCATCCATTCAAAAGTTATGGCCAAGGTTAAAGTTTTTCAAAAGTAGGTCAAACTCCTAGGTCAAGGTCAAAGAGTCAAAGAGATTGATATCCAGAAGAAGGTCTTGTCACAAGAACTACACATGTGAAGTATGAAACCCCAAGCACCAACTGTTCAAAAGTTATGGCCAAGGTTAAAGTTTTTCAAAAGAAGGTCAAACTCCAAAGTCAAGGTCAAAAGGTCAAAGTTGTCGATATCCAAAGGAAGGTCTTGTCACAAAAAATACACATGTGAGGTTTGAAGCCCCAAGCACCAACTGTTCAGAAGTTATGGCCAAGGTTAATGTCTCATAAAATTTTGCAAAAGTGGGTCAAACTCCAAGGTCAAGGTCAACTGTCAAATATGATGGTACCCAAAGAAAGGTCTTGTCACAAGAAATACACATGTGAAATATGAAAGTCATAGCTGCAACCAATCAAAAGTTATTGGCAAGGTTAAAGTTGACAACAGACAGACAAATAGACAAACGGACAGACAAACAGACAAACAGACAGACAGGACAAAAACAATATACCCCTGGATCTTTCGATCCGGGGGCATAAAAACTAATACCTTTATTGAACAAAAAATTACAGAGTTGTCAAATTTTAATCTTAGTCGTAAGCTTTTTGTGAAAAGAGCCGCTGGAAAGTTCACCCCTAGGACCACTTGCCCTGGGACAATGTGTATATGTATATATATATATATATATATATATATATATATATATATATATATATATATATATATATATATATATATATGGGTAAAAATAATATTTACCAGATAGGTTTCTTTTTGTACAAGCCTTTTATAAAGAAGGAAGATTTCAGACGTTTTCACAGCTTAAGGACATACGTAACGTAGTGTGAACTTTATTGTCTTTTTCCCTGGAGTTGAAGAGTTCCGATACTTAAAGGAACTGTGAACTACATTTTAATATCTGTATATGCTGTTGTACACTTCTTTTAAAACAAGTTTGGATAAACAAAACATCAAGAATATATGTTTACTAGAAATTTTTGTATACTTTTCTTTGAATTATTAAAGAATTTTTATCAATTGATATCTTTTCAAAACCCCTGGTAATGCATGCTGATATTCTGTCTACGAATATCTGATGGCACTATAATCTTACATTAAGATTATCTTGAAAAATTATCAGTAGGTAAGGTACGTTGCGTATGTCCTTAAGTTAAAAACTGAATTCGACGAATAGGCTTTTTGAAGACAGGACATACTTCCAGCATCAGTTTATGCATCCTGATCCGCTGGAAGCAATTTCAGTTGGGGTGGGGTACAATATAACAAAAGAATTTCTTGACAAGCAAAGCAAAAAAAAAAATTGACGTCTCTTGAGGGGGGAACGACCGAAAATAAATTAACTTACGAGTACATTTCTATTTATTAGTTTTTTAATGGCAAAACTATTGAGGGGGGGGGGGCAGAGCTGTAAATCAACTTTATTTTCTATACTAAAGATTTACTCGCCAGATTACCCCCTCCCCCATTCCTAGGAGTTTCATATGCTGTCTTGAAAAAAGATTTCTCATTTCTTCAAAGGAATGTATTACAACACTGCTTAAAATGTTTTAAACTCTGAGCTTTTAGAAGCAAAACATTTCACATACAGGTTACTATGGTACATGGATGACCCCCATTCCAACATTCCAAGATAAAAGGCATTCTAACATTCCACCATAGAAGGTCAATGCTATATTAGATGACTTGATCAAGTATTATTGATATCTAGTTTTAGTAATTAAAATATTAAGTTAGATGCTTCAAGATGTCAGAAATCTTTTTTACGACACATTTTCATTAAAGCACATGTTTAGCTCACTTGAGCCGAAGGCTCAAGTGAGCTTTTCTGATAAAGATTTGTCCGTTGTCTGTCGTCGTCGTTGTCGTTGTAAACTTTTCACAATATCATCCTCTTTTCCAGAACTACTGGGCCAATTTCAACCAAACTTGGCACAGAGTATCCTTGGGTAAATGAGATTCAAGTTTGCTCAAATGAAGGGCCACGTCTTCTTCCAAGGGGAGATATTTACAAATTAGTGAAAAATTAATGGCGTTTTTTAAAAATCTTCTTCTCAAGAACCACTGGGCCAGGAAAGATGAAACTCATGTGGAATCATCCTCAGGTAGCGTAGATTCAAATTTCTTAAAATCCTGACCCCCGGGGATAGGGTGAGGCGACAATGGGTGATCAAAGTTTTACATAGGAATATATAGGAAATTTTTTTTAGAAATCTTCTTCTCAAGAACAGCAAAGCCATGGTTAGTCATATTTTTATGGAAGCATCCTCATGTTGTGTAGATTCAGATTTGTTCAAATCATGACCCCCTGGGGTAGGGTGGGGCCACAATGGAGGATCACATTTTTACATAGGAATATATAAGAAAAATCTTTAAAAATCTTCTTCTCAGGAACAGCAAAGCCATGATTAGTCATATTTATGTGGAAGCATCCTCAGGTGGTGTAGATTTAAGTTTGTTCAAATCATGACCCCTGGGGTAGGGTAGGGCCACAATGGACGATCAAAGTTTCACATAGGAGTATATAGAAAAAATCTTCTCACGAACAGCAAGGCCATGATTGGTTATTAACTATTAGGAAGTATCCTAAGGTAGTGTAGATTCATGTTTGAAAAAAATCATGACCCCCTGGGGATATGGTGGGGCCACAATTGATGATTAAAGTTATGCATAGGAATACAAAGGAAAAAATTTTAATAATATTCTCAAGAACAGCAAAGCTATGATTGGTCATAATTATATGGAAGCATCCTCAAATAGTGTAGATTCAGATTTGTTTAAACCATGACCCCCGGGTTAATGTGGGACTATAATGAAAGTTCAAATTTGTGGGGGAAAAGTCACAAAGAAATATATAAGCATCTTTAGTTAGTGTAGATTCAACTTTGTTCAAATCATACCCCCTCCCCGGTCCCTTTTCAGGGGTAGTTCGGGACCACTTATGCATTAAAGTTTTTCAATACTGAACTGATTTTTGCTTTTTTCCTAGCCACAGTGCTCAGGTGAGCGATGTTGCCCATGGGCCTCTTGTTTTTAGAAACACATGCCTATGGTCCACGTATTGAAGGACAGCAACTTGTTGAAAAGCTTTTCAAATAAAATCTCGTTATTAATTATTCAATTTTCTTTTTCGTTTATTACCAGATAATAAATATAATTCGTGATTTTATGAAAAGTGTTAAGAAGACTATTACTCCCTAACATGAGTGTGAGTAAGACATGGATATGAGTTTCCGGATATCAATTGGAGTACCAAAAATTAAAAAAAAAGTTTGTAGACCAAGTAAATATTATTTAGTACATAGGCCTATGACACGAAATAAATATGAACTTGTATCTCTACAAATTAGTGAAAATGTGTGAAGCATTTTCTTTTACGGTATATTTTGAAAGAATAACAATAATATGAAATTGATAGTAGAATTTAGATTTTGACTCAGTAGATAATATTATGTTATATTAAAGCTGCCCTTTGGATTGGCGGATCAGATATTTTTGTGGAGGGAAAATGGATATGGATGACTAGCAGAAAGATGATTGCTGAGCAATCGTACACAAACTGGTATCCTGGTGAACCAAATAACTATAATGCAAACGAGAATTGTTTAGAATTGGAGGGATCAAAGTATTTGTGGAATGATGACGCATGTTCAAAACAGTAGCATTTTATATGTGAAAAATTGTGAGCCTTAAATTCTATATTAGTTTACCTTTCAAAAAATTAATATACGTACATAATACATATATTTCGTACTAGAATTTATAATACGTTTATTAAATATTTAAGAAGGGAAAGAATAATTCAGATCATGAACATTTACTTAATCTTAAATCATAATTCGTTCCACTAAGAACAATGTTTGTTTTTATAGGATGTACATACATAGAATCCTGTGAACTAAAATTTATTTGTTATTTTTTCAGAGCTGCTGGTTATCCTGTTGTGGAATGAAAAGTCCATAATTTTTTTTTACAATAAAATATTTCGGATCAGGGAAACGCTTCATGGTATATTGGATAATTATAATACAGCGACAAATAGAGACACGTAAAGGAACGGTTACATGCTCAGTATGACTGAAACTTCATCAACGTTATAGTAAAAGAGCAACAATACTCTTGCCTAAATATTTGATCGAAAAAAGACTTTGTTCTTGGAGTTCGCCGTCATCAACAGATGATACCCTTTTATTCCATTTTTCTTAAAAGTTTTACTGCTTTCGTTCAGTTTCTCAAAAACAACTCAACAGATTTGCAAAACAAGACTGGTTGATGCTCTTAATTAACTCTAATATTAGTTAGCATTGGTACTTTCCTTCCTGGTTTTTGACGGATTTTCATTGTACAAGTCATGTATGTACAGTTCCTCTGAAGCAACTTTGATAAGAACCTGAAAAATTAAAGGATGATAGATAATGACAAAAAAGATGTACATTAGTTTTTGCTTAAGGTACTTAGGGTCACCACTTGGAACAAATAAAAAATATGATGATATTAGCCGTAAATATATCATAATAATGACTTTATTAATAATAAATTAATAATTTTTAATGGAGTTGGATTGTCTCTATGAAGTGGAAAATCCCGATTATTTCTGATGGAAAGTTTAGCTTCTGCCTCCTAGAACTACTTATAAATACAAATTTACAGATTATAAAGTGGTTAGAGTTTGGGTAACCCCATTTAATGGCACAGAATTGATAGAATGGTCATACCTTTTTACAATCAACAACGAATGGAGAAAACAATTAATACGTACACCCCCTCGGTGTTAGTGGTGTTGATATGTCTACCGTCGATTCAGTTGGTTGCAAAAATGGAGTAGAAACTGTTTGGAAGAAAAAATAATCATAGCAACGAGAGAGAGAGAGAGAGAGAGAGAGAGAGAGAGAGAGAGAGAGAGAGAGAGAGAGAATTCCTTTGGAACGAAAAAAAAAGATGTTAAATGTAAAAACATTATTAAATTTATTTTTAAAAATTAATTCAAAGGGAGAGTATGGGGATGACCAATTATGACAGTGGGAAAGGGGTCAAGTGATCAGCTCTAGCATAGTGATATTATCCTGATTTTAAAAAATAAGAATTAAATTCAAGTATCCTCAAATGAAACAAGCACTCAAACTGAAAAATAACATACACAATAAAGGACATTAATGTTATAATTAAATTAAATAATATATGAATTAAAGAGGAGAAATGTAATTTCTTTTCCTTTTGACCTTTTGGTTGACCCGCAAAGGGGCACAACTTTTCACAAAGTGTGGATTGCACCATTATCAACAGGAAGCTGAAAAATATCCATAATCCATTTTTTAATATTTAACCCCATCCATTTCCCCATTTTTTTTTTTATTTTTTTATTTTTGGGATGAAAGGATTGGTATATGATTTTTCATGGGGGTTGGTTAGTGATCATCAAGATATTATAGTATTCTAAGACACTTTTCAGCACCCTGTGACAACAAAATCATCTCTTTTTCCACCTCTAATCTCGGAAGAACTCCTACATACATATAAAACAGGTAGGTGGCATTGTTTCCAGTTGAGTAGAGAATGAAGAAGGAAAAATGAATATTTAAAAAAATACTATTGAAAACGAAAATAAAAAGTTTCAGGTACAATACTTATGTCTCCAAAAGCCAGATCTAGAAGAGGAGAAAGAATCCATTCTCATTTTCAATACTTGGGTACATTTTAGTGAGGGAGAACTCAACAACAAAAAGTGGCGGACCCAGAAAGACTTAGATTGAAAATTTCTTTACAAAACGTAACAGACTTTTTGTGGGTGAAATTAAATATGAAGATAACGAAGCTCAAAAGCTATTCAAACAATACATGAACAAATCAGGACCAGAGCAAACACAGACCTCTAAGACATCAGACATGGAATCAGGTGCCATGGAGGAGTGAGCATCCTCTGTTGACCGGTCACACCCGCCGTATGTTCCTTGTCATGACCGGGAAAAGCGGAAAAATCCGTATACAATTCATTTCATTTTACTTTCAAGTTAAATACTAAAATCTGATTGGTTAAGACGCATTTAACAATACGTTATGTTACCCTCAGCGTCAACACACTGACAACGGGTAACACAACGAAAATTGTCACATGCGTGTAAATCATGCGCGTATGGTAGAATTCTCAATACGTCATGATCAGTTGTGCGTTTGAAAGAAGCCGAATAAACTTGACGGCAATCAAACTTGCGTCCGATTTGGTTTAATTGTAAACAACAAACGACAGACGGAAAATGGTTTAGAGTGTGCAGAAATAACGAAACTTAGATGATAAAGGACTCTTTGTGTATCAATCTCACAATACAGAGGTCGGTAAATCTTTTTCGAAACTTTCTTATTGAGAAAAACAGAATAAAAGAAATTTGAAAGCGTCTAAATGTGAACTTAACGACGATTGAAACATTTTTTGCTTTTCCTAAATCAATAAGACATTTAGTATAATAGAATAATTGGTGCATGTTTTCGAGGGTAACTGTCGAGATTGACATCCCTCAGAAAATCATTGTCAACTTCCGCTGACGCGTCGGTTCACAATGATTTTCCTTGGGGTGTCAATTTCGACTGTTACCCTCCAAAACAATACCCATTTATATAGTGTATATAATGGCCTAACAATAAGTGTGAAAACGTCAGTCAGCATTCAACTTAATGATAAATTGTATCTGTTGACACGGTCATTTTATCGACCAAAGAACTTGGTCGAGAAATGATGACTTTAAACGAGACTGTTGATATTCTTGTTTCATCATAAAGTTTGTCAAAAGCTTGCTTCGTTTTTGAATTGTTCGTACGTAGAGCATGCTCTTGCATAGCGAATCAGCTGAGAGACATAAACCCATATGCAGACCTGGGATAAAGGTGTATTACTATATAAGTAAGGGAAGTTGATGATAGAAAAGTTGAAGTCATCACGTTCCTGATAAAGATTTGTTGTTAGATTATCATTAACGTTTTTCTCGTAAAATATCCAAACATGAAACAGAAGTGTCAGTTTCTATGGTACATGTATCTTTTATTTCAAGCTCACTGGTATATATCAAATCGACATATGAATAGAAGTAACTATTGTCATTTGATAATACGTCGTCGATATATCAAAATGTCGATTTGAAGGCCACAGCAAGTGTCTTCTTCTCCTGTATAAGTTTCTGAATGAATTCTGCTTCTTATGAATACAATAATGGGGCGCAATTGGTACATGTACCCATGGGAATTCCAACAGATTGGAAGACTGATGGGTACTGTTTTAATAATTTTGGATGCATTTCTCTGAAGATTTTCATATGCAGTAGGAACTGGTCTGGTAAATGCCGATTGTCCAAGTAACTGGATCCGACATGCGGAATCCTGTTATCTGTTTGTAAATCACCACGTTGCCGACTGGAATGGAGCCATGGTTTGTATCTTTCTCCTAAATAAGGACTGAATTCTGATAAATGTCTAATGTACAGTGAATCCCTTTTTATTCACCAAAACTTTTTTCTTAGTTATGTGAGACAGTCCTCTTTTTAAAAAAATCATAGTTCAAGAATGTATACAATAATAACCCACTTTTGTGAAAATTTCTTCTCTTCGCTTATTATTTGAGTATCTAAAGACTTCTCACTAAAATAAGGCAGAGCGAAAAATTGATGATCTATAGTGTCATACATGTAGTACTAGAATGCATTGTGTACTGGTATCTCAGAATGCATTGTAAAAACTGAGTGGGTCTTCTAGAGTAACTCTAGATGTCATAAGAGGGAAAATTTTGGGATGTTGAAAACATAATATCAGCTGTAGGTACAAAATTGAGATTTATTTTAGGAATGCACCTATTAAAGTTGTGGAATTTTTTAATAGCCTCCAGCTAAATGAGCAATTTTACGCTTAACAGTCATGACCTCATTTATTGGCTCGAACTTCAGTTGATCGCAATTTGCTACCAGATTGGTTATAGACAGGTTCAGATCAGAACTTCTTTTTTGGACGCCATCTAGCGTTAATTTACTTAATGGCTGTTGGTTTTGCATCGGTGATCGTTTGTTTCAAAAGACACACTCGCACGATCACAAACTTTGATATCGCAACTATGATTCTCTCTCTCTTTTTTTTTTACATAAGAAGTATATTCTACCTTATTACATTATCCTTACATATCGTAACGAATTTCATTTTTCATGAGTTGACAAATCTCAAGTCTACAAAAGTTTATTTTTACATTTTGCACAGGTCTGTTAAGTGGATAGTTAACATAAACAAGTTGGGATAGGACATTTTGCAAATTACAAATTTACATTCATTTTGGAAATTACAGAGTAAACCCTTTGGCTTACCGTAATTTACATACTTAATTTACAATCTACCATTAATTAATAGTTAGCGAAGGTCTCTTCTTTTTTATATGCCATCTAGCCTCAGTTTGGTAAGTTAATGACTATTGGTTTTGCATCCGTGATCGTTCTTTTTGCATCGGTGTCTGTTGATTTTTCAATTGAGTCTGTTGATTTTATTTCAAATTGTTCGTAAATGTATTTTAGCAAGTATGTTCTTTGAGCATTAGTTTTTTTTTACCCTTTCTGCCGCCCATACATGAGCATAAGTTTCAAATAATATTATGATAAAATATCCACACGAGTTTTGTCACTTTTAAATAAACTGAATGTAATAAATATTTTTTTCCCTAATTTTATAGTTCTTCTGTGCGAACATGGACTCAAAATTGGTTGAAATCGAAACATCATCCGAGGACGCATTTCTTAATGCGCATGCCCATGACTTAGGAAGAGATGAGAGTATATAATTATTTCAATATTTACTATTCATCAAATTTTATGAAGGTTGAGACACATTTATATATAGTTTTCTTCATAAATGTTTGTGAAAGGCCTGCTAGGATGTTTTATGTTTTAACTCAAGATATTAAGTTCCCCGAACTGAAACCACATATTGAATATACATGACGTACATGTAGTTTGATGTTTAGTTGGCCTGTATCCCTAGGTCTATTATTTTTTCTTAAGTGCAACTAGCCTGGTAAATTTCACTTCAAATTCCCACTGAGCAGCCTTGGTTAAAGGGATTCACGTTTGTTCAGATGTAAAAAGGGATGTTTTGTTTTGTTCCTTTTTTCGAAGGAAAATGAACTTGTCGTGTTTATATTTTTTTCCGGAAACAAAAATATGAACTTAATACAAACAGTCAATGTAAGCGTATATACTTGCCTATAAGTCGGTTCACTTATAAGTCGTTTAAAGGTTATTTTTGGAGGGGCATTGACCCTCTTATAAGTCGGTACACAACCTTTTTGTCAGAATCAGTAGACAATTTCAAATCAATGCTCTAACGTTTTACCTGTGTTTCAAGAAATATTTTGGAAATTACACTGATGTATTTTTTTATTCTCAACAAATCAATTTCATATCAATACTCTAATATACAGTATTTACCCGAGTGGTGTTCAAATGATAGTTAGGTGTTCCGTTGGGGCCACTCGCACCTTCGCACTCTCGCCTTTAGGGCGAAGATGCGAGAGTGCAAAGTTGCGAAGGCGAAAGAGCGAAAGTGCGAAGATGCGACGGCGAAGGTGCGAAGGAGCGATACTAGTATCGCTCCTTAGCCTTCGCAACTTTGCATTTTCGCCCTCGCATCTTCGCACTTCTGCCTTTTTTGTGGAGTTCTCTATCGTTTGAAGATAATTTTATTTATAAAAATGGCGTCTGCAGAAGAAGATGAACTGTTCAGTCTGTTGCGAATATATTTCCAGCAAGGATTTTCGCATAATGAAATTCGAATGTTATTGTATTTAAATCACGCTATTTAAATAAGGTATGCTATCTAAGAAAAGTGACAGGAGTTTTGAATTGCACAAACATGTAGTGTTCATCACGTTTTAAAACAGAGTTACATAATCATGATAATGTTCAAGCCTAGTTGTACACTGGTTAACAGGTTAAAAGATATGTCAGATAACCCTGTAAAATATTAATGAAATTTTAATAATTAATTAATAGTAAGCACGACGGCCTAAATTTTACAACTTTTTTAGTCTCATAACGCCGTCACACTAATCTAGCGCTTGCGTACTAATAACATCCAAGAACCCACTAAAATTAACTCATAACGATAAAGAGCTCCACGGAAGTAAAATGCGAAGGCGAAAGTGCGAAGTTGTGAAGGCAAAAGTGTGATATTAGTATCGCTCCTTCGCCTTCGCACCCTTGCCTTCGCATCTTCGCGCTTCGCACTTTCGCTCCTTTGCCTTTGCAACTTCGCCTTCGCAACTTCGTTCTCTCGCATCTTCGCCCTAAAGGCGAGAGTGCGAAGGTGCGAGTGGCCCCAACGGAACACCATAGTTAGGGATATTAGGCCTGGTCCAATATTACAGCTTTTATTCTCAATATATCAATTTCATATGATAACTGTCGGAGTTGGCTAATTAACTCTACATTTAGCCGTCAAAAAATCATTTTGACGTGCAAGTTCATCATTCCTGGATATCTATCTTGGGATAGATGGAAGACTTGTCAGTTATTTACATTGTATGCAGGACCATTTTGGATTGGTGGATCTGACATTGTACTAGAGGGAGAATGGATGTGGATGACTAGCAAAAGATTCATTGATTACCGTACTTACACAAATTGGCATCCTGGGCAACCAAGTAACTCAGGAGGACACGAGGACTGCCTAGACCTCGTACCCCCAACGTATACATGGAATGATAATACTTGTTTTAAACAGGAACATTTCATCTGTGAAAAACTGCAAGTATATAAATCATTCTGTATGGGTCTCATACATTAACTTCGTAAACGAATTCATTCATGATATTTTAAAGAGTACCTCAGAGGAAATCTTAATAGATGTCAACGGTTTATCATTTTTATATGTTAAATATTGGAATTATCAAGATTTCAATTGTCATTTTTTTCAGAGCTGGTGATCCAGTTGTTGGATAACTAATGTGAAGTATTTTGTCAAAAATAAAATAATATATTTAATATGCTTACTTGTTAAGAAATTAACTTAAGTACAAACTCTAATGTTTCGTTATTTTCTAAGTACCCGTTTTATATATATGTTGACTGGGTACGTACATAAAAAAATAATATCAACATACTGTTCTGATAAATGACGATTTTGAACATCTCATTTTGAAGCTATTAATGTTACAGATAAGCACACATGTACAAGCCTCTCTAATATTCATGTAACTCAGTTTCTTTATTCTAATTTGGATATAAAGAATCATAATACGAGTATTGTAAAAATAAGCTTTTATATATTTTATGTGATGATTTAAAATGGGTCAAGTTGGCCTCAGTCAGGTCAAGTCACCTCATTGGTCAGGTCAGGGGTCCTTATTTCACCATATTGACCTTAAGGGGTAATTAATTGTACATTGTAAAATGGCTACATTAAAGTTGAAATTGGCATTTATTACTTTTTCCATTTATACACAATTGATGTTTAATATGTTCGTGGATAAAAATGAAAGTGCATTAGCTTTATCTCAAAGTATTTCAATAGAGAGGAACATTTTGGTTGAGGATAGGGACTTTTGTGTTATATATAAAAATATACAAGACTGCTATCTTGTGCTTTATTTTAACAGCGTTATTTTTTGCTTTTTTAAACAATAAAAGAAGCGTATTCTTTAAAGAATGTATTTCAAATACATAAACGTAATGTGTAGAATTATGAATATGTATTTTTTTTTTGTTATATCAATAAAGACGTGAAAGGCGCAAGTACGCTTGAACCCTAATTCTTTCTTATTTACATCCACTTTCTTTAAAATTTTTAAGAAAAATATGAAATGCCTTTTTTTTTATTATAAAAGATAATTCTAGGATGCTTTACTTATTGTTCATGCCTCAATTCTGGTGTAAAGTTACGTTTATTATTTCAAAATTTTCAGTATTGATTTACCGTCCTTTTTATTTAGCTTTATGATATAACTGTATATGAACTTTGCACATCTTAATAACACATTTTTCGCACATGTGAAGGTCAGTTAAAAGAAGAGCACCAGAAAAAAAAGCTTACAGCTTTTCATAGCTAGCTAATACAATTAATTGATTGATTATGGTGGCCACAAACATGGGAAAAATCCTTTTGCATTAACATTGTCCGGCGCAGTTGACCACTGATGCGCGACGTCATAAAAACGTCAATGCGCCTAGCCATTTCATGCGTCAGAAAACTGTCTTTTATTGCACAGGTGTATACTAGATATACATGTAATTTTGTAAAATAATATGGACGTTCTTCCGTATTTTGTAAGTATCTGTTTAATTCTGTTCAGATTTATTGAATTCTCTATTGAATTTATTGATTTCTTTAAAAATTTTGCCTGGATTAAAATGTTTTATCCAGGTGAATATTCAGCTATTAGACATGGGTATTGGCGCGGAAGGGGAAAGGGGGGGGGGCGGGGTAATGAAATATATCTTGGTATAAAAACGATTAAAAAATATCATATATGAATATCATCAATCTATTGAAAATTGTAGTCATGAGTTTAATATGCGTCTAAATTTCATCTAAATGCATTTTAAACTCTCTCCGCTATATGTATATTAAAAAAAAAAATTATGAAATAAATACAGGACTTTTTTTTTTGGGGGGGGGGGGGATTAATCTGTTAACTACAATCATAATGCATCAGAAATTCAACTTTTCCAGTTTATTGAACATAGACACATATCTTTTCGCACATTAAGAAAATTTGTAGTGTTCTCTCTAAAATGTTTTCAGGGCATATTATCAAAGTGGACTACTATAATTTTTCTATAATTAGTATTCGTAATTAATGAGTGCTTTGTTACTTGTACATGTCTGCACGCTTTTGCATTGTCGAAGTATTTTTATGCTCATTTAATCGAGTGTGTATCTGTAAGAAGATAGATTATATATGCATCATATCTTAAAATGTTATTTTGTTTTTGCCTTAATGTGCACTTACTTGTCATAAAGTTTTTACTTATCGACAAATATGTTGATAAACGAATTTACTAACTTTTGTGAAAGGCTGTTGAAAGGAACCAATGAAATATACTGTTCTCAAAAGATTTAACAAAATATAAAGAGTGTTGCCAAATTATCAAATTAATGTCTTCATGTTTTTATCATTTCTTTATTTGTTTGTTTGTTTGTTTACTTATCCATAATTCATTTAATTTATTTATAATTTTTTTTTACAGGCTGTAATTTGTTTCCTAACTTTGGTATGTAAAAATTCTTGTATGAAACCATTTTTTCCTTTCAAATATTTTGGGAAAGTTATAAATATCGAATACATGTTCGTCAACTTTAAATTTTAAAATATTTTCATTAATACAATGCTTCTTTAAATGCATACATAAAGTAGGTCATTCAAAATTTCAGAAAACGTCTTTTCAGTAACAGTCCTTTGATTTGCTAAATGATAGTGTGCTGTTTTGGAAAGGGGGGATCATTGACAATTACAGAATAAACGTGATAACGCCTTTTGAACTACACAACTGTTTATAGAATTAATTCTGAATTATGTTCTTTAGACCCAGAGTAAGACAATCCCAAACAAGGATAAGGTGTGTCATTCTTCCTCAGAATGCGCCAAGGATAGCTGCTGCCGTGACGAGCAGGGAACTCTGGTAGATCCATCCGGGTTATTTGATCACGTGGGTATGTGTCTGTCTCCAAACAATTACATGTAGATACGCGATGCAGAACATATAACAAGAATATACTTTTTTTTCAAAAAGCTTTTAATTACCGTCCTTAGAACAACCTTCAACAGTAAACTGACATACACATTTTTCTCGAGTATTTCCTGACTTCACATTTCTACAACAGCTTTTTTAAAAACATTTTTTTTAACTACAGTGTATATAAATACAGAACAATATAAAGAAAAACGAATAGAACATAAAAAGTATAACCTTTTCATGCAAAAAAAAAAAAAAAAAAAAAAAAAATCTTGTAACTATAATTACGATGTAGGAACATTTCAAGTACTTGAAATAAAATTCAGTTACATTTATTGCAATTTATGGAATTCCATATACGACAGCCAACTGCTTACTCACTCTCTACCATCGGCTCATACATTCACCTCTGTCGTTGGCTCGCGTACATCACAGTGATAAGCACAAGAAATAGTGCGTTTGTTTTAATTCATTATAATTAAATGCCTGCACTAATATTCCTCTTTTGAAGTAGTTGTTTACTAAGTATATCTAGAACTGTTAGTTTAATTTGAAATAATCCTTGGAATATCATGTTTTTTTACGATATGTCAAAAATCTTGACGTGAGCCCATCGCAGAGGTGTCTGAGAGAGAAACGAACGACAACTCTGCAAGGGAGATTGCTGCTTACTGCCAACTGCTCACTGCTTACTGTCAACTGCCACTGCACATAGATGATATTCCCTGTTTTATTATCTTTAATATCTTTAACACGCATGCTTAATTGAATAAACCCTATGACAGATTACAATAATAACGAAAATTGGCGGATTCAGGAATTTTTAAACAGTGGTGGCAAGGAAGGAATAAATAGGAGGAAAGAGTATTCTCACTTAAATACAATACATCTAATTCCCACATTTCCTTGCAGGCAAATAATTCAATAGATTTTTTGACGGGGGGGGGGGTTATTAAAGTCTTACCATATTGACGTCAGAAAAAATTGGGGGGCTTTTAGTAGGATCTTGGGTTAAATTTGTTGGTATATGCATTTATATCAGAAATACTAATAAAAAAAATCATAAAGCCTTTTACTTTACTCTATGTAAAAAGCAATTTCAGCGTAGAGGGGGGGGGGGCGCACAACCCAACATAATTCCCTTGACAATTAATATAAAAAAGAACTACTATATATAGTATATGTTGGGAATTTAGTGGTTACGCCCCCACCAACACCACGAATGTTTTTACAGATCTAACATTAGCCATTAAAATGATTTACATAAGACACATATAAAAATTCCCACACATAGGTACTTTTCCTAGGGTAAAAAGAAACACCGACAAATATGATATTACTACATATTTAAACTAGGCAAAAGTTATTTGTTATTATAACTTTCAGTAATATTTCTAGTATAAATACATATACCAACAAATGTTACTCAAGACTACGAAAGCCCATTAAGCTCATTTTCGTAGGTTAAAAAAAATATATTTTTCGCGTTATAACGCGAAACTTTCGCGAATAAACGCGTAACTTTCCCTGTAAAACAGAGACATTTGCATAAGTTTCCATTTTCTTTTACTTTAATGATCTAGTTTATTCGTTACAATGAAAAACGAAAGACTTTTTTGAACTTGGATTATCACAAGCTGAAATTTTATGTTTTTCACGCCATTGAATGTGTCTTTCCTCTTTCTAAATCTTTTTTGCCGTCACATTTTGTCTTTCTCAACGCTGTTCAAACATTTTCAAAGTCTCTGCGAGTTTTTTCCAAATTGAAACTTTCTGGAAAATGATCCCCCTTTCCGGTGTAATTTAATGACGAAAAGTAACCCCCGTAGAATATTGACCAGGGGGTCAAATTTGTACGTAGAAAAATGATCCTGGGTCAATATTCCAAGACAAGTAGGGTCATTTTTCGACCGTAGAAAACCCTTCCATAATTCTACGGTAATTCTACGACTCCTCTCACGTTGAAAAATGACCTCCATAGAAATCCTTCCCCCCTACTTTTTCACAATATTATATAATAAAACATGTTAAAAACCTTTAGAAATGAGATATGATACGCGTTAATTTTTCCCCAGAAAATTTCAACATAAATGTGGACGGGTGAGAAAAGAAAAAATATTTTGTTTTCTGGAGATAAAAAAAAATTGAGTCGGGCCATTTTAGCCAGTCGGTCGGGAGAAGGTTAACAAACATTTTTTTTAAAGATGGTCTTAGCTTAATTGTCTCCAAATCATGCACTGCAGTTATAGAATTTCTAATATGTTTTCTACCTCCTTCCCCAGTCCTTTTCATAATTTAAGGAGGAATACCACACCAAAATTTTATTTAATAGATCTATAAGACATCCCTTTTAAACTATGGTTGCAGCACTGAAAGACTGATATTAGCTCTTAATTTCTCGTACTGTAACTTGATGAATTACAACGCAAATTTGGGGATTATATCAGTTAGATATTCAGGAACTTGGTTATTGTAGTTAATCTAGTATTTTTTCTTCTTTCATGTAATGGTTCCCATCCAGTTTCAAAGTATAGTGCATCTTTAGAAGCTAACAGAGTTAAGAGCTAATTTTTTAGCTATCGCCTACATTACATCCACCCCACACCAAGGAAGCATATTCCAATTGGGGTCTAAGAAAGGTTGTGTACATGATTGAAAGAGTTTTCCGATTTACAACAAATTTGATTTTTTTGTAATAAGCTTCTTTGCAAATAAAACTTTTTTTTTTCATTTTCTCAGAATAAATACCCAAAAAATCGTATTAAATACTTCTTATAACTATAACATACCTGAATGCAGATTGCAAACATATAAGTCAACTTTCATCCCCTTGTTATTGACGAATTGAACTCATTACCTCTTATTGTAAGAAATTCTTCCTCATTGTCTATCTTTAAAAAGTCCATTTCTTACAATAAACCTATGCCACCCTCTTATTTCAGTTACGGGATTCGACGCTTAAATATATTACATACAAGGCTTCGACACAACTGTGTGCTTAATAGCGATCTTTTTCGATCTAATGTAATTTTGAGACCCTTGTGTTCTTGTGGAAAAGTGGAGGATACTCATCATTATTTCTTTTCATGCAAAAAATATACAGAGGCCAGAAAAGAATTTTGACTCATTTCTGCGAATGGGAAAATTACAGATGATACTCACACTTTATTGTGGGGAGATGAAACGTTAAACGATGTTGAAAATGAATACTTATTTTCCATTGTACAAACATTTATTAAAAAGTCAGGTTGTTTTGGTTGATAATATTATTACTTTTTACGAATTCTATACAGCTTGACTGTGTATTATAAAAGAAATATATTATATTGAATATTGTTCCTCTGATTATTATGCTTTTCTGTATTTATTTATTTATTTTAAGCTGAAACCCATATATGTAAATATGTTTAGTATAATTTATATATAGGGGAAGGTCGTATTAATTTTTTAGAACTTTTGCCCAATCCCATTTGTAAAGTTGATAGATAATACGTTCAAATCAAAGATGCTTTATGGTTTAAAATTTGCTATTAATGAATGCATAATAGGAATGTCTAATAAAATGTGTAAAGAGAGGTGGAACATTTTAATGTTTTAAATTGAATATTATTTATGAATATAAAACACAGAATTTGTAAATATTTTTTGTACCTATGGATAAAATCTTCATAAAACTAGTCACAACGAGGGAGATTATGTTAGTCAATCATATTTTAAAAAGAAATTGAAATAATTGAGAGCTAATATCGGCCTTTCAATGCTGAAACCATAGTTTAAAGGGGATGTCTTAAAGATCTTTGAAAAAAATAAATTGGTGTGGCATTCCTTCTTAAATTCTTCCTTCAGACTTAGAATTAAATGCTTACTTCAAGTGTTTTACAATTTATAAACTTTATGTACAGTACATGTAGATTGAGGAGGGTTCCTATGCGACAGAGGCAACTTTGGTACAATTCTTTAAGTCCACAATTTGCTCGAGTTTCTTTTTTTTTTGATTGAATGGCTCCATTACTTGAGTGAATGAGTTTAATTTTCCCAGAGGCTTTGCTAGGACCTGTAATAAGGTGAACATTTACTCAAATTACGTTGATAGTCCAACGGTTAATCATTTAACACTTTCCATTCAAAACCGTTCAGTACATGTAGAAATCTATGGTTAGCAGAGTAGAACCATGCAACAAGAAAAGATTATACATAGTTTTATTAAGAGTACGTATTTGAACAAATACCAAACGAACGTTTATATGCAATAAGAAAATATGAAATGCCGTGTAATCCGTAGAACAACGAGTGAGTCATGATGCAAGTGCATTTTGGTTAACATTGAAAGAAACGACACGATGTCTGAACAAGATAAAAATTATGATAATATAGTAAACTGAAAGCATACAAGGGAAAAGGATAGTGAATGTAAAACCCTTATTACATACTAGATCAAATATAAGGGTTATTTATAAACCTCCTCTCTGCATGTGAATAATTTAGGACATTAGCCGCACATCTATTTTTCATAACGGTACAACAAATAATATCCAACTTAGATTTCAAGCTGACATATGTTCCTTGCATGTTAGTAAGCAAATAAATATTGTTTTCCAAGCATATAAAATTAAATGCGCAAACATATAACGCAATGGACAAATTGTGAACCTGGAAGCAGTATTTTCTGTTGTTTGAAGTTATCGCCCTTATAATTTTAAATTACATTCATTTTTTGCAAAAATAAACAAATTTGCCAAATCCAACTTAAAGTAAAAAGATCAAGAGTAAACATTTTATAATTTCTTTTCTACTAACAGTAAGAATTTTGTCTTTATTCTGGAATAAGTATTTTTTCCATTAATATTATTGTAAATAACTTTGAAACATCTATGTATCAGGCATATATAATTTTTTTTCCACAAAGCCTAATAAGAAACGAGTCAAACGGTCAAAAAAAAATAAAGAGAGAGGGAGATAGTGGGGAAATAGTGGAGAATGAGAGAGAGAGAGAGAGAGAGAGAGAGAGAGAGAGAGAGAGAGAGAGAGAGAGAGGAAGAGGAAGAGGGGGAACGAGAGAGTGGGGAGAGAGGTGACAGGGAGGGGAGAGAGAGAGAGTGTGTGGGGAGAGAGAGAGAGAGAGAGAGAGAGAGAGTGGAGGGGGAGAGAAAGTGGAGGGAGGGGGAGAGTGGGGAGAGGGAGAGAGTAGAGTGAGAGAGAGAGAGTGGAGGGGGAAGGAGAGACAGAGTGTGGAGAAAGAGGGGGACAGTGGAGGGAGAGAGAAAGGGGGAAGGGTTAGTGAGAGGGGAGAGAGAGAGTGGTAAGAGAGAGAGTCGAGAGAGGGGGAGGGATAGAGGCGGGGAAGAGAAAGTCGAGAGACAGAGAGTAGGTGGGAGAGAGAGTGAGGGTAGAGAAAGTGGTGAGAGAGGAGAGAAAGTGGGGAGGGAGAGAATTTGGGGGAGAGTGGGAGAGAGAGGTGTGGGGAAGGAGTGGGGAGACGGAGGAAGAAGGATAGAAGATGATATTACCGTGTATAGACTTGTGTTAAACACCACTTTCTTTGTAAAAAGCCTAATTTTGTGAAGGCTTTGTTGACACTAGCAAACAACAAAAGACACTGGTAAAGGTTTTGAGCTAATCACGTTTTATGCCCTGATATCGAAGGTCAGAGGCATATTGTTTCAGTCCTGTGTGATATTTTTAAGATTTATATGAAATATATGGAGATAACGAACAGTATTCAAGCTCAAAAGTCCATTAAACAATACAAAATAGGAGCAGAGCAAACACGGGCCTCCAAACATTAGAGGTGGGATCAGGTGCCATGGAGGAGTGAGCATCCCCTGCCGACCGGTCACACCCGCCGTGTGCTCCTTGTCATGATCGGGAAATAACGGAAAAATCCGTCGACAATTCAGTGTGTAAATAATGGCCTAACAATTAGTATGAAAAATGTCAGTCAGCATTTGACTCAATGATAAATTGTATTTGCTTACAAGGTCATTGTATCGACCATAGAACTTACGAAATGATGACTTTAAACGAAACAGCTGATATTCTTGTTTCATCAACTTGTTTGTCAATAATTTGCCTCGTTTTAGAAATTGTACATACGTAGAGCATGATCTTGCATATCGAGTCAACTGAGATATATATACCCCGTATGTAGGTGATGAAGGTATATTGCTGCATAAGTAAGGGAAGTTGACGATTGAAAAGTTAAAGTCATCACGTTTATCATAAAGCTTGGTTGTTAGATTACCATCAACGTCTTTTTCAAGTAAAATATCCAGAAATCCAAACTTAAGGTGAATATTTCACATATTTAATCTTCCCTATATTTTTATGAAAAGAAGTTTAAGACTTCATTCATAGAAATTAAAAGATAATTATTAAATCAAATTTTCTTAACAATCGCTCTTTCTAAAAGTAATTGGGAAGAGTTTTAAAACGTTAATCTTTCTAATAACTTATGAAGAAGAAAGAAGACTTTATTTTGTTTTTTGCACATTTAGATAATTAAAACTGTGGAAACTGAAAATTTTTAAGTTATTATTATTAAGGTATTTCATCACTAATAGCAAATGATTCAATGAAATTGAATACATATCAGATGTGTAGGTGTTGAATACTCAGTATATTTATACATAATTCCCATTTATTACTATAAGCATGGATCGGAAGGGTGGGATCTGTCCTACAGTACTGTAATTTATGATCTTGAAATTTGGTAAGAGTTATCTGTTTTTAATTAATAAATAAAATTAAACTTATCTGTTAAAAATACCGCGTTTTCAATTGTCATTCTATTTCTAATGTTTAATGCATCTTTCTACCACAATTTTCATTGATATTGTTATTTGAATTGTTAAAAAATTTCTTGTCCCCGTAAACTTCAAAGCAATTATGTTAATTACTGCTTAGTAAAATACATTTTTGAAACTTTCTCTCGGTAAATCCTTTTGTACTATAATATGCTTTAAATAAATAACAAAGTACCAGTATTATGTACATGATGAACATTTAAGGATAGAGAATTTGGTCCTATTAGGGATGGAAAACCTTAAATGGGATAAAAGAAATCAAAGAAAGCGCATATTCTTGTTCTAAGAGTCAAAGAACATCATTATAGCCTTTTTATGTTTTCCTTTAATAAAAACTGAAAAAGAAGATTTGTTGTTTCGCGGGGGGAAGTTTTGAAAATAAATTTCCATTTTCCGTTAATTTCTATAATGAAATAATTTCTCAAATTAAAGATTTATATTTCTTTGTTTTCCAAAATAAGTTATGTTTTACACACACGGATCTAGAGGGGGGTCAGTGGGAAGGGGGGTCCGGACCACCCCCTGGAATTTGTAAAGTTATTTAATGTACATGTATATACTAAACCAACTAAAACTGACCTTGGACCCCCCCACCCCCCCCCCCGTAAAAAACGCGGATCCGTGTTAAGTTGATCTGAAAAGTCATAGATATGAAGCATAAGATGTCACCCCCCCCCCCCTCCCCTTGTGAAGAAAGGAGAAGGTATGGTAAAAGCCGACTTTGGCCCCTTATTGATATAAAAATCAAAACACAGTTTAAATTGTGATAATTTGCAGTTGAGAACTTAAAATGTTGTTTGTTTTAAAATCAGTAATAATTTTGATTCAAAGAGTGCAGGGAGGCCACAAGAGGGTGCCAAAGTTGGACATTTTTCCGAATTTTCTCAATTCTGATGGAATTTTGTCAAAGTTGAGATACTTTTCACTTTGGGAAACATAGAGCACAAACTTGCGTATCTGAGATTTTTATACACAAGAAGCATCTGATACTAGTGCATGAAATATATAAATCTGGTAGATAGGCAAGCTTGTGCTCTGTGTTTTCTGAAATAAAATGTGCTATAAAATTGATGAAAATTTGCATAAAAATGAGAAAATTCGGAAATTGACATATTTTGTGACCTTCCTATGACCTTTGTGTACCCAATAACTTAGAATCAATACTCATTTTGTAAGAGGGATGACAACAAGTTAGTAATGATGACCTGTTGCATCGCTCCTGGAAACACCAGAAATCAGGGGCCAAAAAGGGGTCTTAACCTATCTTGTCCTTTCTTGGTTGGATTTTTTTGGACTGGGGTGGACCCCTCCTGTAAAAAAATTCCTGGATCCGCGCCTTGTTTTATGAAAATTCACATAAATATCAATATAAATATGAAAATTTATTCAAATATGTGTGACAGTTGGCAGTAAGCAGTGAGCAGTTGGCAGTAAGCAGTTGGCTGTCATATATGGAATTCCACAGCAATTTTCTCTTGTTCGTTAACTTTTTTTTTAAAGATTGAAATTTTTTAAATGTAAAATTGTTAAGTCGTACGAAAATTAGATCATCAGCAAAATGTCGGTATATCCCTTCAGTGAACAGCATTTCAACCAATGAAATAATGCAAATTATCACATCATGCATTTCCTACCAGTCACTAAAGAGAGAAAAACGTCCTTAATTTCAGTTTTGCTATGTTTCTTCTCCGAAAATTATCTTTACAGACATTGAAAGGTATCATTCAAACGAAATCGAACATTTCAAAGTCTGTAATTGGAGTATTATTTATTCTTGACCATTTTGCTAATAACTTTTGAAGTTGAAAAATACCTCTTATTTATATTTTTATTGTTATACAAAATCATCTTATTTATATTTTACGTCAGGACCTGTTACCGAGGTACTCAATGGCACCTGTGTTCCTCTCCACGCTCAGTTTGACGAGAATTGTGGGGAATCGTGTCCTTGTGACCTGACACAAGGTAAATATACTTGTTTTATATTTAAATTGATCGGATTCAATATTTGCTTTGCATAAACATACATAATTAACAGGTAAAAAGACTTGTAGATCCGTATACTCCCTCTTGAAAAGAGACATAATATAACCCTTCATGTAGAAAAATAAAATATATTCCCTTTACCAATGCTATATTGTATTATTGTCCCACGGTTTTGGAAAAGATGAAAATCTAAGATTGAAATTAAAAAAAATCGTAAAAAACCTTACTCGAGGTTTCGACTCATTTATTTAAATATTTTTAGGTGCCTGAAATGCCTTATCTCAACTCTCTATTTTTTAGGATTGGTGTGTGACAGAATCGTCTCGGACAACAAATTCACCCCGTCTATTTGCAGACCAAAGGATGTGGTCAGTAAATGGACCAATGACTTCCTGGACTGTTGGAACGATGCTAATTGTGTGCTTCCTCTGTAACTTATAAAATATACCACTGTTAATCCTTTCCAGTAGGAGTTATATTCATTTAGCTTAAACAAATGGAATGCAAAGGTTGAGCTACACAGATTAACGCTTGACAACAGTTTAAAAATCATAATCAGACTTTATAATTTTTGATTTACAGAAAATATCGGGAAAAATGTTTTATTATAATCGAAGCTTAGGCCGTTCCTGTAATAAAGAATGAAACAAATTTTCATTGACTTTCAACATGTTCAAGATTGTAACAGATTTTTTCATAGACTTTCATATTTAAAACATGTAAAATGATATTTAAACGTACGATAAGGACCATTGTTAAGTTATACAGTTAATGAATCTGTGTTGCAATCAAACGGAATTATGATTAATGTGCTAAACTAATTTAATTAAACAGCGAAAAGGTAAATTCAGAACTTCGTCGTGCATTTGATTTTGTATACATGTAGTAAACTGTACCCAGAAAACACAAAAATTAATTAAAGAATGAAATTACATTGTATTTTCCTGTATTTCTGAATCAGGAACCTTCAAGTTTGTAAAAACAAGATTGCAGGTAAAATCCAGTCGCAATATTTAGCCATAATTATTTATATAATTAAACATATCTACAACTAGTGACCTTGACATACGTAAACTGTAAATGTCATTTGTATTTGGCCAGTAATATACAGTTAATCTTGAGAAGCAATGAATATTAAATTGCTAAGTTAGACATTTGAGAATTTTTCCTATTATATATATTTCATTGAAATTTTAGCTATATGAAGTTTACTTCCCGGCAACTCAATTTTTAATTTATGTTTGTATTTTGCCAAAAAATCACATTGACCATTTCGACTGTATAAAAGTGACAGTCTTATTCAAGGTTAACAATTTAAAGCTCTTTTACGGAAATTTTACCTTTCATCCAAAGCCTCTATAGTTGATCATTATAAAAAAGAAAGCTTATAATTATCATCTAAAGAATGGTGCCAACACTTTGTATAAAGACAATGATCTTTTAAACTAGGGGATTAAAAGATCCCTGTTAATGCTAATAAAGCTCCAAAGCATAGCTTTTGACGTAAAACGAACTGTTTGCTAAAGTACGTAATTGCAACGTCACTGATTTGGGCCAGGCAAAAGCTAAAGTTTCATAAGTTGCATGTACAATGACCATGTGTCAAGTGATCGTTAATTGACGCGTGTGTGGCAACGCACTTTGAAAAAAAATTACGCACTTTGAAATCTTTTTATTCAGAGTGCGTTAAAATTGGGACAAAATCAACGCAAATTCAATTTTTTTTCCAAAGTGTGTTAAGAGTGTACATCAACATTTTTTTTTTACCATGGAGACACTTAACGCACCTTGAAAAAATATGTAAATATGTATTTAAAAAATTCTGGACATAGATTTTAGGAATAGACAGCATTATTTTGATATATTTCTTTTAAAAAAAAAAATAGACAGCATTATTTTGATATATTTCTAACAATAAAAGTGATGAATTGATCTACACTCATCGAGAACGAGGAGAAGACAGGAAGGAGGTCCCTCAGCTCAGCTCTTTATCTTTCCTACCCAAATGTATGAAATGCTTTAAGTCATTTTTTGACCCCTACACCTAACCAACATCACAGACTGGATAAAATAAAAAAAGGAAACAAAATTGTGCTATTAAACAATTATTCCTCCATTATTTCTGAAAGATCCATTTAAGAACATTTACAAGAACCTTTGGGAACAAGACAACCCCTAAAAATCCTTTAAACGTCTATATCTCAGATCCTAAAATGACGTCATCACCGAAAAATTGTCCACTTAGGTTCAACTTCTTATTTATCATACTAAAATTTGCAAGAATATTGACCAAACCGTGCAATTCTTTTTCAAAGTGCGTTAATGTGGTCGATATAAACGCACTTTGAAATTGATTTTTTTTTTCAAAGTGCGTTACAGTAACTTGGTCCCAAATTAAACGCACTCTGAAAAATTTTTTCAAAGTGCGTTGTAACACGCGCGGCTTTGATAGGAACTGGACACAAATTTTATAATTAACACAATAGCATCAGTGACTAGTTTCTTCTGAGAACATATGAAACATCAATGTTTAACCTTTGTAACACAATTTTCTCATTTTTATGCAAATTTTCATCGATTTTACAGCACATTTTGTTTCAGAAAACATAGAGCACAAGCTTGCCTATCTACCAAATTTATATATTTCATACACTAGTATCAGATGCATCCTAAGTATAAAAATCTGATATAGGCAAGCTTGTGCTCTATGTTTCTCAAAGTGAAAAGTATCTCAAATTTGATGAAATTCCACCAGAAAAATCGGAAAAGACGGAAATTCGGGAAAATATCCTACTTCTGACCCTCTTGTGGCCTCTGTGTAAGCTTTGAATCAAAATTAGTGCTGGTTTTAAAACAAGCATATTTAAAACTATCACAATTTTAACTGTGTTCTGATTTTTACATCAAATAAGGGGCCAGATTCGGCCGTTACCATACCTTGTCCTTACAACTTTTCGAGGTTCTTTGCTTATTTAAAAATGCCTTAAGAAAGAATGCCAATCATATACAGTACCGACCGGACACAACCTAACACCAGAGCGAACCCAAAGCGCACCCCGGGTTCGCTTTCTGGGTTCGCTCGGGGTCCGCTACGGGTCCGCTTTCAGAAATTTTGGGTGCGCTCTGGGTTCGCCTCGGGTTCGCTCTGCGTTCGCTCGGGGTCAGCTCTGGGTCCGCTAGAGCGAACCCGGCGTTCGCTTTCTGGGTTCGCTTTACGCACTCATGCGCGAAGCGGACCCCGCTTCAATCTTGCCGCCAGTAAGCTCCGCCCCTTGTTTATTCCAAATACAGCAGTGAAATCGATCATTGTTGTTTTTGTGGCGATCGATACATGTGCAGGTGCAGTGGCTGCAATGTTATTGTTGACAACATACACGAACGATCACGTTTTACACAAAATAGTTTAAAATATTTAGGAGTGGATATTTAAAAAAAAAAAAAAAAAAAAAAAAAAAACAAAAAAAAAAAAAAAAAAAAAAAAAACTTATTAATAGATATTTTAGATTAAAAATATTTACTGCTGCAATTAATCGACTTTGGAAAACTGGGAAAAAAAACTATAAAAAAAAATATTTTTGAAACTACCTGTAAATAAGATTTAATAGGTATTTTAGATTACAAATAATTATTAATGTAATTCTCCGACTTAAAATGTTTTTAATCTTTTTGATACGTAAAAATGTAATTTATGATCGAATGCAGCATGTTCTATCATATGATATAGGTTGACTGTGAGTTTTGATTCTATTGAATTTTATAATATGCAGTATGGGGGTAAACATTTTTTAAAAAGTGGCCTAAATAATGAATGAATACTTATATTCATCTTTCCATTTATGAATTCAAAAATCAGCATTTTTTTTTAATTCATTCATCTGCAGAAATTAAAATTATAATAATAAGTATCAGGGATAAAAAGTAACCCCGACAATCATGTCGTGTACATTTGTCGACTAATTATTTATGTAAGTATTGGGAATTAATAATTTTTTTTGTAAAAATGTACATTTCTGATGTATTGATATAAAAATATCATGACCACAATAAGCAGTTAACGTGACCCATCATCAGAGAAAAAAAATCGCTAAACATCTTAACTATACGCTTAATCATTTAAAGTTGCGCTATTTAAAAGAATACAATACTGTACGACTTATTATATTGTTTATTTACTACCGATAATTAGTTCGTTCAATAATGTACATGTAAATCGCGCGTTGTTTTTTTTCTCCTTTTTATCTCAGTTAATAATAATAATAATAATAATAATAAAAAAACAAGGTAAATCAAGCTTTACATTATTTTTTTGTAAAAGATAAATCAAAATAGTACCATAGCAGTTTACGATTGGACATACTGTACATGTACATTTATGCTGTTCTTTATTCTTTTTTTTTTATGTATTTGTTTATTTCTTTTTTTTTACTTTTTTTCAATTAAGAAGATTAATAATTTTGATGTTGATCTGGATTTAAACAAAAATGTAAATTAGAATTATAAAAATAAAATAATTGAATGAAAGCACGTACATATACATACTCTTGTACAGTATCTTGAGATAATGAAATGTTATAATTTGTCAAAATACTTTTTTTTCTTTTTTTATTTTTTAGTAACAATTGTGATAACCATTATATTCTTTTATACATTAAAGAACTTTTTGTCTGATAAATTTACGCAATATAAATAGATGGATTTTAAAAATAAAGAATATAAATGTGTAAATATAACATGCTACCTAGATATTAATTTATAAATATAAATATTTTTTTAATCGTGTTAATAATAATTTCACACTGGACATAAACACGCTTTGCTTGTAGAATGTTTTATTTACATCGAATGACAAACTGGCATGCTGATCGGTCAACGCGCTGGTTGGTTAACACGTCTTATCGCTAATCCTGATTGACAGATCAGTTACGCAACACCGAACGCGCGTTCGCTTGCTGGGTTCGCTACTGAATTTGGGGTTCGCTTTCGGCGTTCGCTCTGGGTCCGCTGCGGGTTCGCTCGGGGTGCGCTCCGGGTTCGCTCGGGGTCCGCTATAGCGAACCCGAAGCGAACCCGAAGCGAACCCAGGCAGCGAACCCGGGGTGCGCTTTGGGTTCGCTTTCTGTTAGGTTGTGTCTGGTCGGTACTGTATAATAGCGTTCAAGGTATCGTCCACATCTGTTTATCCAGTGATTTTTTTAAATCAACAATTAATTAGTCATAGGAAGCTTTATTCAGTTAAGTAGTATTATAAGAGTGGCCTCTTATCTATTACGATCTCTGTAATATTGTCGATATTCACACAAACGTGCATGGAGTGACCTCTAATCTTAGAGGCACATACATGTATGTACATCTTCATTCTGAGTTGTATTGATATATCAATGGAAGTTGTATTGACCATTTTGGTGGTTTTTCTTCAATGTTCACTAGCATTTGGAGAAAAAAGAATTTTGCTGGGTGATCCAGACTTCGTTCATAGCCAGTTGCAGGCTTTGGACAGCAAATACCAGGATGTTCTTGCTAAATATTCCGAATTATCTGGCAAGTTTGCAGACCTCTCTGCGAAAAATACTGAGTTGTTCAATTAATACAATGACCTTGCCTTGAAGTGTAGTGACAAATCCGTGAAAACCAGTGGTGAGTCTCTCTCTCTCTCTCCCCCTCTCTCTCTCTCTGTGTGTGTGTGTGTGGGTGGGTGGGTGTGTGGTGTAAATATAATACATTATAATAATAAATAAATGTTAAAGTTTTGGTTGGAATATTTCGTTGCTAAATATTAAATCTAGAAAACTGAATTAGTGGGTTCTTCTTAATAATCGTTATATTTTCTTTGGAATCAGTGAGGATGCATAATTATATTGATAAATAAAATCGAATCAGTAAGTAACTGCATAATTTATCTTTTATAAAATATTTATTATAAAAAAGTTACTCAGAGAAATACATGTATCAATTGAATTCGATATTTACATTACTAATTATATACTAATATTCTAACCTAGGTGGAATGTTTGTACGTTGGGGGAGAGAAGATTGTCCTGATAACCAGACCGAACTTGTGTATTCAGGTATAAAAAATACGATACTTTAAAGTACAAATAAATCGAGAAAGCGATTTTCCCTTTAATCCAGAGGCTTCGGCATGTATGGACTTCATCTGCGCACTCGGCAAAAAAAAGGTGCTTGACTTTTGGAAATTTTAATGAATTATTTCTTCCTTCGTTCTTAAACACCAATCTTTTGTTTATGAATACGTTAGTTCCTTGTTTGTGGAAAAAAAAAATAATCAAAGGCTACATATGAAATATGGAGATAACCAACAGTATTCAAGCTCAAAAACCTTTTGAAAGTTAAAAAAAAGGATCAGCAGTGCTGGAACAAAATTTGACATGCACCTGATTATCCTTCCTTTCTACTGAGTTGTACTAAGGCCATACAGAGATAGAGACACAAGGGACGCTTTTGGACGTGCAAAATTTTATATCCTTAATAGTTAATGGTACATGGACGCAATGCTCCGAGGTATATACTAATTCCCCCGCCCTAAATAGGCCGTAAAAAGCCAAGGTAAAAACTGATCTAAACAAAAATGTTTCATATTCCGAATAACACACCTGCTGTAGAGTGCCATAGATTTTAGCGAGAAGCACTTCCGAAATAGGTGCTCTGTGGTCTTTTGTTCTATTTAATCTTCGCAGCCCTTCTAACGACTTTCTAACTATAAATAAATCAGCAGGATCGGTCCATTGTCTCAGTTTGGGCACATAGCTAATACCCGAAATATAAGATGAAACTGCTGAAGCTGCTGAGCCCTTGCTCGAATGATATGCTATATATAGCAGAATATGGTTTGACGGGACTGGCCATTTATCACTTAGTTTTGTCAGTATTCTGAAATCTTTAAAATTCTTTAAAGCTTGTAAGTATACAGCCCTGGTGTTTGCTGAAATGCTTGCATCTAATAATCGAGTGATTTCGTCTCGAAAATAGTCCATAGTGCCGTTGGAAATGGTGGCGGCTGACTGTCTGCGTCCGGAGCAAACTTGTGAAATCGCTGAAATTGTAAACGTGACAAACTGTCCGTCAGTGAGTTCTGAACACTCAAGACGTGCTGTGCTTTAAACGAAATGTTCAACTGCAAGCATTTTAGAACGAATTTGCGTAACAAAATCATTACTAAATCTGATTTTCATGTCATCGAATTTACAGTATGTACAACTGATTGATTATCAGATCTAAATAAAACTTTTTTTGTTGCGCAGCTTTTCCCCCATGAAAATACTGAAACAAGCAAGGGAAAAAATTCTAACACAGTGATATCATTTGTATAGCCCTTATTGAACCAAAACTCTGGCCATACGCCGTAAGTCCATGCACCGCTAAAATAAATTCCCAGGCCTTTTCCTCGACGCGCCGAGCTATCTGTAAAAAGTTCTAAATCTATATTAGACACCCAAAACTTTTCTTGAAATACCACAAAACCATTAAATTTGTCAAAAAATTCCAGCCATACAAGCAAATCCGCTTTTATCTCTTTTGTTGTTCTTAAATGATAATAGGGTTGAGATAACCCACGCGTTGCATTTGACAGCCGCCTGCAGAAAGTGCAAGAGGAATTGCTCTGCAGGCAAAATTTAAATATCCTATCAAAGATTGAATGGATTTCAAGTTGGTTTTCGATTTCTTCAATATGCCTTCAATAATCATGCTAATTTCGTAAACTTTTTCTTCCGGTAACCTGACCTGCATTTTTTGGATATCAATTTCTAGCCCAAGAAAAGTAATAACTTGTTGTCGACCCTCGCTTTTTTCCCATGCTATTGGAACCCCTAATTCTTTGCACACATGTATGAAGGTATCCACGTTCATTTGACACTCGTCTGCCGCATGACCACCGAACAAGAAATCGTCTAAATAATGTAAGACTTCTCTAGAGGTGGCGCGCTCGCGCACTATATAGCCACTCCAAAAAATGAAGAAAATTTCTCAAATGTAGAACAGGATATCGAACACCCAAAGGGTAAGCATTTGTCAAAATAATAACAGCCATCGAATTTGAAACCCAGAAGCTCAAAATCACCAGGCCAAATTTGCATTAATCTAAAAGCACTTTTGATATCCGATTTGGCTAGGAACGATCCGCGCCCTAGACGTTGAACCATGCTAATGGCCTCGTCAAATTTTGTGTAATTGACAGAACAAAGTGCTTCGTCAATAAAGTCATTGACAGAGTTATGGGTAGGGTAGGAGAGGTGGTGAATTACCCTGAATTCCCCTTCCGCTTTCTTGGGCACTACTCCCAGTGGCGAAACCCGCAAATTTGACATAGGCCGCGATTTAAATGGACCGGCCATCCGTCCTTTAGCAATTTCTTCTTTGATATTATCTCTAGCAACATCTGCATGTTTATAAAATGAGGGCAAATTAGTGCCTCTGTTTTTTCCCGAGGACCATTATAATGCAATCGAAAACCAAATTGAAAACCATCATGAGTTCTTAAGCTATTTCCAAATTCGGATAATTTGTAAAGGATTTTTTTTAAAGCTGAACTGTTTATAGGGGAGTTTGCTAATTTAAAGTTTCTGAGTTTTATTGGTTGCAGCAGTGCTGTTTGAAGCCTTTGAGATACGAAAAGTGTCATTTTTAGAACAACTAGGTTTCGGATACTTTCCCTTACAAATAGAACACAAATGCGCATATCTGCCATTGGCTGTGTTGCAACGATCCCTATTGTAACTAAAGCAGACACCAGTTTGGGTTGGCGCGTGCGCTGCATCGAGGCTAGATTCTGGCCTGGGCGGGACAGCGATCAAGCTTAACCATAAATCCGAATTCAATTTTGACCAATTTCGGTAAGAAATTGCTTGACGCACTCTAAATTGCTCGTCATAATTTCTCCAGCCCATGCCAAGAAATTTCCTCGCCGCATCGCGAATAACAAACATATACTGCACCAATTCGGCTGCCCTCCCTGGATGTCTTTGAACGTAAATATGCAAAAATTTAAGAAATGCATCCGTCCATCTATCGATGGTTGTAATTTTTTTCGTTTAAGACTTTAGGCTTAGCCTCAAGCTCAACCTTTTCATTTAATACAAAATTACTCCCAGCAGCAAACTGCTGCAGTTCTGCACTGCCCTTTGTCAACAGGGCTAAATTGATATAATTCCCAGCCCAAATTTTTTGTTTTAAGGAAAGTGGCACATGGGCACCTATATCGTCCCCAGCGCAAACCTCCATGTTTGGCATCGTCCCGAAATTATCTGCCGATGTCACGGCAGCTTCCTCCGGGGCAGGCCAAGAACTAGTGAAATCTAACTGCCTACCCTTATTAACGAGCAGCTCATGTTCAGGCTCCTCGGCCATTCCCATGGAGGCTGAAATAACTTCCTCCCTGGCCTGGGAATCTGTCATGGTGTCAGTCTGGGCTTGGCGGACAACAGCTAAATTTCTTCTCCCCCCTCTGCCCTTCTGCTGTCTGGCCTCTCTGTTCCTATTACGTGCCCTGGTAGAATTGGCACTGGACTGGGATTTCTTGGATCTTATGGGTGGCATGGTTAAGGTTGTTTGATGTAACCGTTCGAGGAGGTTTTAAGTAATTCAACAGTTATTACAAGTGCAGAACGCTGGAGTAGCTATTGAGTAAGAGGAGGAATTCGCCACGTGCGCCCCTCTTTTATACTCGCGGCAATCGGGGGAAAGTGTCAAGAAGACCTACCCCCTGTGTTTTTCGGAAATCAATTAAATGCGTTTAATTTGCGATTGCATTAGACGACCTTAAAACAATACAAATATGGAGCAGAGCAAACACCGACCTCCAAAAACATCAGAGGTAGGATCAGGTGCCATGGATGAGTGAGCATCCCCTGCCAATCGCTCACACCTGCCATGTGATTCTTGTCATGTATCGGGAAAGAAAAAAAAAACCCGGAAAAATCTGTAGACAATTCAATGTGTAAATAATGGCCTAACAATTAGTATGAAAACTTTCAGTCAGCATTTGACTTAACGATAGGTAAAACTTGCTGACATGGTCATTGTATCGACCATAAAACATGCAAAATGATGATTTCAAACGAGACTGTTGACATCCTTGTTTCATCAACTTATTTTTCAATAGCTTGCCTCGTTTTAGACATTGTTCATACGTAGAGCATGCTCTTGCGTATCGAATCAACTGGGAGACAAAAAACCCCATAATTATGCAGATGATAAGGGTATATTGCTACATAAGTAAGGGAAGTTGACGATCAAAAAATTGAAGTCATCACGTTTGTCATAGAGCTTTGTTGTTAGGTTACCATTAATGTCTCTCTTTTCTAGTAAAATATCCAGATATGAAACAGATGTGTCAGGTATCTTTTATTTCAAGCTCACTGGGATATATCGAGTCGACATCCACTCCTCTGGAAAAAAAAACTTCGATTTACGGCTACACTAGTACTTTTTTCACAAGTTTCGCGTATCATTTTTCGCATTTATATGCACTAGATGAAACCCCGCGCAAGCGCGTGGAATTGAATTGTTACCACCGACTGCTGATGGAATAATTTTAGTAATATATATAATAGTTTCTACTGACAGTTAATTACATTAAAAATATATCTAGATTTTCTTTGGATGCTGCATGTATCTGAACAATACTTTCAGGATATGTAGAAGACTTTCTCTTCGAATTAATCAATAAATCTCAAACTTGCATGAATTGATTGATTGCTTGTTGTTTAACGTCCCAATGGAGAATTTTTCACTCATAGAGAGACATCACCTACTTTAGATGAATGCCACTCATTTTGACAAATGAAGGTCGCATACGGTTATTACATGAGGTATCTTTATCATGCAATGCCTATGCCTCCCCCGACGCGGAACCTCGGTTTTTAAGGTCACATCCGAAAGACTTTCTCTTCTACAGTGCCGGCGCTTGGCGAAAGAACAATCGCTACCTTTGTTAAGCGTCTAAGGTTTGACTCGGCATCGGGGATTAGAATCGAAAACGGGACCTCCCAATTAGAAAGCGAACGCCCAATATACAACTACGCTACCATGACCTGTCAAACTTGCATGAATTATTTATTTTTAGATCCATGTGAAAACTTTATTTGATGCTGTAAGTGATGATTTTTAAAATCTATGGAAGTTTTGCTTCACGTCAGTCACAAGATGCCTTTCAGAACAATTGTACTTTATAATTCTGTATGTGTTCAAGGGTTTGCCGGTGGCTCCTGGTTCAATGACGACGGTGGTGCTTCAGAGTTTGTTTGTCTCCCACGTGATCCAAAATAAACAAGGAAATTCTCAACATTTCATGCAAGGATGTTTGGATCTGAGTACGACACGACAGGGCCATTCTTTGGTCTCCACAATGGTGACGATGTTCCTTGTGCTGTTTGCAGAAGCACAGTGGAATCCAGTGTTCTAATGATACCTGGGAAGAACAGCTGCTACAGCGGATGGACGATGCAGTACCACGGGTATCTCGTCTCCGGAAACCATGACCATAAATCAGCAACAGAGTATATTTGTCTTGATGAACATCCCGAAGCCCTTGTTGCAGGGGGAGCAGACCAAGATGGAAAAGTTTTTTATCCTGTTTATGCCATCTGTGGATCTCTGTCCTCCTTATGAGAACAACGCATATTTAACTTGTGTTGTGTGCACAAAATAATGTTCAATAATTAAATCAGTAAGAAAGTCTAAGAAATAAATACAGGATATTAAAGTTGAGTGATTTTACAAGGCATGTCTAATTTAGCTGTGTTGTGTGCAAAAATTAATATTTATTCAATTTGATGAAATACGAAGATAACGAACAGTAATCAAGCTCAAAAGTCCATTGAAACAAAATCAATCGGGAGCAGAGCAAACACGGACCTCTAAAAACATCAGAGGTGGGATCAGGTGCTATGGTGGAATAAGCATCCCCTGCCGACTGGTCACACTCGCCGTGTGCTCCTTGTAATGATCGGGAAAACAGAAAAATTCATAGACAATTCAATGTGTAAATAATGGCCTAACAAATAGTATGAAAAACGTCAGTCTGCACTCGACTTAATGACAGATTGTATTTGCTGACAAGGTCATTGTATGTACCATAGAACTTGCAAAATGATGATTTTAAACGAGACTGTTGATATTCTTGTTACATCAACTTGTTTGTCAATAGCTTGCCTTGTTTTAGAAATTGTGCATGTTCTTGCCTATCAAATCAAACTCCATATGCTAACGATAAAGGTATATTACTACATAAGGGAAGATGACGATAGAAAATGTTGAATTCTTCACATTTATCATGAATTTTTGTTGTTAGGTTACCGTTAACGTCTTATTCTAGTAAAATATCCAAATATAAAACAGATGTGTCAGACTCTGTAGTATCTTTTATTTCAAGTTCATTGGGGGTAAAATGTATTTCGAGTTGATACATGAATGGAAGTAATTATTGTAAATTGATAATTCGTGATTTATTGTGTGATTTTATGAACCAGCTTAAAAAACGAGTTGAAATTAAAAATACATATTTATAATTATCCACCAAAATTGAATGGAATATACATCAATTAAAGAAATGTGGTAAAACTCATCAAATACATGTGTAAAACAATCTATCATCAATATAAACAGGTCATAAAACCTGCAATGTATTTCCAAATCAAAACTTCTTCTTGGCAATTGAATATCTTTATTAAACATCTACTGGTCTTCTAATAATATTTACTCAATCCCTAAAATACCCTTAACTTCCTACTGTTCCTCAATAACAAATATACACACAGCCTTTCGCGAAGTCGACTGACAACAATGTACATTCCGGCTGTTCACAGTCAGTCAGAGACATTGCGGGTGGAGTTAACTTGTTTTTTTTCTGACTAATTGGATTTTTTTTTATAAATCATCACTCGATGTGGAAGACATTGAGAATAAAGATTTGATACTCAGATGGTGAGTAAGTGTTTCTTTAAAAGCCCCAAGACTTAGCATAGTAAATACATGTATTATAATTCATAAAGTACAGCAATGCGACTTGCCAAAATGATTGACATAATTCTGTATTCCAGGAATAACATTTTGACAATTTCTTTAAAGATCATTTATCAAACAGACGGACAGATAAGCAGCTGTTTCACCTTTTTGTATAACTGGCATTTATACAATTTTAGGAAGGTGACCCTGAGTTTCATTCCAACCAAGTAATAAAATATTTTCTTAGGTACATTTATGTCAGATGTTTAAGATCATGTTGATGTTGATACAGATAGACAAACACATGCATATAAGAATTCATATCTAATTCTTATAATTAAATGTCATTCGATAATTTATAAAAATGACATACATGTACATGTATATTAAATTTTATACAATTATACAAATTACTAACTCTTTTGCATTCTTTGACGTTCTTTAACTTTTATTTACAATTAGTTTTGAGTGGATATAAACAAGGCAAATTATAATAAGTTGAAACTTTGTTTATAAGACTTAACTTTATTACCTGTTGCATTCAATAGCAAAACAAAATTGAAGTAATATAGTTCAAGTCTTTAAGTAAAGAGCATTGAAACAAGTATGCTTATGGTATCACATGCTACCTGTAGTACATGTATATAAGAATGATAAGAAATATAAATCCTGTTAACGTTATTTTCTAAATAGCACATTCGTGTACCTGAAGCATTCAAGAGAATATTCACTTTTAGAAAAGGGGTATAGAAAACAATACTACAGTTAGAATCTAATATTAATATACTGAAACGCAAAAAAAAAAAAAAAAAACACACAACAAGCATTAATCCACAAATATTTGAATTTTTTATCTAATGATTTTCAAAAATAAATACAGTAATGTAAAACTCGATTTAAAAACATCAAAGATTTGATAAAAATGTTAAATGATTATCTTTTAACTTCAGAAAGTAACACATAAATGTTAAAACACCCCAACCCTCGCCATTCAATTACAGCGTGCAAGACTGCCATGTGCAACAGTTGCAGCTTGATTTCTACGATGCAATAGATTCATCAATCTCGAGATGTGAGCGGAAGAAATATTCTTTGCCATTTTTAAATGCCTGTTTTTCAGATGATGAGGTCGAATTTTCTCTAGCCAAGCGCAGTGAAGTAACCCTTGGACTTCCGGTCCATGGACTGTCATTTATGCTAGTGATACGTAAGAGCCTGTTGAGGCGTGATGTGGTGTATAATTGCATCTGCAACTCTCCATCACCTTTATTTGAGATTTTCCAGCTAAAGCAATAGAAATGCGCACTTAAGTCATTTTTAGGAAGCCTTGGCATCGCTTACGGAAAAGAAAGAAGAATTTATTTTTCGAAACATTGCTGCATTACTTATGATGAACAGATACAAATCCTTAAAACCCCATATTATTGCCAAATGTTTTGTTAAACATGCAATTTTTGATTTCTGTTAAGCGGACTCAAACTTAACTTCCGGTAATGGTATGAAAATCATTCAACCGTTAAATTACCGATATTTACAAAGTTGAAGATGTCCTTACTTTTAAGATACAAAATTTTATCCTATATATAATATTTCCCCATAAATTAGGATGTTGCGTTTCTTTTGCGTTTCAGTATATTTGTAAACTTTTGCAAATTTATTGTTTACTGCATGAGACGGGCGGAAAACATGAGGAATACAGTGTGATAGCGTATAAAACAATTCATTAATTGTATTATGATGGCCAGACTTTTATACTTCAACAGTAATGAAATTGTCCCCTTGAAGGAATACTTACGATCACTTCTGTTGAAATATTGATAAAATGTGTCACGTTATGCACTATTAGATAAAAATACTGCCACACACTGTGTAAAGCTGCTCTCAACAAGAGACAATGTTTGGAACTACATTAATGTGCTTATTTCTCACTTTTACACCATTGCAGGCAAATATGGAAAAAAGGATTTTACTTAACGATCCGGACTTGATACACTCTCAGATTCAAGCTTTGGAGAGAAAAGTCCAGGACACGATGGCGAAATATACTGATCTGACGACAAAGTACAACACTTTGCTGACCAAAACGAATGGTTTGAATGTACACATATAAATACTAGTAGTTAGACGTCCAATGAACATTTTAATACCATGATGAAAAAGGAGACGATAACGAACTGTGATCAATTTTATAAATTGTGTAATCAATACGAATCGTTAACAAGGCAAAAATGTGGACCTTGGAAACACAAGAGGTGGAATCAGGGGCCAAAGAGAAGAAACCATTCCCTGTCGTAAACGGAGTAATGCTTAGTCAAAACAAGTATAAAAACAATGGATTAACAAATAGTATGAAACATATCAGTAAAAATACGATCTAATGCCAGTAGTAAAGGCAGGTTTTTTTGTTTTGTTTTGTTGTTTTTTTTTGTTTTGTTGTTTTTTTTGCAAACAAAGTCATCCGAACAACCAGAGAGTCTGAAAAATATTGACAATAACGTGATTGATGAAAGTCCTTTAACATCAACTTATTTGTCAGTTGCCTAACTTCGTTTTAAAATTAGACATACCTTGGACTTGCACTTGCGTACCGAATCAGTTTGGTGACATAAACACTATATATAGGTTAGAGTGGTGTGTTATTTCATAAGTACATGTAGTGGAGGTCGAAAAGAAAAATGTAAAGTCATCCTATATGGTGTCTTGGTATTGACCATCAGAGCAACGAAATTAATTAATGATTAAAATATGCAATTTTATATTTTTTATTTCCTTGTTACAGCTGGCGGAATATTTGTTCGATGGGGACGAAAAGAATGTCCAGGAAATAATACTGAGCTTGTTTACTCAGGTAAAAAACTTTGCCCATACATTGTACCTTTTCGTAAATGTTCTTTTTCTTTGATATATCATTTGGGATATTGTGATCCCCAAATTTATCTTTATTATATCTTCAGTCACTGCGAAAATGTGTGCCAATGTATCATGGAGGAATTTTTAAGCAAATACATGTACATTCATTTTCATCAGACATGTGGCTAAATACTTGTACAGTATTCATTGTACAACGGTATATGTATATACGAATAAAGGTGTACTCTATTTTATAAATAACACTTTCTTATATTCATATTATCCCCCTCTCCATTCAAGGCTTCGCTGGCGGTTCCTGGTATTACCACACTGAAGCGGCAGCTGAATATGTCTGCCTCCCTCGTGACCCCGACCTTACAACAAAATTTTCTTCAAGTGATGCCTTAATGTACGGCTCGGAATACGACTCAGGTGAATTTGGCCAGGCGAGTGGCAACGATGTCCCATGTGCAGTTTGCCGAAGCATGGTAGAATCTACCGCTCTGATGATTCCTGGCAAATCTTCCTGCTACGACGGCTGGAGCATGCAGTATCACGGAGACCTTGTCGCTGGAGCATACTCACATAAAGCGGCAAGCCAGTATATATGTCTCGATGAGCATCCGGAGACTTTGACAGCAGGGCAGGATGACCATGACGGAAAACTATTTTATCCAGTTAAAGCTATGTGTGGCTCTCTAGCTTGTCCTCCCTATCACAACAATAGATATCTTACATGTGTTGTCTGCACTAAGTAAATGAAAAGTAGATTCTATTCATGTGAATGCCTATGATTTTCAAATTTATTATGCAAACGAACAAAAAAACCACTCATATATCCAAATAGAAAGGCACAGTACAGTGATAAAGACAGCACCGGTTAACGAGGATACATTCAGGCCTAGCTGCTTAGTGGGGTGACATTGTACATGTACTTACTGCCTTACCAATAGGATAAAAGTAATAATAATGTTCCGGTTCCAGATATCATGCTCCGGGGCAATAACTTAAATGAGTTCACTTTTTGATCCCAGTCTCACTTTTACACAGTGAGTTTATTATGAAAAAGTGAGATCGAGTTCAAAACAATCTAATTAAAATTAGATCTTTGATCCGCTCCACGTAAATCGCTACACAAATCGTAGCGATCTAGTTGGAGCGGATCAAAGGTTTAATTTTAATTAGATTGAGTTCAAAAGTAAGCCAAAGTAACTGTAATGGCCCCGAAGCCAGGGCACAGGATCATGAAATACTTAAAGAATGAAAGACTTAAATAAAACTTTATGTGTATTATTTGTGAACTGAACTTAAAAGGAGATGGATGAACAAATTAAGAAAATGATCCTTTCGCTTTCTTTACAGTGTGTATGCTATTCCACAAGAAAATAATTTCAAACTTTGTGAGATTTTTGCAGATTGTGGGGATTCTAAATGAAGTATACTTTAACATTAGATTAAATATCAAAGAAAATTTTGTTATAATTGAGATTAAATTTTTCACCTTCATGTTTGTCGCACTATAGGCATTTAGCTCGCTTTGTTCGCCCATCTTCTTTGCCAGAAAGTACTCAGGTGGTGCCATCTCTATAATTTTTATAATCTTTTTAATTTTGTCAAAACAATTTTTTTTTTTTGGACTTGTTTAAACTCAATTTCGAGGAAAATTTGTCATGTCGAAATAATTTCCATGACCCTGAGGCCAGATGTAATTCCCCACTATTCTTGAAAGTATGTCCATAATGCCCTACAATTTTCACGCAGTGTTCAAAGCATATTTATTAGGTTAACTAAGGCATTGTACCGAAAACAGATTAAGAAATTCTAAATTAATACAACTGGCTATATTTATATTAAACCTCTTCTCTAAGACAAATGTAAACAAGTAATATCGTGGCATGGATTTGTTAACTAGTTTGTATCATTTAATCATAAAATAAACCAATCATATGCTGTTACATAATTTTTTTTCATATTTTTTAGGAACATGAGCAATTTATCTACAAAATTTCATGATGTTTCTTAACGGGCAAAAAAAAAAAAAAAAAAAAAAAAAAAAAAAAAAAAAAAAAAAACACCCCCCCCCCCAAAAAAAACACCCCCCCCCCCAAAAAAAAAAAAAAAAAAAAAAAACCCGGCCTTATCGAAACTTCTCTTTTTTAGGCAAAAGTCAAAGTAGATGGAGGCATTAATATATAAAGTTTTGTTGATAAGGTTAGATTATAAAGAATTTTATAGCAGTATGACATTACTTTGGATCAAAGCTCGTAGATAATTAAAATGTTGTTTAATAAAAGAATTTGAAAAAAAAATATTTACTTTGTGATTAATCGACTCTTTATTCTATTTAAATGTGCGAAGGACAATAAATCTTACCAATGTATATCCTGCACTTTAAATATTCAGAATTGGTTTACCCAATACACAAAATTTATAAATATTTTTAAAGTTACATTGATAATGCTGTTTACCAAAATTGAAAAAAAAAATTATGCTAACAGATACTTCTGTTTATCTGTGGGTGACATCTTAGAAAGGCTATCGACGTATTCATTTTTTTGTGCTTATTAATAATTTTAAGCTTTATTCAGTGGATAGTAATTTGTTCAACTTTTAACCCATAAAAAGTGTGAGTATGGAATCACCTAAAAAAGAATTTGTCTTTCATTAGAATATAAACAATTTTAACATATTACATATATCTCCTACTGTGATCTCGTCATACAGAAATTTAGAAATTCGTGCCGTTTTAGATAACAGATATTGGTTTAACAATCGAACATGTTTCTAAGATCCGCCCCAAAACCTGTTTTTCTTATTGAAGTCAATGGCCTTGAACAGCTGTTGAAGTGAATGCCGAGAAGACACAATGGCATTCGAGCGTTGGCGATTCTTTCAATGTAGTACACATAACGTAAATGGCTTCGTTAAAGTTAATTCTTTGTGCTGAAAATGCAGATGTCGGATACAGTCACGTCACCTGAGATAAAAGGTAAGAAAAATCAATTCAGTTTAGATAAAACATTGGAATGTGACTAGGTGACAGTAATCTTGGTGATGTTTACCTGTGTTTAATGCACCTGTCTACATATTTTCGTTACGTTTTTGAGCAAATAGAGGTTTGCATGCATGAAAATGCACATTTTGACAATCTACAGATCTGTATTTAAACATAAATATGTACTAATATTACGATATCGAGTTTAAATAATTTACTGCTCATGCATAAGAAGTGACCTGATTTATTCCTGGGTATGTAAACACTGAATGCGCAGAGGCGAGTTCTCAGTCGAACTGTATTTTTAAAATTCTCTATTTCTTTTATATTTTCCCCCCACAATTCGATAAAGGATAGATAGGATTCTATTGGTAGCCTCTCTCTCTCTCTCTCTCAACATGCTATAGTCTTGTAAGTTGCATTTGAGCATTTACGATGTAAGCAAGAAGAAGGATTCAATATTGACACGATGTCGTCAAACAGTGCGATGTAAAAGATGTAATTAAGAAAGAAGAAAACAATGTTAACATGATGGCGACTTAATATCGTCCAACATTCCAATATCGACAATATAAAAAAAGATGTAAACAAGAAAACAGAATGCAACGTTGAAACGATGTTGATTCGATAACGTCCAACATGGCAACAAGAAAAAAGTAGGCAATGTTGACACAATATAATGTCGACTCGGTATCGTCAAACATTGCAATTTTGACGAAGTGAAGGATGTTAGTTAACACTAAAATAGAATACAATACTGATAACATTTCCACTCGATATTGTTTAAAATTGCAATGAGATAAACAAAGATATTGTCCAACATTACTATATCGACAATGTAATCAGTATAAGAGAGTACATTGTTGACACGATGTCGACTGTCATCCAACATCGGGATGTTGAAATACATGTAGTTAACAATGTTAGTAGAATGAGGAACAATGTGTAAATGTTTGCTATGAATTAAGAAGTATATATACAGCGACGTAGACCGGTAATATCGATAAAACATCGTACACTGGATATAGCTCACGTTTATAGTGGAAAGGTAAAACGCCGATAGAAAGAAAAATTAATTATTATGTACGAACTAATCTGTATCTTTTTAGGATTGTTATTGTTGTCTGTCCATCCGTCTGCAAGAAGATAAACTTTTATATACAGTAAATGACGAGATTGTATAATTAGTGTTCATATTAATTTTCATTTCAACGTCAACACGTTTCAGATGATGTTCTTATTCTGTAACTTAACACTAGCAGGAAAAAGTATAAAATTTTTGTTCATGCTATTAATAACTCTGCAATAGAGAATCAGTGAAAGCTTTAATATGTTACAAAAAAATGCGTATGATACGAGGGTGTGGCATGACAGTGACCTAAGGTTATTCCATCACGTTCTTTATCAGGACTATAGCTGTGTACTGAACAATTATTGGAAACTCATGTTTGGTACAGAGATTGTTAATGAAAAGAGGGTGAGTCATGACGTTGACCATAGGTCATCCCGGGAAGTTCAAGGTCACTTATATAAAAAGTGTGAACTTCATGACAAGTCTAATTTTCTAATGGAGAAAAATTGCATGTTCTTATTTCACTAAAAGTTCTAGATTTAATTACTTACGACCAAAGGATGTGTAAGTTTTATTAACTAAGGTCTTTTTGGTAAGTTCAAGGTGAAATGTACAATACTTGAATGCAGCAGGGGTGTTATTTTGTGAGCTCGCTCACAGTACATCCAGTTTCCATACCGATTGTTAGATTCAAAATTTGTTTATTTATAAGTGACATATTGTACATCATTCATATGCATAATATACATTCTTTTCTTTTGTCGTAGAGGCACTACGACAGCGGCGGAATGATTCCTTGTCTAAATTCTTCAGACATTCAGCTGTGTCTGCTGGTTTGGCGTTTGTTGGAGTAGCTGTTGGAATCGCCAGTATCGTGGTGGGAGTAGATAATGGGCCGTGGCATCTGGCAGGTGGATCTCTTATTCCAGGAATAATGGTTAATTTTATTTTCTTTTAATTTTAGAACAATATATATATATATATATATATATATATATATATATATATATATATATATATATATATATATATATATATATATATATATATATGATGTTAACATGCAGTCGAACAGTAGACGCAATTCATTGGTCCCAGTACCTCCCAGATACTATATACTAGCTAGACATGCAGACGGAGAGAGCGACAGACGTAGTGACCTCCACAGACGACATAAAAAAAGAAACCACTCTAATGGACAAAACTGATTTGCAATGGCAATGGCACACATACTTCTAAAGCAAGCTTTCTTTTTTCAGATCAGTATTTGTGCCGTACTTGGATATCAAGTGTATCAAGCAGGACGAGCACACCAGGGTTACGAGAATGTTGGAGCCAAGGCCAAATGTTTTGTAAATAATTATAAAGAGAAAGCATAAATATTAGATAAATAGACAAATACATTACTAGGGTAAATGGGTTATATATTTCGTTCTGTTGACCCAAAAGCTGTCTATAACTTTTTTTGTGGTGCATGTCAGTCAAATCCTGCTTTTTATTTGAGGGCGATTTCCAAAGTGTTGCTTGTTGTATTGCTTGTTGGAAGAAATTTTATAAAATAATACTCAATTATTTGACAGTTCGACTTTGTTGACCTTTGATATACTTATTGTGTTGCCTGCAGAGCAGAGCGACACTTAGGGATCACTTTACCTGGCGTTTGTCTGTCTGTCCGTCTGCCACTCCTTATCTCTCGAGAACTGTAAGAGGTATTGATTTGATATTTTGCACAAATATTGCTTGGCACTATGGCTTTTGTAAATTACTATTGTCACCGACTTGTGACCTTGACCTTGACATATTTTTCAAAATAGTTCATAGTGCCGAAATACAGCATATTTTTGACATTTAAGAGGTGAGTCTGAGTGATGTTCAGCATGTACACTGTCATTAATTATGAAAAATGACAGCGTTACAATCCACTTGACCTTTGACCTTTGTGAAAAATACCCCGGGCAGTTTAATTTAACTTATGACTTTTGAATCTGTTAGAGGCAGGGTTTTTATACGTATAATTAGTATTTATACAATCATGTTTATGAGCTCATGATACTGTACTTTGAAAGTGTATGATACCATATTCAGTTATATTTAAATACTATGAAAATACATCGGGATCAGTATTCCACTACGGATCGTGTAGACTGACAATTGCAGTAAAGATAGACTGAAAACTTTTTTGGAAGATTGTTGAAAATTATTCTTTAATAAAATGATAAATAATATTTCTAATCATTTCAGTTTCATTATTTATTTGACGGTTTTCGTTGATTGTTAGATTCTTACCCAGTCTTGGATGCTTTTTTTTATTTGTAGGCAAATGCATGAACTATCATGCTCGTTGTAAATGAATAGTTGACCACTCTTAGATTTATTTACATCTTTTATGAAGCTACAAAGCAGGCAACACATGCATTCCTTTGAACTTTTTTTTTTTTTTGTTCTCCTCACAATGTAGACTGAAAATTATTATCCTTAAAAATTATAAACTGGCATCTATTCTGTATTGCTTATCAGAAGACACCCATGATACTCAGCAGGTGACTTTGTTAAATAATCTTTTTTAAAGACATGAAAGTAAATTGTAACTGTGAAAGGAGAAATTTTGATATTCACTAATTGCCTATTTAACTACATGTAGTCTCAAGATTTTTAACAGCTACCAAAATAACACTGGCCTTGAATATATAGTTTTTTGTGATTAGTCTAAACATATTCTGAAGACTAGGGAAAGTGTTTTCATATGTATAGACTGTTTACCTATCATACCACAGCGAATTTCAGTTAAAGGAAATTACTGGGACTTTGAAAAATTGACAGGTTTCTTTATAGCTATATAAGGAACATAATACAAGGTCTTTTATGGACTCATAAAAGTTTCCTTACAACCGAAAATTCTGTACAAAATTCTGTAGAGAATGCACATTGAGACATTCAAAATACATAGAGGATATTCAATGTTTTGTAGATGAATATGGAATTTATTTCACGAGTGGGACAGGATTTTTTTTTTATATTTTCACGAGTGCGAAGCACGAGTGAAAATGTAAAAAAAAAATTCCTGTCTCACGAGTGAAATAAATTCCATATTCATCTACAAAACATTGAATTTTCTGTTTATTACATTTTCTTTGATTTTCCCTTTGCCTCTGTCTTTTCTTAACACAGTGTCATAGGCTTGACGTCATAGTTGAGTGGTTGAGACGTCATAACTTAGCAGTTGTGAGATTGAAAACATTACATAGCATGGATTTTAGCAATAGATTTGGGAAGAAATTTGCAGTTTTAGCTCTATCAAGATGGTTATATATAGTTACTATCTCTATCTTATGACAGGCCAGAAATTATTTTTTACTTACTTTAATATCCTTTCACACCGTAAGAGAATATCATTTTGGTATCCTTTCACACTGTGAGAGGATATCACTTTTATTCAATAAATAAATTACAGTATTTCACTGTTGAAAATGTAATAAAATGTATATATACACACACTCTGAGTATATTTTCCTTGAAAGACAGGCTTTGATATTTTTTTTTAAATGTGTACAACAGCCATTTTCAGATGTATTGCAAAATATTTCCTATAATATATAATATAAAATATATTACCTAGTGGTTACATGTATATGATATTGTAGAGAATTAAAATGCCATTTTTTGCAAAGGGTGGAGAGACCTATTTATGATTGCTCAAAATTCTGTCTTATTAATTAAAAGAATTATTATGATCTCACACTTTAAATATAGTCACCTTTCTTTTTTAACAGTTCGTGGCCCACTACGTTTTAAGTTTGCTGACAGCTTTAATTTCTCTGGCCTTCATCGCACTCTCAGCTGTTGGTATCGTCTGGTGTTCAGGAGTCGAACATTATTACGTAAGAATTAACCGTATCACCTACAAGAAAAACACCACTTGTCCGGAAAACAAAACGGCGGCCATAGTGACTAGCGGATTATCCATGTGCGACAGCTTCCTGATAAGTGTGTGGTGCATCCTGGGAACAGTTTTCTTTTGTTGTTACTTTAGAGCATTTGGAGTCCAACGGAAGTACAGATATTATCCATAGTAATTAGATACCTGACTTGTCGGGAAAGTTTATTTTCTATATAATCAATTAATATCTCCATGTTTGTATTCAGAAATAAAGAGGGTTTAGAAAGCCATTATTTTCATTGGCATGATTGGTAAGAATACATGTATTTTATTAATGTTCATTTTGTTTGAAGGGTACACTGTACGTATGCAATTCGAATACAACTACTAGTATTACAATTTGTGACTGAATGATTTATTCAGTAAATCTTAAACGTGTTAAATATATGGAAGCAAATAGTTTTTTTTTTTTTTGGTTTTCTGTACTCCCCACAAGTATATTATTTTGCTGTAGTTTCAATATATATTTAATTTAGAATTTAGATGCTGATCCCCCCCCCCCCCCCGGTTTTGTTATGTTGGCAAATTCCTGCAACTGAGAAAAAATGTAAGCAAAAGTTACAGAAGGATCGAACTCCCACCCACCCACTACGAATACTAGGATTTTTTGAGTTTGTGCATTTTACTATTTTGTGCTTATCAATCTTATCTGCCGTCACGGTAGCTCAATCGGTAGAGCGCTCGCTCCGTGATCGGAATGTCGTGTGTTCGAGTTACGGCCGCGACTGAAGTCGATAAAAAAAAAGAAAGTAATTGTTCCTTCGCCAAGCGCTCGGCACTTTGATAATGAAAGTTGCGGGTCCTTCGGATGAGACCTTAAAAACCGAGGCCCCGTGTCACGGTAGGTGTTGGCACAATAAAGAAACCTCCCTCACTGCTCAATGGCCCTGAGTAAAGGTATAGATTTGAAGTCCTTTACCGGTATACGGTGACGTCTCTATATGAGTGAAAAATTGTCGAACGGGTCGTAAAAGCTAAAAATATCAAATCAATCAATTTTAATTTTTGGAAGTTGCCCCCCCCCCTTTTAAAATTGTTGCTGTGGGTCTGATTTCAACAGGTTTAAAATATCAGACATGTAGTGCAATGAAATAGAAATAAATCTTTCATATACATGTATGCTTGTTCTGGAGTGACATGTCAATAAACTAGGATCTTGTTGTAAGTTATTATTTTGAATTCTATGACATGTACTGACTCTTCATTTTCTTTGGGAAATACACAATGTATCATTAGGGATGCGTTAAAAGAAGTTTAAGCAATCCAAAAGCCGGGGATAATTAAGAAATTTTAACATGTATAATTGATTGATTGATTGTATATTGTTTTACGTCACATTTGAGAATTTTTCAATATTATAGAGACGTCACCATATGCCGGTGAAGGGCTTCAAATCTAGACCTACTCAGGGCCATTGAGCAGAGAGGGTTCTTTATCGTGCCAACGTTTTTTTAAGGTCTCATCCCGTGACTTTCATGCCAGTCGCTTGAGGAAGGAATAGTCACTCCATATGCTTAGGTTAGGTTTGACGCGGCGCGGTGAACGAGAATCGAACCCGGGCTTCCCGATCGCCCTAAAACTAGACTACTGTGACGGTAACATGTAATTGATTGATTAACTGTGCGTTGTTTTACGTCCCGTTCGAGAATTTTTCACTCATATAGAGTCAATCTTAATTATTTTCATGGATTGCAACCAACATTTTTAATTAATGACAATAATACACTTCTTTCATTGCAATTGTACATTGTACAAAATAATAAATGGAAAACATCAGATCGCTCTGTATATATCCTTCTACATCTTATTCAGTGAACATTGTATTTTTTCCACAGTAGCAATTAAGGTTGTTCGTCTTCACGGAAGACCCTATTATAATAGTAATTCTACTGGGTTTTTTTATTAGGATTATAATAATTATTATTATTTATTTATTTTACTTCTAAATTTTCTCGTCATTCCCACGTGCACCTGGCTTCATATCCAAAAATCTGAGTAAATAGAAATATATTTATAAAAACTAAGGAGGTAAAAGATAGATAATTAGTAATCAATTTATTTTCCAACCCGAAAATGTTGTTTTGAGGTTGTTGCTTGCGTAACTGACCACATATGTAGAAGAAGCCGCCGCTGATCGAATATAAACGTTATCATGAGTGTTTAGAGACACAACCATTGTTCCAGAATCGGAATCATAGTCGTGTTCGTTGTTGTCTGTCTCGCCAAAAGTATAATCTACCTCGTCATGGTTAACGTAAATTATGAATCTGTTCTGTCCGTGACTTCCTGTATGAATAGTCCAAGAGAATACATATACACCAGAGCTAGGGGCCGAGAACATCCCGCTATATTCATTGTATCCTCCGCCCAAATTTGTTTTTGCAACATCGAAAACTAAGGTGTGATCGATACTTGGATTCGGTTCTGGGGCTGACATATACGCATAAAACGCAACAGGCTCAGTCCCAATCCTAGTGTTCCGAGTGAGATCCATGTTTGACTTTGGGTCATCCAGTGCAGACTTTTTCGCTGAAAGAAAATGAGTGTTAAAATGGATGTTAGTTGTATTGATATTTTTTTTCCTGGAAAACTAAGTCGACAAGAGCGTATACTTTCATTCATCTCTGTCTGTCTGCAATGTAAAATATATAGAACGGAGATCAGAATTTAAAAAAAGTCCTTTTGCTACATTCGCTTAGAATACATTTTCTTTCCAATTTTCATTTTAATGTAACCTCTGCCAAAGGCTGCAGTATATGTTAGATAATAGAAACGGTCTCCAATTAAATGCTATAATTTGAAAAGAAGATTCGATCAGCAAGATTTGGCTGCAGATCAATGGTTAGGTGTAGAAACATTATTATCTTAACATTAATTTAATTGTTTACATGGCTGAAGTAAAATTTTCTGACTTACTAAGTAATTGGGAAAAATCAAAATATTTCAGAGTGAAAAAAAATTCTCACTAGTTTGTGTCTTCTCGATGGTTCTACTGATGTTTTTGTCCTTGATCAAATCATCTCGAGCGGAAATGAAGTCATCGACATTTTTGAGATTATCCATTTCCGCTGTAAGTTTGTTCACATCAGCGCGAAGTTTACGATTTTCTCTTCTAAGTTCTTTAATTTCCATTTCTTGTCGTTTAAGATTTTTGCGAATTTCCAAAAACTCTTTTTCAATATCAGTGTTTCCATAGCATAATGATAGTGTCTCAAATAACACAACTACGCCAACCAGTGTATCACTTCTTGTGCTGATCATGGTAAAATATGCAATGACTTAAATCGCTATATCTTTGAAGTGTCACCGATAAGAAACACATGCAGTATAGGTAAAATGTTACGTCTTTGCATATATAAGCACATGCCATGTAAGACTAGTACATGAACTGACTCCTTGATGGATGTTTAAATGAAAAAGCTTAAAAATTGTATGTTTTGAATGTTTTATAAATAATATAATTTATATCCTTGATTTTTAGAACTAGGCCACCTGTCCTTCTATTGATGGTTGTATTAAAGAACTTCACAGCCATAAACTCTTATATCGAGTGCATATATGGATGCATGATTCAAATATACGAAAGGTTATAGAAATCTTTTGCTAAGATTGGACATTCTTAGAAAATCCGGGCTAAAGTGACATAACAAATCTTAGTAAGCCAACTATATATAGAGTGCAATATTGAAAGCTAAGAAATTGAGCATCCTTTGTCAAATCACATTGGCTGGAATGACTATTACATGTAAAACAGATCTATCATATATACATGTATCACCTAGTAGTCTCCCATTGCTTTAGTGTCCTTACCCCGTCCACCACACTTCCTGTTTCTGCCGCTTTGTGGAACTGTTATCATGTTGTAAATTTTGAATTTACTAGGGGGAGGTAAATGCAAAATTTACAACATGATACTATCTTACTCCTGTCGAGTGGTGACAACTGAATGCTTTTGTCATCTATTTAAACTATTCTAATGTTTGTTAAGCTATCTGCACAGCAAATTTTCACTAGAAGGAAAATCTCTGTATTTTATGGAATTCCATATACGACAGCCAACTGCTTACTGCCAACTGCTCACTGCTTACTGCCAACTGCTCACTGCTTACTGCCAACTGCCACACATATCTGAATAAATTTTCATATTTATATTGATATTTATGTGAATTTTCATAAAACCAGTCGCGGATCCAGGATTTTTTTACAGGAGGGGTCCACCCCAGTAAAAAAAACATCTAACTCAGAAATTTCTTGAACCCCCACCCCCCAAAAAAAACCAAAAACGTAAACTCCTTTCCTAAACGTAAAAAAACCTATTTCGGCGGGGGGAGGGGAGGGTTTGACATCTTATGCTTCATATCTATGACTTTTCATATCAACTTAACACGGATCCACGTTTTCTAGGAGGGGGGTTCCAAGGTCACCGTGGCTTTTGGTTAGTTTAGTATATACATTAAATAACTCTACAAATTCCAGGAGGTGGTCTGGACAAACACCCACCCACCCTTCCCACCGACCCCCCCCCCCCCTCTCTCTCTCTCTCCTGAAAAACTGAAAAAAGGATCTGTTGTTTCGCGGGGGAAGATGTTTTGAAAATAAATTTCCATTTTCCGTTAATTTCTGTAGTGAAATATTTTTTCAAATTAAAGAATTATATCTCTTTATTTTCCCAAATAAGTTATGTTTTACATACATGGATCTAGGGGGGAGGGGGGGTTCCGGACCACCTCCTGGAATTTGTAGAGTTATTTAATGTATAGACCTATACTAAACCAACTAAAAGTGACCTTGGAACCCCCCCCCCCTTCCTAGAAAACGCGGATCCGTGTTAAGTTGATATGAAAAGTCATAGATATGAAGCATAAGATCCCCCCCCCCCCCTCCGCCGAAATAGGTTTTTAACGTTTAGGAAAGGAGTTTACGTTTTTGTTTGTTGTTGTTTTTTTTTGTTTTTTTTTTGGTCAAGAAATTTCTGGGTTGGATTTTTTTTTACTGGGGTGGGCCCCTCCTGTAAAAAAAATCCTGGATCCGCGCCTGTTTTTATGAAAATTCACATAAATATCAATATAAATATGAAAATTTATCCAGATATGTGTGGCGCAGTTGGCAGTAAGCAGTGAGCAGTTGGCAGTAAGCAGCGAGCAGTTGGCAGAAAGCAGTGAGCAGTTGGCAGTAAGCAGTTGGCTGTCGTATATGGAATTCCATAGTATTTTAATTTTATTTTATTTTTTTTTTTTTTTATTTTTTTTTTTTTTACAAACCTTTCTAAACGAACACCCTGCAGACACCATAGTGTAAATATTTTAGCATGCTCTTTTCGGGTAAAATACTGCATATGTTGTTTGTTAATTTTTTTCTGAGTTTTTCTTTTTTATTTGTACAAGCAAAAAGAACACAAAAGAAATAAGAAAATGGAAATTTCTTCCTCAAACACCGTGATTTTTCTATGAAAAGGTTACGCCTCAGTTAACATGCATTTATTTATCAGTTTAGATATACAATTTACTAAGTACGTGTGTTAACTCTGTATATGAGACAATTGTACATAGCGCAGCTCTTTAGGTAGAAACCATCTTCATCCGTTTGTATTCTCAGTTATACTCCTTTTATAATAACTGATGATAACTACGTATTATTAGAAACCAAGAATGTTTAAATTAAACATGCAGCTAAGTTAAGGACGCCCATAGGAAATATGCCTTAAAAATTCCGAGAAAAATTACAAGGTGGATATTGTTTAAACAGCATGAGTTTTCTGCTATTTACATGTAAATTTTGCACATCTACAAGTAATAGCTTTTCAAAAAGCTTGCCTGACTTAAGCAATCAATATCTATAGAACCTCTAAGCATGATAAGTAATATCATTGTATATCAGATACATCGTAACCAATTTTGAAAAAGTTAAGATATGACCTCTCATTGGTGGTGACTCGTTAGCGATTTTGTCTAGTGTAAATATCATGCGTGTTAAGAGATGAGACCATTTTGTTCATGTTGTTCGAGAATCAAAATCGTAATCGTGCTGGTTGTTGTCCGTTTCGCCAAAAGTATAATCTAATCCATATGATCATGAATCTGGTCAGTCCACGACCATGATGATCTACAGTATAAATTTTCCAAGAGAATACGTACACACCAGAGTTCAGGCTGAGAACATACATGTAAATACCTTATATTCATTGTATTCTCCCCTCAATTTGTCTTTACATCATTGAAAACTAGTATAGTGGACACTACTGGATTTGACGAAGACCAGACAGTTATTCCTTAATTATTAACATCGTCATCTTTGCACACATGTACAGTGAAGATAACAAGTCGATGTATCTTATGCATGGAAAAGGTGCATCTCTTTTTCTCGAGCTATATTTGAAATAGATATATATTATTCAAAACGTTAGGCCTAGATTATGAGTAAATAAGTATATATTTATGCACCTCCAATATTTAGACCAAGCCTGTATACATGTGGAAATAATAAGTCAATTTGCCACTACATGAAGATAATGCATCATATTGAAAGAAAGATAACTAAGTTCTATGGTCGATACAATGACCTTGTCAGCAAATACAATCTATCATTACCGGTAAGTCATACACTGACTGACGTCTTTCATACTGATTCTTAGGCCATTATTTACACACTGTATTGTCGACGGATTTTTCCGTTATTTACCAATCCCGGCGGGTGTGACCGGTCGGCAGGGGATGCTCACTCCTCCATGGCACCTGATCTCACCTCTGATGATTGAGAGGTCCGTGTTTGCTCTGCTGCCGATTTGTGTTGTTTTAATGGACTTTGAGCTTGAATCTCCATATTTCACTCTAGTTTAGACTCCTTACATTCCTTTGCACACTTAAGCAAGTTTTAAATTTACTGATGATGCAATACTTTCTGAAGCGCAATGATTCAAAACATATAGGATACCTTTTAACTCGTGCATCTTCAGATATCAGACTCGGGGGACAAGCCCCCTCGTCTGATATCTGACGATACACACATTAAATGGTGATATATTTATTATCAATGAAGAGAAAGGTTTAAAACGCCAGAGCCTGTATCTATTTCCATGCAGTCGCTACAGACAGTAAATATACTCTGTATCTATTTCTAATTCCATGCAGTCGCTACAAACAGTAAACATGTTCTGTATCTATTTCCATGCAGTCGTTACAGACAGTAAACATGTTCTGTATCTATGTCCATGCAGTCGTTACAGACAATAAACATGTTCTGTATCTATGTCCATGCAGTCGTTACAGACAGTAAACATGTTCTGTATCTATGTCCATGCAGTCGTTACAGACAGTAAGCATGTTCTGTATCTATGTCCATGCAGTCGCTACAAACAGTAAACATGTTCTGTATCTATGTCCATGCAGTCGCTACAGACAGTAAGCATGTTCTGTATCTATGTCCATGCAGTCGTTACAGACAGTAAACATGTTCTGTATCTATGTCCATGCAGTCGTTACAGACAGTAAACATGTTCTGTATCTATGTCCATGCAGTCGCTACAGACAGTAAGCATGTTCTGTATCTATGTCCATGCAGTCGCTACAGACAGTAAGCATGTTCTGTATCTATGTCCATGCAGTCGTTACAGACAGTAAGCATGTTCTGTATCTATGTCCATGCAGTCGTTACAGACAGTAAACATGTTCTGTATCTATGTCCATGCAGTCGTTACAGACAGTAAACATGTTCTGTATCTATGTCCATGCAGTCGTTACAGACAGTAAACATGTTCTGTATCTATGTCCATGCAGTCGTTACAGACAGTAAACATGTTCTGTATCTATGTCCATGCAGTCGTTACAGACAGTAAACATGTTCTGTATCTATGTCCATGCAGTCGTTACAGACAGTAAACATGTTCTGTATCTATGTCCATGCAGTCGTTACAGACAGTAAACATGTTCTGTATCTATGTCCATGCAGTCGTTACAGACAGTAAACATGTTCTGTATCCATGTCCATGCAGTCGTTACAGACAGTAAACATGTTCTGTATCCATGTCCATGCAGTCGTTACAGACAGTAAACATGTTCTGTATCCATGTCCATGCAGTCGTTACAGACAGTAAACATGTTCTGTATCCATGTCCATGCAGTCGTTACAGACAGTAAACATGTTCTGTATCCATGTCCATGCAGTCGTTACAGACAGTAAACATGTTCTGTATCCATGTCCATGCAGTCGTTACAGACAGTAAACGTGTTCTGTATCCATGTCCATGCAGTCGTTACAGACAGTAAACGTGTTCTGTATCCATGTCCATGCAGTCGTTACAGACAGTAAACGTGTTCTGTATCCATGTCCATGCAGTCGTTACAGACAGTAAACGTGTTCTGTATCCATGTCCATGCAGTCGTTACAGACAGTAAACGTGTTCTGTATCCATGTCCATGCAGTCGTTACAGACAGTAAACGTGTTCTGTATCCATGTCCATGCAGTCGTTACAGACAGTAAACGTGTTCTGTATCCATGTCCATGCAGTCGTTACAGACAGTAAACGTGTTCTGTATCCATGTCCATGCAGTCGTTACAGACAGTAAACGTGTTCTGTATCTATGTCCATGCAGTCGTTACAGACAGTAAACGTGTTCTGTATCCATGTCCATGCAGTCGTTACAGACAGTAAACGTGTTCTGTATCTATGTCCATGCAGTCGTTACAGACAGTAAACGTGTTCTGTATCCATGTCCATGCAGTCGTTACAGACAGTAAACGTGTTCTGTATCCATGTCCATGCAGTCGTTACAGACAGTAAACGTGTTCTGTATCCATGTCCATGCAGTCGTTACAGACAGTAAACATGTTCTGTATCTATGTCCATGCAGTCGTTACAGACAGTAAACATGTTCTGTATCTATGTCCATGCAGTCGTTACAGACAGTAAACATGTTCTGTATCTATGTCCATGCAGTCGTTACAGACAGTAAACATGTTCTGTATCTATGTCCATGCAGTCGTTACAGACAGTAAACATGTTCTGTATCCATGTCCATGCAGTCGTTACAGACAGTAAACATGTTCTGTATCCATGTCCATGCAGTCGTTACAGACAGTAAACATGTTCTGTATCTATGTCCATGCAGTCGCTACAGACAGTAAACATGTTCTGTATCTATGTCCATGCAGTCGCTACAGACAGTAAACATGTTCTGTATCTATGTCCATGCAGTCGTTACAGACAGTAAACATGTTCTGTATCTATGTCCATGCAGTCGTTACAGACAGTAAACATGTTCTGTATCTATGTCCATGCAGTCGTTCGTCGACTCGTAAATTCCTTAAATCTTATTTTTTAGATCTGAGATATGAAATTGTGGTCAGTGGTGGATCCAGGAATTTCATAACTGGGGGAGGGGCGCAGTAGAAGGCAGGGGGATCTTGGGCAGTATTGAAGGCCCCAGTGGGTCCAGGGCAAAGCCTCAGGAAGCTGACGAATTCTTACATATAAGAATGAGGTGTTTTTTCCTTTATTTTAGGAGAATGGACATCATAAGCAAATTCAAACGGAGGGGGGGGGGGATCCGGCGCTGGATCCGCCTTTGATTGTTTTAATTATATAATGAACATGACAAGTGTACAGTAAACTATCACAGGTGCTTGGGGACGCCCCCCGTGTTCCGTACCCCAAGGGTTCTTTGACTTTTTTAAAATAACATTTTTTTCTATGACATATTCACAAAGTATTACAACTGAAAAATCCAAAATATAACCCAAAACTTCTCTTTTAGTATCAGAGAGTGTGAATTTTTATAAAAGGCTAGTTTTGGGTTATGTTTTGGATTTTTCAGTTGTAATACTTTGTGAATATGTCATAGAAAAATATTTTATTTTTAAAAAGTCAAAGAACCCTTGGGGTACGGAACACGGGGGCTGTGTAATCTATATGAGAGATCGAAGTGGTCCCTTGGTCATTATCATTATTGGAAATATTTTACATATATTTATATCAATTTTATTAAGGCGGTAATACATGTAGCATGAAATATTTGCACAATAAAGTGTACACTGTTTAAATCTATACATATCAAAATGAGACTTTAAGTCTGAAGAAATAAAGTGTACCCAACTGTCAAGGTCGATGACATCACATGACGATCACCAAAATGCACTGAAATCTTCGGAAGTTCACTTTTTACCTGTTTCGGCCGGTTTACCTGTTGTTTTGTTGACAGGTGATATTCAATGGCTTAGAACGAGAAGTGACCATTGCATGACGATGTGAATGATTTATATAAATTAGTCTAGGATCATCTGCTTTGACAATTCCATTGTTAGTGTCCTACTTGAATAAGAACTGAAGTTTGTTTACGAGTCACCTTTTTGTGTGTATTGGAATTTATCTTGTGGCTTTGTGTACATTTAATTCAGGGTTAACACAGGTCTGCTGGTAAGTTTGTTTTTTTTATTTGTGTTCGGATAATTTGATTTCAAGTGAATGTTGTATTTGTGAGTGAATTCTAGTATATAACTTTTATACTGAGTTGTTGTAAAAAAAGCATTTAGTCTAAAATATTTCATAGCATCAAATTATTACTATCATGATACAGTGTACTTTCAAATTTGTTAAAAATCACATTAAAATTGAATCTCGTAGTTATTTTCGTTCTAAAGTATCCATAAAAAATGAAATAAATATTGCACATCCCTAATTTGAAGATAATATACCCAAGAATCAAAAACCAGATCCAGGTCACTGATTTCTTGATCAATTTTTGTAATTGTATGTTTAAAAGAAGATTAACCCCCCTTCTCTCTCTCTCTCTCTCTCTCTCTCTCTCTCTCTCTCTCTCTCTCTAAAATTATAAACTAATTCCCACAATACAATTTAGACATTTTGAAATGAATATGTACGAAACTTAGTTAACATGGAATCCACAGGCACCTGACATTACATGTTTTTCTTTTAATAAAAAAAAATATACCCCCTCCCTAGTAATTCACTTAGGTAGGGGGTATTTTTTTTATTAAAAGAAAAAGAAGTAATGTCAGGTGCCTGTTCCAATGACTCCTGTTCATCTTTACTGTACAGGTATATTTTTTCCTTTAATTTGTTTAAGCTGTTGACTGAAAAATAAGGGAACCCTTCTCTTTCCCTCTCCATGTCTCTTTTCAAAGATATTGTCTTTCTATGTGGTATATAATACATGTATATGTCATTGTTTTATCATACCCCCACTTGGACAGCTGTGGGTATGTATAGTGTCCGTCCGACCACTCATCCATTACTAACATTAGGAGGTAGCCATCCCTTAGTGGCAATTCCTCATATACCACTGAATGCAAATTAGTGAAACTTTTACAGAATCTTCATTAGTATACTTTTATTTTACATTTTAATTCGACAGATTTATTGGGTTTCCCATAGCTAAACAAAGATTTGTAACGGGAGAGGAGAAAAATGTGATGGACCAGACTGGGATTCGAACCCGAGCCCCCTGAATCTCCAGTCAGGTGCTTTACCAACTGAGCTATCTGGCAACCGGCGATTTAACCTGTCTGACCGCCACATTCCTCCCTCCTTAAAGGTCTTCCCTGCAGAAGACAATGACCCAGACCCTTCCCTGGTAGGTCTTTCACCTGTCACTTCCAGGGCATGGCATGGCATCAAATGTAACGGGAGAGGAGAAAAAAGTGACGGACCAGACCGGGATTCTAACCTGGGTCACACTTTAGTGCAACTCCTCCTAAACCATTGAATGAAATTCAATACATCAATCTCTTTTACATATCAAGAAATGCACTGCCATTGTATTTATAATACTCATATGGAAGCATGGGGTATCATTTTGTGAGCTCAGTGCTTACACTGCCTCTGGTTTTATTAACATTCATTTTATTGTTAAACTTAATCAGATTGATAAATTTCCAGTAAGCCACCTGATCACCCGAAACAGACTGAGCTAATCCCTTGTTTTTCTTCAGTGAACACAAGACTCCTATAAACAAGCAGATGAATAAGAAGAACAAGTTGTTCATAGCTGACTATACATTCAGCATGAAAGGATTTTAAGGTCCCTCTAGATTCCATTGCATTCACTGATACTTTCCTAAAATCAATATCCGAGAGCCCAATACAGAGAAATTGTCGCCGGAGTCTTTCTCACTAACCCAGCAGCCAGCAGCGTGCTGTAACAACAATTATATGACAGACGGTCTCACGCAGGATTGTTAGTGTGGCTGGTTGTACGCATTGTGGTTTAATTCTGGTAGAATCTATATAGGTTTTTCTTGGTGTTTCAGAGAGTTAACGAATGCAGGTATTTAATTTTTTTTTTTCTTATGATATTTGATGATTTTTTTAAATTAGTCAAGGTTCCAGAAAGAGTTACTCATTTTGCAGAAATTGTTTCCTTGTGTTTTAATCCAGACAAGTCTATGCTAATTCAGATGCATTTTCATATAATTGATCAATACGCATCATTCAAGTATAAACATTGATCTCATCGTTTGTTTTATTATAAATATGTGCCAGGTATGCGGATCAAGTGATGTGACTCATATGCTTTCATCTGTTTTAGGCAGTTTTGTCAAAATCAGTATAAAATTTGAACTTGAATTAAGTTCAGCTTAATCGATACCTGTAGCTGTAACAAGGTAAAATGTTTATAAAACTCTGGTCACATAAATATTTTTTTCCTAAGAAAAAAGGTTTCTACAGTCATGTAAAAATGTCAAAAAATGAATAATTAATCCATGCATGCAGTGAAGTTCATCAAATTTACATGAAATATTAATTACTGCTCAGGCAGCTTACATTTTAAGACTGCAATTTTTTTTATCAGACATTACATCTGCTGAATTAATTTGTTTATAGTTATGTATTTGATCTAGAACTGAAGTATTGAATAATCTTTCCAATAATTGTTCACTGCTGAGAGCATGAGCCAAAAAATATCTAAAAATGTTGAAACTTTAAACTTTATACTGATAAATTATAATAGCTAAGGATCAATATAAATATATTAAATGTATAAATATATTTATATGTTTGCCATGCATGACATAAGATATATTTTTTTGTGTTAATTATTGAACTTATTAATATAATCAGCTAGCTGTTAGAATCTTACTTTTAATAATAGACCTGATGAGCATCAACATGCATTTATATTAAAAAGAAAAGTTCACTATAATGCTCTTAAAAATGATGCACTCTGTTACATGTATATAAATAGAGGAAGGAAGTTACTGAGGAGAACATCCAAGTATTTAAGATGTATATTGATAGTTTCTATTTTATTTTTTTTTACAGTGCGAGATATCTTTAGAAAATTTGAATATGACCAATAAGTGAATTGAAACGAAACAGAAAAATACAGAGAAAACAGGGCAGAGAAATGGAAGGGGACAGCACTTCAGCCAAAAGTCAAAAGGGAGAAAACTCCTTCATACTGGCTAGGAGTCAGGTACATGTACATTCTTTTAAATTAATACTATCAGTTCTTTGTGTTAATTAATTGACCTGTAATTATTACAGGATCAATTTGATGGGGCAGTAGGGAGACCTTTTATTTTGATAAATCATTGATTTTAATTGAATTTATTAAAAGATGTACTTAAATGTCAGGCAGAGAGAGTCAGTCACAGCTTGGTAGATGGATACAGGTGCTCTTGTAATTCTAAATACAGTTGAACTTAATTATCTCATATTTCCATATCTCGAATATCATGTATATGTCAAAGTGAGTTACTTAAGTAGTCCTAACCAGTTTTAACCATGATTATCTCAAATCATCAGATATCTCAGGGTTTTTTTTTCTTGGTGCTAATATATTACTTTTGAAGAAAAGAGGCTTGACTAAATACTTTAGGCATTGTATTCCTTGAAGTAATATGAGATGAAACATGTACCTAGATTTACTAAAGGACAAAAAAAAAATAAATAAATAAAAGAATGTGATCCTTCCTGTCTAAACTTTTGCTCTGTTAATTGATATTGTCTAATTCCATCCTTTAATACCCCATACAAGTGGAAGTAATTCACAAAATCCACTTGAAGGATTATATAATTATGTAAAATCTCACTAAATGTTAGAGGTACATCTTGATCTGTTTTCGTGAAAAGGTTAGGTCAATAATCATCACATCCAGACTTAAATTGATTCATTATGCTTTGGCTTTTTACCCTGAAGGAACTGTTTTTCAGTATAGATCAAGATTTATTGAACCCATTAATTGGTACTTTCAATTTCTTTTTTTTTTTGTCCACAAGAAATAATTGGTTGGTTTTCACCTGCTTGTACAATACCTACTTTCTTATAATTATCACTAAAGGCTATCAGGTGTTATACCATCATAATCAAAATTATAATGAAACATTGATTTTATCCACTGGGGAATATTTTTCTGCAGTGCAGACCCACAGTGAAATATGTTATGGTTTGATTCAGTGAAAAATCATTAACAACCCAGGTATGGTGATGTTATCAGAAATTATGCAGGATTTCTAGTCGAACGTTGGAGTGCACAGGAAATAAAAGGACTTCAGTCCTTCACTATCCATTCAATAGAATTTAGATGATATATATGATATTGATTTGTGGGGGTGTATATATGAGCCTCAGAGCTCATCATTGGGAAATTAAGTACAGAATTTACAGATCTGATTATATTAATGTGAGGTAAAAAATGAAACTTTTCCTGATACTTGCAGATATTTTATGACACACAGGTACATTATCTCAATACTGGATAATAAAGTGTCTTTAAGGATAAATTAAATCCCATCATGTTACACTACATATATGTAGATGTATACTTTTCAAAAAAATCATGCATGTCTATAATTTCCTTTGCAAACTGCAATGACATTCAACTAAACACCTGCATGTAAATTAATATGCAAGTATACATATCCACACTTCAGTTCAGCTTGTTTAAGCTAGAAATCATACACATGTATAATTCTGTACCAGCAGAGGTGTCCGTTATCCGTCTGTCTAGCTGTCCATCTGTCTGTCTGTAAACAATTTTTAAAAATGCTACTCTTCCTACAGTTTTGGTCCAGTTTCAATATAACTTGGCACACAAGGAGACTACACTATTAAGATACATAATTCTGTGTATTGGTTTTTGATTTTGACGAGTGGTGTTGCCATGGTTACTAAAAATAGAAATTTCTTTGAAATACTTTCAAAACACTACTCCTCCTACAGTTTTGATCTGATTTTAATATAACATTGGCACATAAATAGACTTCACTAAGATAAATAATTCTATTTATCAGTTTTTGATTTCGATTAAAGGTGTTGCCATGGTTACTAAAAATAAAAAATTCTGTGAAAAACTTTCAAAACGCTACTCCTCCTACAGTTTTGGTCTGATTTCAATATACATGTAACTTCAGGCACGCAAACAGACAACACTAAGATACATAATTCTGTGTATCGGTTTTTGATTTCAATAAATGGTGTTGTTATGGTTACTAAAAATAGAAATTTCTGTGAAATACTTTAAAATCACTACTCTTCCTACAGTTTATTTTGATTTCAATTTTACAAGGTGTGCAAGTAGACTACACTGAGATTAGATAATTGTCTTTATTTATTTTTTTTTTTTTTACTTTGATGATGTTGCCATATAGTTACTAAAATCAAAATGTCTGTAGAATTCTTTAAAAAGGCTACTCCCCCTACAGTTTTGGTCTGATTGCAATAAATCTTGCCACAAAAAGAGACTAAACCAAGGATCATTATTCTATTTATTGCTGTTGCAAAGTTTCAAGTCCAAGTACAATGTTTCTCTTCCTTTCTTATATGTTCAAACCAGTAGAGCTACAGTCTCGTCAGAGACTTCTGGTTTCCAAAATCACATTACTATAGTTCTGTGCTTTACGTATAGCTGAGTTTTAGTTGTGTCTATGCAGTGCCTCAAAATTTTGCGTGGGTCTGCTTTGCAGAGCAAGATTTATACATCAGATGCTAACATTTACATGTGTACATGTACATTCATTGATCAGTGAGGCAACATAAACTCCATTTTATCTACATGCAAAATTGATCTTTCTTTGAGTTTGACCAAGTCTTGGATGGTTAGAAATTAAGCTTAGTTTTATTTTAAGAAAAAGGGAGAGGGGGTTCACAACTGAACAGAAATTCTTTGACATTTGCAATATTTAATATAAACAAAAAAGATCATTAGACCTTCTACTCTTGAGGGGACACAACCATACATTACATGTAGCTTAATTTGTATTCTATTAAGTATAATAGTAGTAAGTATATTGGGGGACACCTGGCCCCTCAACCCCTTCCCTCATGACCTTCAAGTCTTGAACATTACAATTTTTGTATTGAAGGTCACTGTTTGCCATCTCTGATGATACAATTATGCTTCTGTGCAGATTTAAATTTAAAAAAAGAAAGTAAATTTATAAGTATGTAACTCTAAATACAGATGCACCATCCACATTAATTTGTATTAAATAAAATAAATTTTATGTTACATGTAATACTTTGTATAATTATTGTAACTTAATACATTGTACAAGACTAGCTATAGCTAACGTATATATAGGACATGTTCATTGACTATTTCCTGAAACAGTATAATACATTACATGTTCATCCTAACAACTGTGAAATGATGGTGACCATGATGGCATTTATGTGAGACTCTTTCATATATAATTGGAGTCTGTGTTAAGCAATGGTGTTTGTTGTCCACATATTTGCAAGCGAAATGGATCAAATGCTTTAATTCATTGTGAAATTATATGTAAATAATACACATATAATGGGGGCAGTGATATTTCAAAGTTGTAAATACTGGAATAAAAATTGTTATAATAATGAATATAATGCAGGACAGTGAAACCCAGAATTCCACCGGAGATTCAGGGAGAAATAAGGTTTGTTCTCAAGTTTATTGCAACTTGATTGCATGCTCTTTGAGGGTAGGGCATCATTAATATCCAATTTTCAAGTTTTTTTTTTTCCATTTGTCTTCCAAGCAATTTTACTCATGATGTATTCTTATTTACTTTGACTAGACAGTATGATCTTTTATTTTCCTATACCTGCTTTATTACATGTATAATGATGCAGTTGAACTTCAGTATCTGATTCAGAGGACTGATATCTCGAATACTATGGATATCATGACGAGGTGATTTTGAAGTCCAGCTGCTTATTCCTCAAGTATTTTACCCTGGATATCTTGAATCCTCTGATATATCTCAAAGTATTTTTTCGGTCCCATTGAGTTTGAGATAACGAATTTTGACTGTAATTTTTTAAATAAATAACTTGATTTTTTTTTTATATTTGATCAATTAGTTAACTCAAAATATTTGTTTGTTTTTTTTTTCAAAAGGGCACTGAACTCCTAGTGTTACATTAAATAATTTGAATGTGCTGAACAAGGCACAGCTGAATTATTGATATTATAAACAAAGTACATGTATATTTTAGTCATTAAACTGTAATTTTATTTCAGGATTGTTTAAATATTATTAAAGTTGAATGATAGATTATATTATTGAAAGTAGTTCATTTAGCTGTTTTATCTATTCTGGTAACAGAGTTTTATGTGAGCATTATATACATATACCCAGCTGAAGTAATTGAAAACCTATAATATATGATAATTTTAAACTTTATCAGAACCCCCCCCCCCCCCCCCCCAACAACATTTTTATATTAAGTGTAACAGCTTTTAAATTATACATTTATTGATTTCCTGTAAAGTGAGTGGGCTTGAAATTGTTATATCCAAATTAGAAAGAAATTTCATCCCTCAGGGATATAATTGCACATATTTCCCATTTTAAAAAAAGGGGGCTAATACAGGCATAATTTGGTTTTGAGGTCTGCAGACATGCATGTTTTTAGGTGGCAGTTCTTGAAATATATTCATATGACTTAAATATTATTTCATTTTAATTAATGAAATGAAATTATTTTTTAAGTTACTGTTATTACATGTATATTCGATTGGTAAAGGTTTTATGTGTTTATTGATCAGTTATTAATTATTTGAACATTAAATGAACATATATATATATATATATATATATATATATATATATATATATATCCTTAATTAATAACTCTGTGATATTAAAGAGATACAAACATAACACACTATCCCACTTCCTTAATAATATGTTATATACATTTTCATAATTTGAACCTGCAGTGAATCATCTTTAAAAAATTTGCCCACTACACTACTAAATTTCTTTCAGATTATTTTTTCATATTTTCTGCATTACCTGCTGGTAAAAAATCACTCATTACAGAAAAAAATCAATTTTGCTGGAACAGAGTTTTCTCCCTTTAAACAGTTTAAATTTTCATGTAAAAAAAGGATGTACACAATATGAATTATTACATGTAATATACGTAGCTATAGCATGGATTTTGTTTTTTATATGATATAGTCTGAAGCTTCTGAGATGAGTTATACCAGTATGGCGAGTGACACCAAACAGCTAGTTGAATTGGAGCGCAAGGATGACATTCTTCGAGGGGGCATTCCGATGACTAGCTTTAACTTCATTAACTCCATCATTGGGTCAGGAATAATTGGTAGGTGATAGAATTTCCCTCACGGAAACAACTAATGACAACTTATAAGTGAATTATCTGCCACTTATAGTTCCTTTCTATGAGACTAATTACTGACCACACAATAAGTTTCCGAGTTCAACAAGAAACTCAAGTTATAACATGTATAAACAAGCATTCTGAGAGTATTGCATTAGCAATACTAGTCCCCTACCGGCAAGTGTAATCTGGTTCCATTCCTGTTAAGAATTGAAAATGTCATAATTCTGTCAAAAATTAATGAAGCGGGACGAAATGCAAACTTGGTCTGTAACTCATCAAGGTAAAGCCACATACCAAAAATCAGCTCAATATCTACAAGCTTTTAGAAGAAAACTGCGGAAAACCCGGAAAAATTGAAAAGGCCGTAATTCCGTCAAAAATCAATGAAGCGGAACGAAATGCAAACTTGATCTGTAACTCATCAAGATACACTCACATACCAAAAATCAGCTCAATATCTGCAAGCGTTTAGGAAAAAAGTGCGGAAAACCAAGTGGGACAGACTGACAGACAGACAGAGGGACAGACAGACAGACAGACGGACAGACAGACAGACAGACAGACGGATGGACAGACGGACGGACAGACTCAGAGGAAACCTATAGTCCCCTCCGGTTTCACCGGTAGGGGACTAATAAAAGTAATGAAGTATCTTTAGTGAGGAATCAAATTTTGCTAATGATTCACATATATGTCACTTATGTTGCATATTTTATACTGCAATTTGTGTAGCAAGCTTTTTCTCCAGAAATTCAGTGTTATACAGTTATTGTCTGTTTAGTAAGGAGACCTTACATATGTATATTAATTGAATCAGCTGGGTCTGAGTAGCTAGGATAAACCTGAGGGCACTTAGGCCAAAGGATTGACAATACATTTAATTGTCAAACTTGAATTCAAGCATTCTCATGATTTAATTATAGATGGACTCAAGAAAATCGATTCATAGACCTTAAAACTTTCATTTATTGGTCTTTTTTAAATTTATTGAAGGGAGACATGCAGTGGGATATATAATTATGTTTTTGAGTATATTTGTACAAAGTTATAACCCCATCCCCACCCCCATCATTACACTTCTTGTCTATAGTTTTAAAGTCTGATGAGTAGATAATGTATCGCCTTTAAATTGTTCATTAGAAAAATATCAGTCATTCATTGACACATCTTAAATCTCGCAAAAAAACAGTGTTAATTATACCTTACAGAATTTAAGAAGTGTCATAAAAATCAGTGAAGTCTATCAAAATGTAAATGTTAAAGATTCTGGCTAGGAAAGAAATGGCATCCATTTTTGGGATAATTGCAGTCAATTTATTGGAAATGATAAATTAGGCTGAATGTTTTCTAGCCGTTAGAGGGAGAGGAAATTGTCATCAGTCTATGTTAAATCACGATTAACTGACAAAAGACTACGATTGGGAAAAAAGGACAGTTCCCATTGATTTACGTGTTGAGAGAAAGCGCACCCAAATCATGGTTCAAGAATTGATTTTTGTCAATTTCAGCCATTGGGGGAAACTAAACTTTGTTAGCGCTAAACAGAGAAAGCAGATCTGTTATGCTTGCCATATGAGAGTACCATCAGAGTTTTATGATATGTATTATTTATATCACACTTAAAATCTTGGTAATATAGTCAGTACTTAAAATAGCATCTACATAGCATGATGTATCATAAAGCTTACTTTCAATGAAACAGCTGGTGTTATTATTATGCATGTACAAGTTTTTTTAATACCTAAGATAGGAATACATTTTACTAGGACTGGTGAACAAATTGACGGAAATTGATTTCTTGAGGGATGAGATATCTATAGTCCTATATTGTATTCCCAGGATAGATTTTTTTTGTCTCCCTCGCTACAGCTTGTGGACAATTTGATGAGCTACAGTATGTGTCTTATTCAATTACTGTGTGGGTACTTAAAAAAGTGGGCTTCATATTTTAGCGGCTTTGGCGCAGACAGTGATACGCTAATTTATGATTACCCCTAAGAAATCATTTATATATACAATACACAGCACGGACACTTTACAAATACTCTAGTGCTAATTTATGATTATTCCAGCAACTCCATATCCAGCGATTGCGCTAAATTTTGAATACACCAATTTATTTACACGTACAGTACTACAGTATACATGTACATACTGGATACTTTTATAATTTAATTTATATATTATAATAACTTCTGATCAGGAGAAGCAATTATTATTTTTATCATATTGCAATTAATTGAAGCCTTTGGATTGATTTTTCCATCCAAATTAATAATGTCTCTTGAATTAATGCATTCATTTGGCTTTAATTTCTAAAAATTTTTAAAATCTTATTAAATGAACCTGTTAGCTTTAAATGGATGTTATATATCATAGTTCTTATACAATTATTCCAGTGATTTCAAAGCTATTGATTTTAAGGTTCATTTGACCCTCTAATAACAAAGACAACTCTGACTGTGATAATTGACTTTTATAATCAAGTCAAAAAAGGCAATTTCTATCAGTACACTGTATGGTGTACTGAAATTTTTTGCATTTTAATTTTAATTTGGATTCCCTTGAGAAAAAAACCATTATCATTTATGATTACAGCAAAATTTTACTTGAGTCAGCAGAAGGATGGTGGACCTTAAGAAATCAAACATATCACTATTGGATCAGTCAGAAGGAGAATGATTAATTGCTTTAATATTTAATACAATGTGTATTTTATTGATCTATTTTCAGGGATACCATATGCTCTAAAACAAGCTGGATTTGGTCTAGGCATTATACTGTTAATCCTCACAGCAGTAATTAATGGTAATTATAAAGATTAATTACTAAAGATTTACATGACGTCACGATGCATTGTAGGACGTAGCTTGAAACACAGTTGATTGGACTTGTTTACAAAGAATTTTATATGGGTACCTAGGAAATAAATTCGCTATCCAGGTCCAATCAAGGGTGTAAGGGGATTTACCCCGGGTTGTATTCCATACAACCTTCGGCCTCAGGGTGTATGGAATAAAACCCGGAGTAAATCCCCGTACACCCTTGATTGAACCTGGATAACTTATAGTATTCAAGCTCAAAAGTCCATTCAAACAGTACAAATCAGGAGCAGAGCAAACAACGGACCTCTAAAACATCAGAAGTGGGATCAGGTGCTATGGAGGAGTGAGCATCTCCTGCCGACAGGTCACACCCGCCACACCATCAAAAGTTCTGATTCAGAAGTTTAACATAGTTCTAATGAACACATTAAAAATTTAAACTGTCCTTGCTCATGTTACATGGTTAACATTATTATCCCCTCACAAGAAAGTAGGGGGTATAAACATGTAGTAATGCACTGTGGGAGAGTGAGTGCGTGTGGAAGTAAAAATTTAAATTGGAATTAATATGCTCCTTTGTGAGGGGATGCTCTGCTTTGTGGTGCCCTTGTTTTTCAATTTTACTTAGAATATAGAATACAGAACAATGGATATGATATAAATATTATATACATTACAGATTACTCTATTTTATATCTGGTGGAAGCCGGAAGATTATCCAATACAGACAGCTACCAGGTACTTGTAATGTACATGTAGCACTGAATAAATCAAAACTTAATTTAGATCACCTCAGTCAATTAACTGCTTATATTTCAAGATTTCCCAAATCTACATGTACCATATATTGGATTATTTTTGTTCTTTCATGCTAAAATAATTTTGCCCAATTTTAAATTCACCCAAACACAGTCATGCTAAAGAGATACATATACATACTGCTGTTATGTTTGAATTCGCCCCTTTTAAATAAGCCCTCTTTGCAAAAGGCAAAAGAAGGGGAAATAAAATGGGGGAGAAAATTTCCCTTTATACAGTATTTAGTAATTTTTTCCTTGTTTGTTTACTCTGGACATTTTTGTTTTAATCTCCTCCATAAATGTCATATTGATATAAAGTAATTGTGAATTAAGTATGGAGTCAGAGGACCCCAGATAAAGGCCTGAAAAGTAATTTTTTTCAGGAGTACAAGGCATAAGGTTATAGAGTACTAGTTATATAGTACCCAACATCATGAACTATTTAAATAGAATATAATATAGTTTATCTATTACATTCTTATTTTACATTCATATGAAATATAAGTTTACTTGTATGTGCTAGAGATTTTAAGGGGGATAACTCTTGGAGAAATTCACAGACATTTAGTGCATTAATTGTAATAATTTGAGTCTGTATTATTATTTTTTTAGGATATGATACTGGTTGCATACGGTCGCCCAGGATTCTATATATTAACATTACTACAGTTCCTTTATCCTCTAATAGGTAAATTATATATGTGCCTGCTATAAATTATATTGTTATGAAATTCTCTCTCTCTCTCTCTCTCTCTCTCTCTCTCTCTCTGTGATGTGATGTAAGTGTTAAATTGTGCATGATTGACTATAAAGATTGTAACCCATATTTTACTGTGGACTGATTTCTTTTTCAGCCATGATTAGTTATAACGTCATCATAGGAGATACCATTACAAAGATTATAGTCAGAATTGGTGGAGCAGGTAAGAAATAAGGGATCATTATGTATCCTTGAACAGCTGACTGTACTGTAAAGATTGTGATCAGTTAAAGTTGTATTTCGATTAAAAAAAGTAAAATCGAGCTAGCTAGCTACCACACTTGCTTAGAACAATAAGTGTTTGTAAGTCGTCAGGAAGATAAGGACATTTTAAAAGTTTGTCACTTATAATGGTCCAGTGTATTTTTCTATTTCTTGAAACAAGAGAAGATTTTCAGTAATACTTAGAGCTGATAAAGCAGGCCTGCATTATTTCAGCTATGTTTCTCAAATTCAGAAAGAAGTAACTCCTAGATTCTTCTTAAAAACCAGCAATACTTACCTTGCTAAATATTTTTCTGTTTTATTTAATCTTTTCAGCTAATCTCGCTGGGACGGTGCTGGGGAGCCGACATTTCATAATTTTCCTTGCTACTTTAATGGTCACACTACCATTGTCACTATATAGAAATATAGCCCAGCTCAGTAAGGTAGGATTTAGAAATCATATATTTTTTTACAAGTATTTTCATCAATTAAAATGTCGGGGGGAGAGTTGTAGTGATCATGCATATTTGACATCTAATTTAGAAAAATGAACTTGCAATGTCATAGAAATTTGTGGTTTGTACTTGTACAATACATGAAGTAATGGTTGACATCTTCTTGGACAATATACATTATACCATGGCACAAAAGTAATACAATACATTGTATGTGTGTGTATGGGTGCTTTTTTTTTTAGGGGGGGGGGGTTTACTGCTGTGGTATTGCTGTCCCAACTTGCTTTATATCTAGACTGTTCTTTGTTATAACAGAGCAGTATTAGAAAGTCAAATATGGCTAAAGGATGATCGTATTCTGGCCATACTCACTTATACTTACTTTTGCGTATAGTTCACATATACTTGAATCTCAAATCTTATAAAAGTGATTTATTAGTGATGTTTATTATACCTCTGTGAATTTTTTCTATATAAAAATATGATGAAAAAACATGCTATTTTTTCCAAACAACCCCTACCATGGAATAGTTTTTGTGCTATTTGCCCATGGTGAAATAGTCATTAAACTATTCACCGGCAGCATTCTGTTTCCCTCGCTTTTTATCTCGGAACTCTTCTGGTTTTATCCAGATTGTGACGTAACACAAGTAAAGACTGCTTCGGTATAATAAAACACCTATTTACTGACTATTCGGACAATAGCAAGTTTATCGTCCCCCTCGACAGCAACTATTTCCCTCGGCTGCGCCTCGGGAAATACTTACTGTCTTGGGGAACGATAAACTTGCTATTGTCCTCATAGCCAGTAAATAGGTGTATAATATTTACTTTACGAACCACTTACAAGTTTATATATATTTTTTTATGCCCCCCTTCGAAGAAAGAGGTCATATTGCTTTGCTGCTGTCTGTCAGTCGGTCGGTCGGTCTGTCAATCCACCAACAGTTTCAGTTGCGAAGAAACTGTTCATTTTCTTTGCAGAGGTTGCACAAACTGAAATGAAATTTGATATAATACAGATTTATCATAAGAATATCTAGGTCAAATTCTGTTTTGGGTACAATCAAGCAATTTTTGACTGAGTTATGCCTCTTGGACTTAGAAAAATTCCAATCATTTGCAGTTTCCATTCATTTTCTCTGCAGATGTTGCACATACTGAAATGAAATTTGGTATACAGATTTATCATAAAAATAACTAGGTCAAGTTTTGTTTTGGGTACGATCGAGCAATTTTTGACAGAGTTATGCCCCTTGGATGTTCCCAAATTAAAAAATTCCCAATTATTTGGGGGTGGGGGGGGGGGGGAGGGGAGGATAAGTGTTTCACAAACATCTCTTGTTTCTTTAGAGATGAGCATCCACACTTCTCCTGTTTGTTTTTTTATTACAGTGGGCCTTTCTGTCTATCATCTTAGTCTTTTTTATTCTGGTGACAGTGTGTATAAGAACTGGAGAATTTGTCCGTCAAATGTAAGAACTTTTGAAATAAAAATTTGATTTAATGCTCATTGTAATTTTTTTTAACCACCTACTTTGCATGTATTTTTTCTCTCAGTCCTTAGCAGTTAAACTTCACCTATTGACTACCAAGTCAATGAATTTATCTTTATTGTATTTTTTTTTACCAGACCAGCAACAGATGATGCATGGTATTTTGCTAATTATAATATAGCACAGGCAATTGGTATAATGGCTTTTGGTGAGTATGATGGAAGATTTACTTTATATTGCTATTTCAATCATGGTCTAAAAGGTGTTCTTAAGTGTATGAAACTTTTTATTTCTGTAAAACTTGAACTCGATCTACTTGGCATACATTTTTCTTTCTTTGGTGAGGTTTTGAACTCATTTTAAAATGAAATCAAATCTAAGACAATTCAATCAATATCACAGAAAAAGCAGTCTTTAACTTTAAATGGCTGTAAAATATTCTCTGCTTACAACTATAAGCTTTCCTATGGCTTGAATTTAAACCGTAGATCACTAAATTCTTGTGACACTAGATGTAATTAGTAATTATTGTTTTTATCGGCAAGAATTTTTCCCACAAATTCTGGTTACTCATGTTCTTTATACATTTAATCTATAATAATAATATAAATATACACTAAAAAGAATTTTGTTGTGAGCAGATGATCTCTCCTAATTATGCCAAAATAAAATGCCATATAGAAAGTGACTTATATTGTAAACATAATAATAAAAAAGACATGTTTTTTTATGCATTAGAAAAATACTTCAATCTTTTCATAAATATTTGTTATTTGATGCAAAATGTTGAAAAGGGGTATGTAATAAAGTATTTTACTCATGTACAAATATAATTTTCTTCAATCTGTTGTTACAGCCTACATGTGCCACCATAACACTTTTCTCATTCACGGTTCACTGGAGAATCCTACTCACCAGCGCTGGAGCATGGTAACACACCTCAGCATTGGTTTCTCTATGACCCTCATGTTGATACTGGGAGTGCTGGGATACGTGTCCTTCACGGGTCACACACAAGGTAAATTCTTATTTAAATATTAATTGATTCACCAAAAGGTAAGAAGTATACAAATAAAGAAATTTTACAGGACACACTTTTGTGACAGCTAGACATTTGCCAAAATTATCACTCGTATTTAGAGTGTATTATAAGAGTGTACCCATAGGACAGATTTATTGTCCGGGGGGGGGGGGGGGGGGGGGGGGGATTACTTTTCCCATCTTACATGTAGATTTGATTGGAACAAGTTTTTGACAACAAATACAGAACCTCAAGGATGATTTTTTTTAAATATTAAATGAAAAAAATGTGGTGATATTGATAACAAATAGAAAAACAGCTAGTAGAATAACCCATAAATAGAACAGTTTCAGCAGTACAATTAACAATCTATTATTCAGTTGTAGAACAAGAATGGTAGAGCAATCTGTATAATTAGAACATCCTGCAGTGGTAGAACTATCTCTAAATTGAGCCTAATATTCTCAGTCACAAACTTGAAAAAAACGTCTGTCCTCCAAGGCTGTAGGTGGGAGAAGAGGCAGAGTGATGCACCGCGTGGCCGGAATTTTAATTGTTATATTTTGATTTGTCAAATGAATCTCTGCCTCTCCTAAGTAATGAAACAAAATAACCATTGTAATGCATCACTATACAATATTTCAGCCTTTAACATTCATCAGGAGGACACTTATTGATTACAATAAAAAATCTTATGTATAAACTTAATTTTTTTATATTTTTGACTTTTGAAATTACGCTGTACATGTATAGCTTTACAGAATTTACACTCTTTAAATTGCAGGTGACCTCTTAGAGAATTACTGCCATGAAGATGATCTGATGAATGTCTCCAGATTTATGTTTGCTTTCAGTATCATGCTGACATATCCTATTGAATGTTTTGTGACAAGGGAGGTAAGTCCAAAATATGAAGTTTCAGTCTTACAAGAAAATAAATTTCCTGCCAGTGTGCTAAGAATTTCCCTTAAAAATTATAATGAAAGAGAATTGTGTGCACATTGAGTATTAGTAATATTGCATACACTCTATTTAGCTCACCTCAACAAAGTTGCAGGAGTTCATGTAATAATACCCTCTGGGTCAGTGTCAGCATCAGTGCCCAATTATAAAGAACAAGGTTCACTTAGGGCCTTTTTTGGCCCTGTGAATTTCAGAAAAACTGAAACTGCTTGGTTTTAGTTGACAATGCATTAAATATCATTTAGACCTTTGGTGACTGCGTATCTATAAAAAATGACGTAATTTTCTGGCTAGTCAATGCATTATCGCATCATGAAATGCGTCATTTTCCTCATATCCTGAAAAATTCTACAAAAACAGCCAATTTTTAAAGCTATTTTTCGATATTTAATATAGAGCGCAACCTCTGATCTAAAATATGCAACTATTAAATGATAGAACTATTTCTGAGGATAACAAAACATGTTTTATTTTATAGATCAGAGGGTGTGCTCATATTATTTCTCTTCTGTGAAAGTACTCAAATAGTTTTCCTCAAAATTCAAGAACATTGCAATTCCATGAAGCCTGTTTTCTAAGACCTTGGCTTTAAGGAGAAAATTTTTAATAGGAAATGAAAGCACTAAATCTCTGCTTTATCTTGATGTTTAAAATGGAACATAAAGTGTTAGTCAATAAATCGTATATCTACAGGGCCATTATATGCATAAAGTGAACCTAGCTCTTTTTTGGAGCAGGGTTCCCTCCAAGTACTTCTATGCCCCATATTGATCAGAGATGCATCTAGTATGTTTCATTGCACCAGCTTATCTGGACCAAACTTGCAGGGATGATACATCTAAGGATACAAACTATCAGAATTGCTTCGGATGCTGGATTTGACCTACTTTTTTTGGATGAGTGTCCAGGTTAAATTTTTTGAAGCAGGTTCATTCTATTGTAACTTCAAGACCTACCTGGACCAAATTTGCATGGATGATACAGCTATGGATGCTCGATCACTAACAGACTTGTTTGGAATGCTGGATTTAACCTACAACGTACATTCTCTGGATGAGTGACCAGGTTAAAATTTTTAGAGCAAGTCCATTCCCAAGTTACTGCAAGCCCTAGTGCCTTTCTGGACCAAACTTGTATATGTTGCATCAAGGGATGAATACTCTTAGATTATTTGTTTACGGTGGGACTTTGAATTACTCAAGTGTGTGCTATGTAATTTTTGATTACCTATATTTTTTATTGTCTGTCCATTTTCTTGAATATCTGATTTTGTAGTGTAGCCAAATTCAGCAATTAATGCTTGGAACATATTTGTAAAAATACGAATTTGTTGGGGTTATATGATTATTACTTTGAAAGAAACATTTTTTCATTGTTAAGAAAAAGAAAATAAATTTATCATTGGCCTAATAAAAATTTGCACATAGATACATGTAACTCAAATCTAAGAGAGGACTTTGAAAGGTCTTTCCTTCAAAGGTGTTTGTCAAGGCCGTAATTCATGAATTAGCTTTTAATGGGGGAATTTTTACTGTTATAATTATTTTGTTGAATTTTACCAGAATCCACATACTCAATCCATAATTTTCATTTTTAGGTTATAGAGAATGCTTTTTTCCCTTCCAAGGAGCCCTCTCCAACATGGCGTCATATTGCTGTTACCATTGTTGTTGTCATAATAACAGTTGGTGTCTCCATGACAACAGATTGTCTTGGCATTGTGTTGACCTTTAATGTAAGTATATTTCAGAAAACTGTATGTAGGATGGTGCTCATACTTAACAATTTAAAACAGAAGCAAATCATTATTATGAGGAATGGAAACAAAAAATGTAAAGTATCACATACATTCGTATTTAACAAAGAAAAGAATACCGGTACTTGCTATGCTGCTATCTGCCAATTGAAGGTGACTTGCATTGGTTTTAAATTTCATGTAAAAAATCATTTTCTTTACTTTTTAACATACATAATTTATGCAAATAATTGAGAATGATTTTTTGTATGAATACTGAATATAGTAGAATAGAAATAGAATTTTTTTAAGGTGTCTATTCTTAGTTCTGTTTCTAGCTTGAACTTGGTAAAACAGGTTCTAGCTATAAAAATATTTAAACTCAGGTTCATTTAATGAGTCCAATCTCTGAATCTCCCCCTTCTATTTAGTATAAAAATTTGAATTAAAAGGTTGTCTCCCCAATTTTTTTCAATTTATGACAAAAATGATCACATATTTTACTTTTCCTCACACAGGGAGTTATGGTAGCATCCCCATTGGCATTCATCATCCCCCCTATTTGTATGATGAAGTTAAGCCAGGAGCCCATTTTGTCAAAGAAGAATGTTCTACCCATCCTTATTACAACATTTGGAACCCTTGTAACATTATTTGGTATTATTGTAGCCATTATAAACATATCGGAAGGAATGTCTTGTAGCCATGGAAAAGAGATGGCCTACTGTGCAGACGTTGCTGCTTTGACTTTAAACAATGCATCCACCACTCAGACAGTTCCATTTACAACTATAAGTTCTAATCCGATTGGCTGACCAATCATTGTGCTTCATTTTTCTATTCCTACTCCAATTGCTGACCAATCACTGTGCTTCATTACAGTCATTTCAATCATTTGAAATGAAATGACAAATCTTGTTTATATGATTTATAAGACAGTTTGAAAAGCAAACCTCATATTTTATGTTTTAAACTTCACATCTGACAAGAAATCATGTTTCTTGGTTTTCAGTTAATTATTTAGTTAACTCTTTTAATAAATGAGGGGCAAAATTTTGAAAAATTTAAATCCAAATACTTATATCTTTGATTATGCTTATTACAACATTATAAATAAATTATTTAATAAGAAAACTTCCTTTATTTAATACTAAGTATCCTTATGCTGCTGAAATCTTAGATATGAACAAAACTAATGAAAACAGCTAACACAAATGAGCAGTGTCTAGCCTATTGTGAATCTTCATGTATGCCTGTTACAAGCATTTAATTTTTTGATTAAGTAATATGTATATCCATGTGAAGACCATGTTCATTCAGTTTAATTCACATGCTTTAAATTTATGATGTCATTATTGGTAGTTCAGGATCATAGATCTATGTCATTGGCTGAAAAATGCTATGTTAAACATGTATTTGTATTTGTAATTGTATACATTATTATGTGAAACTGTTGGTGTTCAATTATTTATTTTCTTACTTATTGCATAATAATTGTTTAAGAGTTCAGGTATTTTATTTGAATGTATAAACAAGGTATATTACAGTGAATAGGTTTATTTTCCTATTATTAAAGTCCCTAAACATTCTACTACCCCTTTTGCTTTGGTTCTCGTTTGTTCAGACTCTTACTATGTTATATATTTAGAATGTGCTTTCTGTTCCCTGTCTGCTCTTTGTTTTCACTCACTGTTTGCTCAGCAAATTCTTTGTTTGCTCATTTCCTCTGAATTCATTAACCTTTGTGACTGAAAACACATTTCAATGATTTAGTTGTTGCAGTCAACATTTAAAATTTTTAAAATGACCACCGTTGCCATAGAAACAGACAAAAAGTGAAAATTTTATCAGTAACTGCCTATTCAATACCTTTGAAAGTAATTGTATAACAACATTAATTTCAGAAATACAGGGAATAAACTAGCTAGTAATAGCTAGTATTTATATCAAACACCTTCAGCATTTGGTCAACCATTTGTTCTTCATTTAATCACCACTCAGCATAACCCCTTTTTTTTCCTGATCACTCCTCTTTCTCATTTCCTCCTCTGTTCAGTCATTTCCTCCTCTGTTCAGTCATTTCCTCCCCTGTTCAGTCATTTCCTTCTCTGTTCCATCACTTCCTCCTCTGTTCAGTCATTTCATTCTCTGTTCACTCACTTCTTTCCCTGTTCAGTCATTTCCTTCCCTGTTCAGTCATTTCCTTCCCTGTTCAGTCACTTCCTCCTCTGTTCAGTCACTTCCTTCTCTGTTCTGTCACTTCCTCCTCTGTTCAGTCACTTCCTTCTCTGTTCTGTCACTTCCTCCTCTGTTCAGTCACTTCCTCCCCTGTTCAGTCATTTCCTTCTCTGTTCAGTCATTTCCTTCTCTGTTTCATCACTTCTTCCTCTGTTCAGTCATTTCCTTCTCTGTTCCATCACTTCCTCCTCTGTTCAGTCATTTCCTTCCCTGTTCAGTCATTTCCTCCCCTGTTCAGTCATTTCCTTCTCTGTTCCATCACTTCCTCCCCTGTTCAGTCATTTCCTTCTCTGTTCCATCACTTCCTCCTCTGTTCAGTCATTTCCTTCTCTGTTTCATCACTTCCTCCTCTGTTCAGTCACTTCCTCCTCTGTTCAGTCACTTCCTTCCCTGTTCAGTCAATTCCTTCTCTTTTTGTTCACATGTCACACAACATTCTAAAATCGGGGGTTTTAGTAGAACATTTTGGGGATTGCACATGTGTATCAGTAAGTTTACCCTGGGGCTTTCATTTCCATGTAATCATTTGCATTTAATATCTTCAATCTGCTTTACTAACTGGGATTTTGTCTATTAATCAAAGCTGGATTTTGTGTCATATTTATCAATTTTATTTACATCAAAAATTGAAATTTAACAGCAAGTGCTGTCATTTGACTTAATTGTGTATTTTCATCAGTGATGAAGAGTAATCTTGGAAAATTGCTTTATTTTATTGAATTTGTCCAGCATATTTTTTAATATTCTCTTTTAAAACTTTTGTGAATGTATTTGAAATCACATACAAAAACCATATTATAATTGAATGTTTTGCTTGTTTTTGGCTTGATGAATTAAGTTGACAAATGATTCTAATGATTCTACTAATCAGAAAAGAAACTTTTACAAGTACTGTCAATTGAAGATTTTTGGAAAATAATCGTAACGATTCTAAATATTTAAGTTAGATACAATTGGTTATCACTAAGGTTTTGAAAATTAAAAGAAGTATGCATTAAAAATTATTATTACTATTATTTTAAATATTTTTTTTTGTTTTCCCATTACTTATTTCCTGAATCACATATTAATAAAACATTATTTTGCGTCATCTCTTATAATTTTTTCATTGGTTATATTTACATTTATTCATATACAAGTGAAGACTTAGTATAAAAAAGAACGCTCATAAAGAAATGTGGTATTATATCATAGCACTTCATAGACGAATAGATGAACGTGTTTCTTAAAAACAATAAAATACTAGAAAATTAATATTAATATTTCCTCATTCTCAAAAATTAATTGTCGCAGATGGATGAAATATACGAATCGCGAATAAAATTTCTCACAAATAATAGTTTTTATGTACAGTATCCAGTTTTCTTAGTGCTATGAGTTAGGACATTGACAGGAAAATTAGAACTGTAAGAGCATGTTTATTAGAGATCCTTTATTTTTGTCTGAGGGGACTGAATTGAACGTTTTTCATTTTCTTATTGAGACAGAGTAAAAAAAAGCTTCTTATTGAGACAGAGTAAAAAAAGCTTCTTTTTGAATAAAATCAAAAAGAAAATATTTTTGCTTTTTTTTCATAAACACATTGTGTGTCAAAAGATAAATGAAGGAAATACATGTACTAGAAATAAATATGGAGATTACGAACAGTATTCAAGTTCGAAAGTCCATTCAGACAATACACGAGCAGAGCAAACAGGGACCTTTAAAACATCAGAGAAACGATTTTTCTGGATCTTTTCCGGAATAGTAGGTGGATTTTCTATATTGTTCCGATTTTGATATGAACTGGTACTTCCACAAATCAAATACATGTGTATTCAATCGGACAGACATAAACAGAAGCATCTGAGAAGTGCATGTCAACATTAGGAAATTAAAAAAAAAATATTTGAGAAAAAAATACTTGAAGGAACATAAGAGTTATTGCCCCTTTCATTATTTTGTTTAATAAATAATTGACAATATTTAGAAAAATTAACTTATTCGTATCTTAAACTTATTTATTTTCCTTATCGTAACTATCAATTAACATTTCTAAGAAACACAATGTATATACCGGTACGTCTATCTTCGAAGATTTTGATAAACCCATTGACGGCACATCGATTTGCGTATAAAGTACATGTATGCAGTTAAAGCATAACAATATACATGTACAATGTATATAATAGACAAGTCACCTATCAAACAACTTTCAGATTTATTATGCATATTTTACAATCTTTATGATTATATACATTATGCCGTTCAAAGTTGAATAATTCTTACAAGTTCTGACTGTGCTGTGTTTTTCTGCGTTAGATTTGTCTCACCACTGCTCTGTGATTTCTTTCCACTTCTAAAGCCCATCTTATCAAATAAGCCTATCTCCTCAAACAGAAGTTTTACGCGACGAGTAAAGACAAATGAAATCATAATATAAAGCCCCTGTGAGCCATTAATCACTGTTACTAGGTATGAAAAGGGTGAAACAGGGAACAGTCCATCTATGATCTGAAAAACCCATGCTGTACCAGTCAGCAGAAAAAGCTTAAGATAAATTTTAAGATCGTTTCGACAGTGAGTATTTTCAACTGTAGGAGCAGTGTGGATTTTATAAAATGTTGCAGAAAACAAAATGAAATTTATGAAGCATATGATGGAGATGGGAAGAATGAAACTGTAAAGTTGAGTGTTTTTGTCGTCAATGAAACAAAAGATTCCACCAAACCCTGTCGGAGAAGATGGCGAGACACTCGCATGGACCCCGATCGTTAGACAGATACCTAATAAAGGAACCAGATATGCATATAGTGAGTACAGTATGATGGTGTGATTACAGAGGAGTCTATCATGAAATCGAGCATTGCAAACAAACACTCGGAACATATGGAAAGAGCAAACACTGGCACAAGTAAATGTAGAAAGCCAAAAGTAGTAAATAAATATCCCAACGACTTTACATGTCATCTTGTTATCTTCGAAAACGTCCTTAAGGAGGAAAAACAATTGAGCAAAGAACAGTGATGCTACAAAACACATTAAATTTTGTCCTGGTATGGTGCGAAGCTTTTTGAGAATACAGTACACAATGAATGTTGTAACCAGAGAAACAAGGGATATACATGTAGTTAGAACTGTCAATACTTCAAGAGAGACATTTTCTGAATTTTTCCCAGGCCTTGACTGAGTGTGAGTATATTGTTTTGTAGATATATAGTCAGTGGCACATATTCGTACCGTGTTGTTCTCACCTTTGGAGAATTCATTATAAAAGAAGGTTTTGTTCAAAGAAATAACGTATACCTGTAGTCCATCTCGCGAAATCTTAAATTCTTCAGTCAATAATGTCAGTTCTGGACAAAACAGAAGCTTAGTGATGTCATTACCAGGGTCTTTACTATATTGACGTAATGACTGAAAATACGTGTCACAAAATGGAAGAGAAGGCAATGTTTTCTCCGGGATTGGTAAAAACCACGCTTTTACATCCTCTGAAAATTCCATAGAAAGATTTCCCATGGATCCAGTTTTCCCACACGCGTTATAAAGAGTCTGCTCAATGCCATTTTGATCAATTTTATCATTCTTTGCTTGTATAATTATTTTCATAAGGACACTTAGTTGTAATGGATCTGAATCATTAACCGTTATTGTATCTTTACAATCTCTATTGATGCGATGCCGATATTCCAAGATGTTAACACTCACATCTGTACCATTGTGTAGATCTTCTGTCAAAAATGAAACTACTGTTTGAATTAACTGGTTAAGATCCATCTGTATATAGACTTTGTGTACCTGGACACTTGTTTTAAAGGCTATGTTGTATTTTAGGGGTGAATTGTTGACTGAAATCAATGGATAACATTTCCCTTTCACAAGTGTTTTCCCAGGGAAACAGGAAAGCTGTCGGCATTTCCCCTTAAAGTAAATAAATTTCAATATTTGAAATATAAGATGATAAACAAGAAATAAGGAGCTATTTTAAACGTCCAATATATAAAACGTATTTATAATTGTTTGTATAGTATAATCAAATTGATAGTGAACAATCGTACATTTAAGGAATCACTGTCTAGTTAGCAGAGTATGCCAGGGCATCAACGATAGTTGGAAACGTGGGATAATTTACATAACAGGCAAAGCCCGTTATGCATAAATTATCCCACGATTCCAACTATCGTTGATGTCCCTGGCATACTCTACTAACTAGACAGTGATTCCTTATATTTCCATTTCATTGTGAAATAAAATTATAAATATAGATTTTAAAAATGTACACTAAAAGATTTAAATTACACGAGGCCTCACATGTCAATTTCAATAGTCCCCGCCCACTGACGTCAAACACAAAATTAAGACAGTCGCCCGATATTTTTTTGCATATTAGGCCTCCTTAGCGTCAGACACAAAGACAGCCGCACGAGAATTACATGCATATTAGGCCTTCTTAGCTCCCGACCTTTCGCTTGGCGAAATTTACATTCCGGTAGAATGATCAAGAAATCAACTCAACTAACTTTCAAAGAGTTATCACAGAGAAAACAAATAGAAATGGAAATATAAGGAGATACATGTAGTTACCTTGAAAATGTCGAATACTTCATCATCCTGGCATTTTGTATTAAGATTTTCTTGAACTGTCTCGTCGACGTTATCAAACAACGAGAAAATTGTACGATAATTAGTATGGATTTCAAATATTCTACCAACACTTGTCCTTATTTGATCACAAATTGAACAGTACAAGCTTCCAGTTACAGAAAAGGTACAGCTGGGTGGAATAGAGAGAGCTGGTCGGAAATTTAGCATACATTTCATGGAGTTTGCCTTTTGTAAGATGAGCTCCAAGCTGGACTCATGCTTAAAGTACCAACTGTAAGGGCATCCCAAAGAAATTACCCAGGGCACTAGATAAGTCTGATTTTGAATATGATCAGTATTCGGTATAACACAAAGAAAGCAGAAATAGTTTTTGTACGTTACCAACGTAATTTTATCTGTGACTGGTATCAGACTAAGATAGTGTTCGTTGTCTGATTCACAAAGGTTCTTTATTTCCGTGTTGTTGTAAGTCTCCGAGCATTTACTAATCATAAAATAAGAAACTTGATTGGAATTAGAATGCCGAGGAATAGATACCTCCACGCATGACCACTTGTTGACTTGCTTCATAATGAGATCATATTTTGGATCTTCACAACAACTGTTTGTTTTGTTGCACTTTGAATCACAAGAACATGGGTGACCTCCATAAATATCATTTGAGAACTCTGCCTCCGCATAAATATGGGACTTTGCTCTTCGACACCATTTATTCTTTAAAAACCAGCCGAAATCTTCAGTCTTCTCTCGAAAACGGGTCGTTTGAAAACTCATGTCATTTAAATATCCTGATATCGAGGGATCATACGAGAAATTTAAGTTTCTTACACTAAACTCAGACACATAAAAAGGTTTTGTAAGAATTAAACCGCCATGCATGTATGTCGTCTCTCGTCTGTTGTAAAAATTAATGGACAATATAGCATCTTGCAATTTTACATCGCCTCTTCCTGTTTTGACTAAATTACATTCTTCACAGTATTTGTTTTTATATGGATACCTCAATATCTCCACACTGGTGTTGATGCATGCATTTTGTAAATCAGCCGGAATATAATCAATCCACCCTGATACATTACAAGTTGATATTGGTGGCTCAAACGAAACATCTCGAATGTTACACAAAAAGCAAAAGGGATTTTGAAACAATTCAAAAGGCTGATAAGTCTTCTTACAAGCATTGTCAATGAGTGAATCAAATCTAGATAACTTTCCTGTGACATTACACTCTCGTATAAGAGTTTTATTCCAGATACACTCGGTAGGGACTTCTAATTTCTGGCGAATTTCTTTTGAAGGGATGAAATTTAAGAAGCAATGTTTATTTTGAAAATATTTCCAAACTTCGTCAACAGTGGAAAATTCATCTTTAAGGATAGAGCAGTTTGTTTCAATAACCCAGGAGAGAACCTTAAAATCATTATTACATCTGGCACAGTAAGTATTGCTATATGTCATATTAGTTGATTTCGAGGTCACAGGGTTTCTTCTAAGTAAATTTTTATTCACGTTCGCTTCTTCGCACTTCCTAACAAGTCGCTCATCAGCACTTGAAGGACAGTCGTTTTTCATAAAGAACATTTTTTGATTTCCTTCTAAATCGTAAGATGTTTGCACGCACGTGTTGAACGATATATCAAGACAACAGTTACCATGAATCCGACATAATCTATCACAGCTACACTGTGGGCAGGAGACGTTGATTTTCCTGTTTTCTGTCTCGGTCGTGGTGTTTATCAAAGACTGATCACAGATCAAATCTCTGCCACAAATAAAAGAATATTGATTCAGTATATTTTTCCAGTCTTCATTAGCTCCATTGGTAGTTACAGGAGATACCGACAAATAGAGGACAATTGCGAAACACTGGAAAACTTTAACATCTGACGATGAATCTGCAAAAAAAGTGTGCTTTAGTTTAAGTAATTCATAGCGAATAAAAATATTTAATCCTTATCATATATCGTCATTTAGAAACGGTATAATTTTTCATATTTAACTTAAAGTTTTTATCACATTTTAAAGCATATGAGGCTGGGAGAAGTGTTTTGCATTGCTGATATATTTTCCTACACAAAGCAATTAAAGTGATACTAGGGATCATTTAGGACCATTTGTCTGCCAGTCCTCCCGACCTTCTGTGACTTTACATTTTATACGGTAAAAAAAGGGGGGATTGCATGTATAGGCTGGCACTATAACTTTTTTTTTTACATAATACCTGAATTATACTGACTTAGTACTTTTCGTCCAGACCTTTAATCTTTCTTAAAATTAGTTAATAGTGTTGAAATTATATTTATGGAACCTCGAATGGTATATCTCAGATGGTTATTTGTTTAGTTTAATTGTTGTCAAAATTTCTTTATTAAGAAATACCAGCGTAACAAACGATTTGACTACGACTTTTGATACCTTTTTAATATGCTTAATTTTTTTGAATTCATATATCTTTAGAATTTTGAAAGGCATTGTCCATGGTATACATTTGGTAATAAACGTGATGTATACCATTTACAACTTTCGTGATAATTATGATGTCCATTTTTCGAAACTGAAATGGCATGTATAATTTAGTTAATCTATAATGCTTTACTGCTAAAAGTACTTTAATAATGTGCAACAGTTTGAATATGAAATTGTCCAAACTGAAATGGCACTTATAGATTAGTTTATCTATAATATTTTACTCCTAAACGTACTTTAAATAATGAACAATATTTGAATATGAAATTCGGCTGTTACTATTTTGATCATATTCTAACATTGATACGTCTCACTAGACCATGGATTTCTTTTCAGGTGTATGGGTTGGCTGTAAAACTTGTATGGATATTATTATAAATTTAAACAATGTCCATGTTTTATAATTATTTTTTATCCTAAGCATTGCTTTAGCAGGTGATGCATATGCACATGTTCCAGGATACACTCTAGGCTGTTTATATGATGTACAGGAGCAGAGTTAATCAACTCTCTACAGTAACACAAATTGATCTTCAATCTATACAATAGAACATTTTATGTACATCCTCTGTTTAAACAGAATCCTAAAGTCTGTCCCCGGGAAAATACTTAATATCAGTGATAATGTAGTATTCCTTATAGATAGAACAATAACTTAGCCTTGGAGACATGATGATGCTGAAACAATTGACAATAGCTTTTTAACAAAGACAATTTGTTGTCGACAAATACTTTTACTTCGAATCACCAGGTTTAAGGTTGAATAGGTCACATATAATTATATTAATGAGCAATTGAAAGCCTCTGCCATTTCACGAATTTTACTAACCTTAAACGTAATTTTTATCCTAATAAGAACTTCAGTACTGATGACTTAATTTTTATGTGAGTGTAGAACTGATCAGCCTTAGAATAAAATAAGATAATCTAACAGTTTTTCTAAAATCAGTCAACCTTTCCCAAGCGAAATTAAAAAAAAACAACAAACAAACAAGCAAGCAAAACACATTGTTAAAACTACATACCTAAAAGGATTCTATTTGCCATTTTGGACCCAATTTTCGCATATTGAAAGAATTAAATTCTTTCAAACCTGGTCATGATCAAAGTGAAAGTCTAATTTTTTGTTCCGTTATCACAAGGCACATTGTTAAAATACACTGTGCTTACTTTTTGAAACATATTATGTTATTTTAAGGCATATTGCTAAAATAAATTTTGCTTGCTTTTTGAAATATAAATTAGATTATATTAAGATTTAAAAAAGAAGCATCATAAAATAATAATATTAGTTAATTATAGATTTACACATTTATCTTAAACGATAATTGTGTGTAAATAATTCCTAAGAGCTAATATTCTTCACAGTCATATAAAATGAAATAAAATTCTTTTTTTTTTACATGTAAAAGAGGCAACTTGATTGATCCTACATCAATAATCATGCATTTAACGAAAACATTCTTTACTGAATGAAGGCTGATTCAAAATATTAAGATTAGAGAACTTTAAAAGAAACAAAAAACTATTCAAATAAAATTAACTGTATGCAAACTAATAATCATTTTTGATGTCGTCAGTATCATGTGTGTTAAATCCTTAAAAATATTTTACTTTTACATAAGAACTTTTAAATCGTCAATACTATTATTTCTAAGTTTCTAAAACTTCTACGTAAAATCTCCATTTTTAAGCTTTCCCTTACAATCTGTTTTTACTTTTTATGTATATATTTATGCAAATTGGACACGGTTGTATGTGTTCGTCAAACGCACATTAATGGATTATAGAATGTTGAAACTCTTAGTAAATTGCCCAACATTATTTTGATTCAATTAAAAAAAATATCCAGGGTCCATTTCAATACATCATTAATATATACCAAAAAGTTTTTTCCAAGCAAAATATCTATTGAAAACTATAGATATCTAATACAGAATTGAAGATACTTACAAGGGATTCTTCTTCGACCATTTTTATCACGAATACCCATATTTTCCATTACTGTATCCCATTTGTATATGTAATCATTTGCTGTGTAAAATACAGTCAACACGGATTGCTACAATACTCTAAATGACCATTGATGCATTATTATTCACTGCACACGACACAAATACACACTTTGTCAGAACAATAGGCTAACAGGGACAACTTTCGATTTTTCCGTTTATACACCGTTAATGACAGCTCTTCCGAACTGTAATTTTAGGGCATCTGAATATATAATTATTTCTTAATCGAGGAAAACAATAAATAAATAAAAATACTAGTAAATAAACAGATGTTTCATATGCCGCAGGTCAGCAGTTCTGTTGTTTATCCTTCTACACTAAATTCATTTTACTGTATAATTGTTCTGCTTATGATATAATCTCTTAAAAAAAATATTGATACAGCGGGCATCTTGATGGATATAATCTAATTTAATCTGATGCAGAATTTAAATGCATTAATTTTTTTCAATGTGCAGTCAACATGTTAATCTCATCCTTCTGGTATCAACGAAATTTACCCCCAAAATTAAACTTCTCTCAAGCATGTTCACCAGAAAGGTCAATGAAATTTATTTATTGAAAGTGATTTTTGTAACAGTATGAAAGAATACCAAATTGAAATTTTGTCACAGCGTGAAAGAATATTAAAAGTACCACAAAACTCTCGATTTTCCTTCCCTTTTAGAAGAGTTTTGTAAAAATATTCCCTGACAGGTTATAACATAGAAAAATAAATGAACAATCCTGACTACCAAGGATTCTCCAGATATGTTGTTGAAATCCATTTTTACAATTTTTTCAATCTCACAATCGCTAAGCAACAATTAAGACGTTTCAAGCGCTCATTTATACACAAAAGCCTAATGATACCGTGTCATGGACAAAGGCAAATAGAAAATCAAAGAAAATGTAATAAACAGAAAATTCTTTGAACGAGACTTTAAAAATCGAGATCCCGTATCAAGGTAGGCGATGGCACGATAGAGAACCCTACTCCTTAATGACCCTGAGTACCGAGTATACATGTAGGTTGTATATATACAATATACGTTATTATAACTGTATTTTAGAAGAACTTGCTTTCATTCTTATGTCTGGAAATCCAACGTATACTCACAATTCACTTTCTAAGGATGAAATTCTTCAAAAGCATATTTTAGTCTTTATTACTTTTAACATTCAAATCAACCATGGTAAGTTCTACCATACCTATATTGGATTCCTTAACTTCATTAAAATCCTTACAATCAAAGATACAATGCTGAGCCCAGCAAATACTCTACTAAGCCCCTATCTTTACCTCCTCACAAAAATATTAACTGCTGAAAGGAGAAACTTCAGACGTACTGTGCTACACCATATTCTAGAAGTGGTGTAAATCAAATGTGAATTCTTAAGAAGTCCACAGAAAATTTAAATTCGCCAAATTTTCAAAGGTCAGTAACATCAAAACGACTTTTCTACACTTTATGCATCAATTTCTCTCCAATATAACTTCGGATTGAATTGTATACTGACTGACCTGTTTCATACCAATTGTTTAGCGTCTGTTTTTATACTAATTTGACTACGGTATATCCCGTCTGCCCAATTGATACAAGTCTCACGGCAGGTGTGACCGGTCGAAAGGGGATGCTTACTCCTCATAGGCACCTGACCCAACCTATGGAATTTTCATGAGTCTGTGTGTTATACAGGTTATACACAGATTGGTTTTGTACATAGATTTTTTAAGATTGATCATGGTTCGTTATTTTTACCTTTTTCATTGCAAACACGCAATGTATAGCATTAAATAATTACAAATTATACTACTTAGTATATAATCAAACATTTTCCACATACATGCTACAGATAATGGCCAATTTTGATAGGTACATTTGTCATAATTTTAATACTCATATCATGTTAGAATTAGATCCGGTTTTACACAGTGGTAACAGATGGCGTTCAGTAGATATGTTATCAAATTGATAAACATTATGAATACAACTGGAAATGATTTGGATGTATATGTACTCGCATGGAAGAGATTGGTTTCAGAAAGAGAAACAGCTTTTATAAAATTATTTTTTATATAAATACTTGATAATATAAATAAAAAAAATGGTGAAATGATTATGAAAAAAGTAAAATATAATTTAAACTTGTTCATTACGAACAAACCTTTAACACATAAAAAGGGTATTTATATGTTTTTTGTAATAAAACTCTATGCTTATCAGTATGAATAAAATGGAAACTAGAATCAATCCCAACACTTGAATATTTTTCAGCATCTCTTCTAATAATTATGTCTTCCTTGTACCAACTTATATAATAATTACCTTTTATCGCCGTTTTCAGTAGATGAGTTTACAACTTTTTACGATGTCGTGACAATGTGGAAAGAAGTAAACATTGACTGACAGTAAGATAGATAAGATGAAAAGATCTTTCTTAAACTTTCAATTTCTACCCAAGATGCTGATACATTAGCAGATGAGGGTGTTCAATGAATTACTTAGACCAAAAATCACAAAACAAAAGAACAATTCTTAAGAGTTGAGGATTTCCGAAACTAATCCAATTAATGTTGCAATAGAAATTTTATTAAAGAATTTAAAAGACCCAAGAACATAAAAAGAACAATATTTACATGTATGAAATTATAACAATATCTTCGGGGCAATTATGTAGCAATTGAATAATGTTTATTTTGTTTTATATCACTCAAAACATTAAATCGGCTAATTAACAAAAAGATATGGTAGAATTCCCTAGAATTCTACAACATTATAATTTGTAAGCCCACGTATACATTTCAAAACTGTGGTTGAAACATGTATGTTTCTCAAAATGCCTATGAATGAATGGCACAAGTGCTGTAGTATGGAGACAGAATCATACTTATTCACAATTGTTTCAAGATATATAAAATCGACAAATACAGACAACATAATACATGTACATGTAGGTATATTTCATGTATTTGTGTCTTACAAATAAGAAGCCCTCCTTTCATTCTTTTCTTGAATGTATTAATGTGACTTTTATATACAACATGATAAAATATACATGATCATCACTAGTACAATGTGATAGAGCTTATTTTAAAAATTCATATGTCATATAAACAGAATAAGCGTTTGAAGACCAATACAGAGCTAGATAATTGTACTTACACATGATTCGCAAACATCCCAGGTTAGTTCCACACAGAATAGTCTACTCCAATATAATACAGCTGCACTGTTTATTTAACGATGCATTCATTTGCTGTTTGAGATACGCTCAGAGCAAAGTGACAATTCTTCAAATGACCTTTTATACATCATTACTGCAAAGTAACTACTAACGGCACGAAATTTAAATAAATCTTGGACCATTTACTTGTCTACCACTCACATTTAGATGATGCTTAATTACAACTACAGGTACTTAATCAAAATCCTTTCAAAATTCTATGAATTCTTCCTTAATTTGAATTCTCTGAACTTACATTGTACTGTGATTTTATACCCCGTATTAAAGGTGCTTGGACACAGATTTGAAGTTAATATTTTCTCAAATTTTCTGTATAATTTCATGACTTATATGTTGCTATAGCATTTCATATTAAAATATGATAAAAATCTTATTTCATCTCGAAGTTATTAAAACTTCGAATTTCTGGACGTGTTGGATTGACACATCCTTGCGCTTTCACATATTTTAATTTTATTCTTAATACTTAAGAAAAGTGACAATTTTGTTGTGTATTAATGAAAAATATTAAAACTATAACCCAAAAAATTCAGAGTAAATTCAGAATAGAAATGTTCGAAAGCAAAAACCACTCACAGATAAAATAAGTTTTGAATTATATTTTCGTGTGAAATGCTATTGCAATATATAAGTCGTGATATCATACAGAAAATTTTAGAAAATATTACGTTCAAATCTGAGTTTAAGCACCTTTAATGGTGAAGAAACCACAATTTTATGGAAACAATATACTTTTCTGTTTGCATTCATTAATATACATAATGCGTAATCAACTTCTATAGCTAAAACGAGTTTTATATTTCTCTTCTAAAGTGATGTACATTTATAGACGGTAGTGCATTAAATAGAAAGATATTTCTTCAATTATGTATCTTTTAAAACTGTCTTGGGGGAGGGGGGGGGGGTTTCATATACATTTACGTTTTTAGAAATGGAAATGTTCAAATCGTATTTTAAACTAACTCAGTCAACATAATCAAGATCATTAGGAAATCGCTGGTAATTTATTGTTCATTTTATTTGCAACTCTCCAAATTCTCATGAATTTATATATATCGGCTCGCAATATGATTTTGAACGGATTCTTATTTAATTAATGCATAGTGTGAGAGAAATTCTTCGAGCCTAATAATAGACATGTGATTTAATTGGGGTAAACACAAGCTAATTATAGACGCTATTTTTGTAGGTCACAGGTAACCGCCTTCAAATTGACTGCATGGCCAATGCTTTTACAAAAATTAACAATGCAACTGATGCAAGATATGAGTGAAAAAAGTCGTTCTCTTGAAACATTACCGTCCGGATGAACGAGTCATTTTTCGTTTTGTAATAAAAATCAACTGTCCAGATGCGGAACGCGAATTTCCGGATTAATAAGACAGAATAACGTGAAAAAAATCGATTCCCAAAAAATATCGTCCGGAAGGTGAAGCACCCGGATAAATGGCGTCCTGATAAACGCGGCGCGACTGTAACAGTATATATACTGACGAATCTTTGAAACTTATAAACTTAATTTTGGCAATCTTAAATAATCTTCTTGGATTGCAATTAGCAACATTCTTTTTTTCTTCATTAAAAGACAATAATACACTGCTTTCATAAATTGCAAATGTACAAAAATAATACATAAATGGAAAAAAAAAATCAGATCGCTTTGTATAGTGTTGTATATATCCTGTATCTTTGTAGTCTAGATCAGTGTACATAATATTTTTTCACAGCAGTAATGTTTATTATTACTCGAAGGTGTATACCCCCCTCCCTCAAATAAAAAAATATCAGGATTTGTTTTGCTCATAATTGAAAAGCAAATATAAGAGAGCTAGACAGAAACATTAGGAAACAAGATGTGTTTGTGAAACACTGATGCCCCCGTATGGCAGCTTATGGCGAAGGTTAAAGTTTCTCAAATGCAAGTCAAAATCCAGGCCAAAAGATAAAAAATATTAAATTTGAAAGCCCTAGCTGCAACTGTTCAAAAGTTATGGCTAAGGTTAAAGTTTTTTAAAAGTAAGTAAAACATCAAGGTCAAGGTCAAAGTTGTTGGTATCCAAAGGAAGGTCTTGTCACAAGGATTACATATGTAATGTATGAAAGCACTACCACAAACCATTCAAAAGTTATGGCTAAGGTTAAAGTTTTTCGAAAGTAAGTCAAACTCCTAGCTCAAGGTCAAATGGTCAAAGTGGTTGGTATTGAAAGGAAGGTGATGTCACAAGGATTACATATGTGAAGTATGAAAGGCCTAGCACCAACCATTCAGAAATTATGGCCAAGGTTTAAGTTTTTCAAAACTAAGTCAAACTCCTAGGTCAAGGTCAAAGGGTCAAAGTGGTTGGTATCCAAAGGAAAGTGATGTCACAAGGATTACATATGTGAAGTATGAAAGCCCTAGCATCACCCATTCAAAAGTTATGGCCAAGGTTAAAGTTTTTCAAAACTAGGTCAAACTCCTAGCTCAAGGTCAAAAGGTCAAAGTGGTTGGTATCCAAAGGAAGGCCTTGTCACAAGGATTGAATATGTGAAATATGAAAGCCCTAGCTCTAACCGTTCAAAAATTATGGCCAAGGTTAAAGTTTTTCAAAAGTGGGTCAAACTCCAAGGTCAAGGTCAAAAGGTCAAAGATGTTGGTATCCAAAGGAAGGCCTTGTCACAAAGAATACACATGTGAAGTTTGAAACCCCAAGCACCAACTGTTCAGAAGTTATGGCCAAGGTTAAAGTCTCATGAAGTTTTGCAAAAGTGGGTCAAACTCAAGGTCAAGGTCAAAAGGTCAAATATGATGGTTTCCAAAGAAAGGCCTTGTCACAAGGAATACACATGTGAAATATGAAAGTCATAGATCCAACCAATCAAAAGTTATGGGCAAGGTTAAAGTTGACGACAGACAAACAGACAAACAGATAAACAGACAAACAGATAAACAGACAAACAGACAAACAGACAGACAGGACAAAAACAATATACCCCAGGTATCTTTCGATCCGGGGGCATAAAAAAGTGTATTAAGCATGGGGTTCTATGAAAATATTACACATCAAAGCATTTCTGAATTACTGAATTAAAGGACATTTGAAATTAACCCCACATATTTAATGAAAAAAATATACCTTTTGTATAAATGAGGAATTAAAAACAAACGTGTAATTTTAAACTTATCGATTATATTTCAGTGTTTCACCGTTTTTTAAGCGTGTCGAACTCTTATTAATATTCTTAAATGTGATGGGAGCATGACGGTAATTAACTTTGCCTTTCAGGCTAGGTGAACAATAATCTCATTATTAGTTGTAGTATTAGTGTCCGAGTATAAACGAGCAGATGTCAATTGTTGTTCGTGAGAAATTTCATAATTAAATCTACTGGTATAAATGATATCCCTCTTTCCTGAAAGAAGCGTCTATATCATGTATATTCTAATCCCTTAGTTTTGTCCCTGCTCAGGATTCGCATGGTTTGCAAGATTTATGAGATCGATCACTGTTAATCATTTTCATCTTTTCTATTATATCTTTCAATATACAGATACGCATACAAGCTTCTTTTTAAATACAGTGCAAGGAACTATTTTTTTTATATGTATAAATCAGCATCAGCGTAATCTAAAAAAGCATCAGTACCCAGCTAGCATCAGGACCAGCATTTAAAAAAAAAAAAAAACATTACCAGGATCAGCATCAGTAAGCAAAGGAAAGAACTAGCATGACTAGCAGTGACCTACTTAAAATCAGCATTGACCTAGTAGCATCAGAAAATAAGTGAGTTTTTTTTCTATTAAAAAAAATTGAAAACAGAGAGAGAAAACTGGTTAAATTTTTAAGAATATTAAGATTTAAAGACCAATAAGTGATTATATATGACATTTTTATCGCTTAAATCTGCAATGCTAAAAATTAATTATCTACTTTCGGTAGCATGATGCTACTTCCGGTAGCAATGACCTAATTATAAAACAGCAAAGGTAGCATCAGGATAAGGACAACTAGCATTTAATCAACAAGCAAAAAAACCCCCATTCTAATCAGCAAGCAAAGGAAGCATTGAAATCAACACTGTAACAAAATTACTTCCCTGCACTGTACTTATTTTTGTCTTTAATTTAACTTGTAGTGATATGCAGCTGGTTATTTGTCAATAGTTTATCGAATTGTATTTGAGAAAAATTCTTAGGACAGAATGTTTTTGTAACAATAATTCAAGACTCTGTAAATCAGTTTCAGTTTCAACTCGACATTTCAATATATCGACGACGCATTATCAATTAACAGTAGTTACTTCCATTCATTTGTTTACTCTATATATGCCAGTGAGTTTGAAATAAAAGATACCACAGAGTCTGACACACCTGTTTCATATCTAGATATTTTACTAGAAAAAGATATTAATTGTAACATAACAACAAAGCTTTATGATAAAAGTGATGACTTCAACTTTTCAATCGTCAACTTCCCTTACTTATGTAGAAATATACCCTTATCATCTGCATATGGGGTTTATGTCTCTCCGTTGAATCGATACGCAAGAGCATGCTCTACGTATGAAGAATTTCTAAAACGAGGCAAGCTATTAACAAACAAGTTGATGAAACAAGGATATCAACAATCTCGTTCAAAATCATCATTTTGCAAGTTTTATGGTCGATATAATGACCATGTCAGCACATACAACCTATCACTGAGTCAAATGCTCACTGACGTTTTTCATACTTATTTTTAGGCCATTATTTATACACTGAACTGTCTATGGATTTTCCGGTTTTTTCTCGATCATGACAAGGAGCACACGGCGGTTGTGACCTTTCGGCAGGAGATGCCCACTCCTCCATGGCACCTGATCCCACCTCTAAATTTTGAGGTTCGTGTTTGCTCTGCTCCAAATTTGTATCGTTTCTTTGGAATTTCGAGATTGAATACTGTTTGTTATCTTCATATTTCATTTAAAGGCTGATTTTAAGATCAAGTATTGAGTATGTTCATTTATATAAAAATAGTCTTCACGAACATTGTTCAATCTGAATTGTATAGAATTTAAAAAAAAAATACAAAAACTAACTGATTTGAAATCTATTTCTAGAGTTTTTATCATTTCAAATACTAAAAAATAAAAATGCCACCATCTGCAAATAATGGCGAATGATACCTGTAACACACATAAATTCAGCCATACATACATGTAACACGTGCCATGCTAACTACTAATCTAAAATTGATATTGCGATATACACTGTACAGCAGCTATTACACAGTGGTGTGAAACATCGTGTGTGTATTAATTAAGCATGGAAGTTAACAACAAATTCAAATAACTGGTTCTTTTCTTCACTTAATTTGCAAAAGTCATACGTGGAGAGTGTGCACAGTAAACCAACCACATGTACATGAGGTTCTGTCCTCATGGAAAAAAAATTATATACAACGACCAAAAGCAGATTAATATTAAAAATAAAACTTATAGAAAAATTGCAGTCAATTGAAAAATTAAATTAATACATTTTCATTTTCACCAACTTATCGAACATTAAGCACACACACACACACACACACACACACACACACACACACACACACACACACACACACACACATATATATATATATATATATATATATATATATATATATATATATATATGCATTCATTTTACTTTCTTTTTGTCATTTGTGACAATGCCTGGGGAAAAAACGTGTTCGAGAAAAATAGTCATAATGTACACATGACGGTATCGATTACTATTTCTAATGTTTAATTTAAAACAGAATACATGATTTCCCACAGGATATCTCCTCACGTCATGTGATTTAAAATTTACTAAAAAAGCTTATAAATTGGTTACGTGTTTGTCATCGGGAGGATGTCTTACGGGTTTTGTACGTTACTGTGGAATCAATTAAATTCGTGGGGGTCAATGTTCGTGGGCAAGCAAAATTTTATTGGTTTGTGGCGATGTAATTTCGTGGGCAGCTCGTTTATTTGGTAGATTTAATTAATCAGTACGTTGTCACAAAAATTGTTCATGGGGATGTAAATTCGTGGGTAAGGGTGACCCACGAAATCCAAGAACATTGGTCCTCCACGAACAATGATGATTCTACAGTATTATTATTTTTTTTTTTATTTCAAATTAATAACGAACTTATATTCGTGTTTAAATTGAGTACCTAAAGTCAAAATTTAGAATTTGCGTAACGCCTGTATAATTTTTGCATTCTTAATTATGTTGTTACACTGCATCATTAAATCATGTTTACAAAAAGAAGACCTCGACACTTTGTCAGAATGGATTAAATGTATCAGATGTATGTTAAAATCGCGCATTAAAAGATTGAAGGGCAATATGAGAACCATCTGTCCTTCTGTATTCAGTAATCCAGAGGTGAAAAAAGAATTAGATAGATTACATGGTCAGCACGTACTGGTCCCTGCTGACAAAGCAGGTAACAGCAGTGTCTTTGTTTGTAAGGCTTATTATATTAAATGTTTTTTAGAGGAACTTGGAATTTATTCTACAAGTGGTAATCCAACTTATATTCATAGTTCCCTTTCTAGGGAAGACATTCTTCCAAATCATATGTCAGTTTTGAATATTTTTAATATTCCAAACAACCAAATTGAATTCGAATTACCATATCTATATTGGATTCCGAAGCTTCATAAAAATCCTTACAAACAAAGATACATAGGGGGTTCCAGTAAATGTTCAACCATACCTCTTTCTCTACTCCTCACTAAGATATTAACAGTGGTGAAGGAGAAACTTCAAGAGTACTGTGCAACAATATATTCGAGAAGTGGTGTAAATCAGATGTGGATACTTAAAAATTCCAAGGAACTTTTGGAAAATTTGAAATCACAAGATTTTACCAAAATCAACAGCTTAGAAACTTACGACTTTTCAACTTTATACACAGCCATTCCCCACGATCAACTAAAGCCCAGGCTTTTTGATATCATTGACAGCTGTTTTTTCAATAAAAATGGAACTCGTAAATTTACTTACCTTTGTCATTGATCATTTGCAAAATTATTTTGTTAAAAAACATTCTGATTGTACACACAGGTACTCTGACATTAAAAAGATGCTTGAGTTTCTGATTGACAATATTTATGTGGTTTTATGAGACCAGGTCTGCCAACAATCTATTGGAATTCACATGGGTACCAATTGTGCCCCGTTATTAGCAGTCCTTGTTTTGTATTCATATGAAACAGAATTTGTCCAAAAACTTATACATGAAAAGAAGAAAACACTTGCTGTGGCTTTCAACTCGACATTTAGATATAACGACGACGTATTGACAATTAACAATGGCTATTTCCATTCTTATGTCGATATGATATATCCCGGTGAGCTTGAGATAAAAGATACTACAGAGTCTAACACATCTGTTTCATATTTGGATATTTTACTTGAAAAGACATTAATGGTAATCTAACAACAAAGCTTTATGATAAACGTGATGACTTTAACTTTTCAATCGTCAACTTCCCTTACTTATGCAGCAATATACCTTCACCACCTGCATACGGGGTATATATCTCTCAGTTGATTCGATACGCAAGAGCATGCTCTACGTATGTACAATTTCCAAAACGAGGTAAATTATTGACACACAAGTTGATGAAACAAGAATATCAGCTGTCTCGTTTAAAGCCATCATTTCGTAAGTTCTATGGTCGATACAATGACCTTGTCAGCAAATACAATTTATCATTGAGTCAAATGCTGACTGACGTTTTCCATATTAATTGTTAGGCCATTATTTACACACTGAATTGTCGACGGATTTTTTCCGTTATTTCCCGATCATGACAAGGAGCACACGGCGGGTGTGACCGGTCGGCAGAGGATGCTCACTCCTCCACGGCACCTGATCTTACCTCTGATGTTTGGAGGTCCGTGTTTTCTCTGCTCCTATTTTGTATTGTTTAATGGACTTTTGAGCTTGAATACTGTTCGTTATCCATATATTTCGTTTACAAAAATGATATTTCCAGACCCCTTTTTATGTAAAATTAATCAGAATTACATTTGAAGCCATCTATATAAATGGATTATGATGTTAAACAGTCAAAAACTGTTAATAACATCCACACAAATGAATACAGAGTATTTGAATTGGTCAAAAAGTTTGAAATCTATACATGAATATTCTGTAAATTCAGTTCTTCATACTCCTGTTGAACATCACTTATTTTGCAGCTCCTAATATTTGGACCTGGAAAAAAGTATTTCATCTGACTAAAAACCAGTAATGCATAAATAAGAGATAATAAAAATTACATTCCGATTTGATTTATTGCACTTTAATATATCATCATAACACATGGAAAGGATAGATCATATATTATATTTCAACTTAATTTTTTATAAGAAAATAAATACTACGTGTTATGGATACAGGTTGTATTTAAAAAAAATCATGCAAATAAAACACCGTTCATCATGCTTTAGCAAATTTTCTTGTTAAAAGAAGGAAGTAGTTGAAAATTGCAATAGAATAGTATGTCGTTTGAAATCAAAGGCAAAAACCTAAAATTATCAAACCAAGGTATCTTATAGCAACTTAATTCTGAGGTGATCATATTTAAAAATAAAAGAGGTACACATGAGCTTCTAGCTGAGATTATGGTGAGACAATATACATGCATAACATTTGCTATTATTACCTAACCTACTATATAAATTGTAATTAGGCATTTTTAACTGTTTCCTGATTCATTAAAATATTTTTGCAAATCATGAAACAGTCAAACTGTTTACCCGGTCACAGAATGAACTGTTACATGGCTGAACTGGTCCATTATGACGTCATAATTAATTTCCCGTACTTTTCAACGATAATATTGAATTATACATAAATTGAAGTATTTCATGGCATTCAATTTGACATTATCATTGGAAAAGTAATCCGAATACCCATAGAAATATATATTCAATTTCATATCATATATCATTTCAAAAAAGAGGCCAAGAACACCTTTTCGGAGGTGATTTGGGGGAAATATAGGCCCCTTTCACTCATTATAGATCTTTGCCTTAAACGTCTGACTCAGCGTGTTATATTCAATCCTTCAAGTCGTCATTATTTTGTTTACTAAATAAAACATGTACATGTATACACCAATTTACTAGTGCATGATAATATCATCCCCATTACTTTTTTCTGATTTTACACCAATCGGTGTGAGAATTTGATTAATATTCATCTTGTTTAGTTTGGTTTCAAGAAATAATACAGACTTTTGTTGATGTATTTGAAAATTCTTTGATTATTATGTCTATATCATTACGTTAAGAAATTATACAGTAGGTTAGGTAATAAAACACTTATTTCATGACAACTCGGGAAACAGTCAAACTATTGTCCTTGATAATGGGGAAGACCTGGGGAACTGTTGCCATCGGCCTTCGGCCTCGGGGAACAGTTTCCCATGTCTTCCCCATTACCTCGGGACAACAGATTGACTGTTCCCCTCAAAGTCATGAAATAAGTGTATACTGTACTATAAGTGAATGTACTGGATAAAGCAAAATTATGTGAGCTTATCTGAGCTGATACACAATGTACGTGTGTGTGATCTTTATTATTATTTTGTCTTTTCAATTAAACTGCTTTAAAATGATTTTTTTTGTTCCTGGTTGTATTGATAAACAATCAACCACAGTCCTTAATTTACAGTCGTCTCAAACCTCTACCTGAAGCTATTTATATAAGAGAATATCGAACACAAAGTCAACTGACATATTTTTGCTCTGATTTTAAGCAAAATATCTACTAAAGGAACTAAAAGGTATAAAAATATGCCTGGTCAAACTATGATGGATTATATAAAGATGAAAATCGTTGTTAATCTTTGCAATTATATGTAAACATGAAATACTTAATATGAAAGATTTCTAAAAATACCTTAAATGGAAAAATTACTGAAGGACAATCAAAACCCTTATAATGAAACTCCTGACTCATATTACTTAGGGAGAGCTCGATTCAGTCTCCTTGTTTTCTCTGAAATCATATATAGCTTTCTTCCGTTGTTAAAAGTATAAGAACTGTTATAAATACAGTTTTTAAAAAAAATCACAGACATTTCGAATTTAAAAACCAATATTAATGTAGAATGTTTATCTAATAAACGTCCTTTCCGAGAATTTTTAACTCATATTTGGATGCCACCATTGCCGATAGAGGGCTGTAATTTTTTTTAAAACAAAAAATAATAAACTTTACCCCTTCTAAAGCCTACAATTTTAATTTGAAATTACCTACCGTTCAAGTCGCCCGCGTGGCGCAGTGGTTAGAGCGTCTGCTATAGAGTTGCAGAGTAAGGAGTTGATCCTTACGTTGCGAGTTCGAATCCAACTACAAAGCGTGTAGATCACGTGTCGCAATAGGTGCTGGCACGAAAAAAATTCCTAGCTGCTCAAAGGCTGTAAGTGTCGAGTGCAGGTCAAAATTTGCAGCCCTCCACTGGCAAGCGGTGGCAATATAAGTGAAAAATTCTCGAGAGGGACTTTAAACAAAAACAAACAAACCTACCGTTCAATCTTGATTATAAAACCTAAAAAAGAAATGATGCATATTTTAGGCATGTTTAATTTTAAAATGTTGAAATTGAAGACAAAGTGATTACGAAACATGTCAATATGATGTAGGTATTAATGAAAGTCAATCAATAAATAATGAAATTCTACCAAATAATGTAGTATCCCCTCTTCTATATGTCTTAAACACAAACAGAACAACTAAGGTCAGTAGGACACACAGCAGTACCGTCAAAGCAGCCAAAACTATTACAGTACTGTTTCCTTGGTGTTCAGTTGATCTCGGTGGCGATACTGTTGGACTAGCAGTTGTAGTCACTTTGTTCTCCAAAGTAGCTGTTCTGTTTGGAATTTCGTCTTAAGTTTGAAGAAATGCATGTATCATTGAAAAGCTATTGAGATCAAATATTTTCAAACATAAAATGGTAACTTCATTTTAGATATACACCACGCCAAAATAATATATATATGAGAGAGAGAGAGAGAGAGAGAGAGAGAGAGAGAGAGAGAGAGAGAGAGAGAGAGAGAGAGAGAGATGCTATTTTGAAAAAAATGAAGATCAAAGTTATTAAACAATTAATTTTTGCTTTAAATATCATGTTTAGAATGATTGACAATCAATGTAAAATAAGAAGATAAAAAACAATAAGTAGATATAGCAGTACTGTTTTCTTGGTGTTCAGTTGAGCTCAGCGGCAACATTGTGGCGCTAACAGCAGTAGTCTCTTGGTTCTTTGAAGTCGCTGCTCTGTTTTGAATTTTGTCTTTAAAGAAAAAAAAGATAAAAAGTGGCCGAGTATTTTCATACTCAGAAAAAAAGAAAGAGAGTGAAAAAGAGAAAAAGGGAAAGCTTTTCAAGAATCCCCATAGGTTCTAATTGCGCCCCGTTATTAGCAGACGTATTTTTGTATTCATATGAAGCAGAATGTATTCTAAAACTTCTACATGAAAAGAAGAATTCTCTTGTTGTGGCCTTCAATTCAACATTTAGATATATCGACGACGTTTTTTCAATAAATATTCATTTTCATTCTTACGTTGATTCGATATATCCCTTTGAACTAGCTCGAAAAAAAGAATACCGCAGAGTCTGACACATCTGTTTTATATTTAGATGTCTTACTAGAAAAAGACGTTAATGGTACCCTAACAACCAAACTTTATGATAAACGTGATGGCTTTAACTTTTTTATCGTCTTCCCTTATTTATGTAAGAATATACAATTATCACCTTCATATGGAGTTTGTATTTCCTAATTGATTCGATACGCAAGAGCATGCTCTACGTATGAACAACTTCTAAAACGAGGCAAGCTATTGACAAATAAGTTAATGCTACAAGGATATCGTCATTCACGTTTAAAGTCAACATTTCGCAAATTCTATGATCGATGAAATGGCCTTGCCAGCAAATACAATCTAACGTTAAATCGAATGTTGACCGACGTTTTTATACAAAGTTTTAGGCCATTATTTTCACTTTGAATTGTCTACGGATTTTTGGATTGCTCAATCATGCTAAGGAGCACACGGTCGATAAGGTATGCTTATTACTCCATGGCACCTGATCCCACCTAAGATATTTTTAGAGGTCCGTGTTTGCTCTGCTCCAAATTTGCATTGGTTCATTGGACTTTTGAGTTTGATTATTGTTCGTTATTGTAACGTGCTGAAGCTACACTCTGAACTGCCTGAGTCTGTCAGGATGGTGCAGTTCAAATACTGAAGTTTAGATTTATTTCTTTTATTATTCAATTTTTTTCTGACACCATCTAAGTACCAAAGAAACAAAAAGAAGGGTCTGCTTCAAGTTCCACAATTTATTTAGTGCAACAGTCCCTTTTAACAAGATAATAAATTAATAGCCTCTTCAAAATAACATGAAATTAATTCCCTTGTCTCTTAATTTCTCCCAAAATAAAATCAGAACTCAAGTAAATTCACAAACACTACTTTGGTAAAGTCTGATTCAGAGATAATGCAGAATATGTAACTTTTATTTAAATTACTTGATTAATTAATAATTTAATTGATAAAATTCCCAACTTTTCTAAAGTCTGATTCAGAGGTAACTCAGAATATGTGACTTTTAATTAAGTTAAGTTATTCACAATAATTAACAAATTATTTGATCAAATTTCCAAATAATGGAAATATGTGATCAAATCTAAATCCCTAAAAATATTTCTTAGCAATTTCAATTAGTTTTTACCCAGTAAAATTCCAAATGAATAAATAAACTTATATCTTAAAAAATATGCTAACCCCACTTGCTTCTCTAAAACTTAACGGATTCTCTTATTTATACCCCGTTAAAATCTGTTTAACCAATTAACTCTAAAAACTCGTCTACTAAGAACAGATTTCGTTTACAGTAAACGGAAAATGTCTCGTGCAACATAGTTCCATTATTAAAACTTTCAAACAAATAAAATTATACAATTTAAATACTACTTTTCATTCAACATCTCATGTATAAAGATAAAAATATTATTTTGTTTACTTACAATGTCAACGTCATGAAATTCACAAGAGCCATGAATATTAATAGGGGTGAAATCTAAAAACAGCAAATTGACCCGGAAGTCAAGGTCAACCTATGAACTACTAAAAAAAGTAGCTGACAACTTCTTTCAAAAAGTGTACAAGTAATGGAATTAAGACAGTGCATATACCCTAACAATACAAAAAATGCATCATATAGCCTGGGAATGAATCAGTAAGTGTGTCAATTAAAATATTTAATGATTTCCATGAAATGAAACGCACGTGTGACATTTCAGTTCGAATTTCCTCAACATAACTATTACGTAAGATATGACATTACAATAGTCTAGCAATAAATAAAATTACACACATTCAACTTTAAAAAATAGTATCTGAGCATATTATAGTATTGTAAAATGCAAGTTTCCCGTAATTTACAACTATAAAACAAGTAAAGTGAACTCGAGTCAATAAATAGCATTTAGGGGCCATCTCAAAATATAATGTTCAATATAACAATACAACATAACTTTACATTATCTTCATATTTCATTCATGTGTCTGTTGAAATGATTTTTAGAAGTTATCTGGTTTGTCTTCACGATTGTTGCCTAGCTGCTGTGTTACAACGCAAAATGTAATAACAACGCAAAGTGTAAGAAACCAGTATTATTACATTTTACGTTATTACAATTTGCGTCAAGATCAACGCAAAATGTTATAGCGCAAGATGTAATAACGCGATTTTTGAATTATTACATTTTGTGTTATTACATTTTGCGTTGGGATTAACGCAAAATGTAACAATGTACTTTTTGGTTGTTACATTTTGCGTTTGCTTAATTTTTGCTTTGAGGACAACGCAAAATGTAATAAATAATGTCATAAAACAAAATATAATTATTTGATATATTGTGTTCAACGCAAAACATCACAAAATTGTTTTAAACATGTAACAATATTGAAACTCGCTTTATAGACAGATCTATGACTATGAAGCAAACGTTACGACTTTTACGGAAATTAATAAATCTAATTGTATATTTTTTTCTGACACTGTTTTCAACATTTTTATCGAATACTTATAAAACATTAATTTAACTTTGATTGACATTTCTATCTTATAAAACAGTCCGTGTCATATATCTATCGCTAGTATTCTTAATTACCAAAGATTAACCATAGGTCGATTAAAAGCTCTTGATATGCATGTACGAATGCAGAAACTATCTATTTTATTATTTTTTTTATTATTATTATTATGAGAGAGAGAGAGAGAGAGAGAGAGAGAGAGAGAGAGAGAGAGAGAGAGAGGCAGTTTTATTTTTTGCTGGTCCGCAATGAACGTGATTTGTAAAACAGTATAAAATCTTAATTGTCAAGAAAAATTATTTTCAACCTGACTGAATAAAAAGTATGTTATTACATTTTTATTATTGCATTTTGCTTAATCTCAAAGCAAAATGTAATAATCTAAATCGTGTTATTACACTTTGCGTTGAACTCGACACTAAATGTAATAACGCAAAATGTAATAATCCTAAAACTTCTTTTTTTACATTTTGCGTTATTACATTCCGCGTTGATGTTGACGCAAAATATAATAACGCAAAAAGCAATAGCCTCGGTTTATTACATTTTGCGTTGTTACTGCAGACACGCGTCGATATGTAAATTATATATCTGTTTGATTACAGGTGTATGACGCCTTGGCTGAATTTCCTGTTCCTGTAACTGTGGAGTGTAATTTCAGTTTAGATGTTTAACTTTTATATTTTATTATTTCTGAAGGTAATTGTTTGTTTGATTGAAAAGATAGTGGTCATTCTATTTCCTTAAGCTTTGATTTCTTGCAAAAGAGCTTTAAAATGCAGGTATTAGAATCAGTCTTGTGAATGAGAAAGGTGAAAATAACGAACAGGGATCTTAAGCTTAATAATCAAGTAGAGAATAAGAATCGTGAACAGTGACTGGGAGGAATAAGAATACCCTGCCCACCGGCAACACCCCTTCCTGCATCCACACAGCATACTTTACGTTCATACTTTACACCCAATTCACTTAATGTAGCAAGAAATATCACAAAATTAATATCATTTTAAATGAACCAGTTGATTAACTTTAAACTATGAATCAATGAAAAGAAATAAATGGAAAAGAAACTTAATTGTGCTATAACTTCATACCTGTACATGTATACCTTTGAGGTCTGTCTGAGGGAATAGTGCGTGGTGTTATACAGTGTCTTACTTGAGGTCTGTCTGAGGGAATAGTGCGTGGTGTTATATAGTGTCTTACTTGAGGTCTGTCTGAGGGAATAGTGCGTGGTGTTATATAGTGTCTTACTTGAGGTCTGTCTGAGGGAATAGTGCGTGGTGTTATACAGTGTCTTACTTGAGGTCTGTCTGAGGGAATAGTGCGTGGTGTTATATAGTGTCTTACTTGAGGTCTGTCTGAGGGAATAGTGCGTGGTGTTATATAGTGTCTTACTTGAGGTCTGTCTGAGGGAATAGTGCGTGGTGTTATATAGTGTCTTACTTGAGGTCTGTCTGAGGGAATAGTGCGTGGTGTTATATAGTGTCTTACTCTAATTTTCATAATACCTATATTCTCAATCACGTGATACACATATCGAACTACATAGAATGACATCTAACAACAAGAACCATTACTTGATTACATTATGATTATTCTATGAATTGTATATAATTATGTTTTTTTTTTTTGTTTTATAAACCCTTCGATACCCTTCTGTACAGACGTTCCTCATTTAAGAAAAATTGTGCAAATTTTGGCATATGCATAGCGCTTATGGCCCTAGAAGCAAGGGTTCTTTATCATGTAAATGCCTATCGTGACACAGGACCTCCTTTTTGAAAAGGTCATATTCAAATGGGAAGTCTTTAACTGCTTATGCCGGGCGCCTGACGGAGAAATATTCACTACTATATATGCTTCTACGACTAATTTTATGAATTATAGCGTTTTCTTTTGTGTTAGTCATTGTGTAATTATGGAATAAAAAGTATTAAAGTCTTATGCTTTGGAACACTTTTTATGTGTACTTAATCAATATTTATTATATAACATTTAAGGATCTTCTTTCTAAATACATCTCTTCCTCACTTTCTACTTTTTTAACCATTCGCCATAATTCCAATAGAAGCTGGCTTCTAAATTTCAAATAAATCGTAAGAATTCAATCAGGAATTATTAATTCAATCTACAAAGAACTTACCTGAATTAAAATAAATTGGTAGATTGATGGACCTCGATCCAGAACCACATGTGCTCATTGATGATGTTGACATTTCACACAGAAAGTGAACAACATTGTCGTATTCTGTCACGTGGTAGGTTATTCTGCTGATTTGTACAGTTTCAGCACTGTTATTTAGTGTAATGTACATTTCATCTTCTTGAAGACGAATTTTGGTCCACTTTTCATTGCTTTCTCCTTTTTTCACACAGCAGGTCATTACCTAAAATGAGTCCTAATGCATGCTCGGATACATTATGACGACAAAACCTGAAGGAAAACGCGTATGGGAAAGCATAATGTTTACCTCCTCTTTAGAAGTGGACACCATGGAAGCCGAGCAAAAGAGATAAATTATTTTGCCAGTTCCATATGTTCTAATATTCTGAGGATTAATAAGACCATCGCTGTCGTAAATTATGATTGGTGGCATTCTCCATATGCCATCAACTTAATAATGAATGAAGAATTAATATAGGAATCATTTAAAAATAGATTTTTGTTTTCAAAATAAATAAATAAATAAATAAATAAATAAATAAATAAAAAAAAAATAAAAAATAAAAAATAAAATAAAATAAAATAAAAAAAATTAAGAAATTGTTTAACAATAAGCTGCCTAATTGTTTTGGTAAATATTATGTGAAATACTATGTACATGTAATAACGTTTATTTTACCTTCAGTCCTAGCTTTTATTAAAATGTTTGACCTAATACCAAATTGTCCACATTCTCTGCTATGTCTATCCCCTGCTATACATATGATTTCCAGTTCTTCATCCGTTTGTGTCAAATGATAAAATATTTCAGATTTTTGAACATGCGTGCAACCATCTTCGCTGCTAGACAATGGAGTGGTGAGGGGAGGCTCTTGTAATTTTAGTTCTCTGAATCCACTGGGGGTTTTCTTGCACCATTTGATATTCTTTGAAGAAATTGATAAAGAAAAAATACTAAACGAAAAAAAAAATGATTTGAGCACTATTCTTATGACCTCTTTACTTTTTCAGACAAGAATAGCTATTGAAAGGAAACAAATTAGCCTGGTGCTTTGTAGTAAAATACATAACAGAAAATAAACTACTAAATATTAGGTAATAAAGCTCTTTCTATCTCTCTCTCTCATGCACTTTGCATTTTCTAACTTGAAATAAATCTATGTGTTTTTTTTATTTTGAAACTGTAGCTAATTTTTCTTTAACAAACATCGATCAAAATTTCCTCTTCCATCATTCTGAGAGCGGAGGGTTTCCTTATCAATGTTTTTTCTGCTTTCGAATATCTGCTGTTTCCCCTATTTTAGGTCATTGCCATCTGTAGATGTTATTTTTGCTCTTTCAATGATAACTGAATAAATACCTCAAACAAAATAAGCAACCTAGGTAAATTTGAGAGGTAGTACAGAGTTACCATTGCAATTAATTACCTAAATAATGATTACGGCATGCCAACTTCACAAAAATGAGCTAAACATAGTTTCACAGTTGATAAACTAGGTTTATCGATGTAAGCTATAGTTTACGAACCGTAAACAGTAAACGAACTGTAAATATTTCACATCTCTAAACCATTGTTAAAGCCTTAATCTACGTTTTACAAGTGTAAACTATACTTAACACTGATTACAATCAATTGCAATTGCAGAACATGGTTTATCTGATAAATACGGTTTCACGATTTGTAAACTATGGTTTACAACTCTAAACTATAGCTATCGAATGTCAATTATAGTTTACGGTTGTAAACTATAGTTTACAGATATTTAAGGCGCCGAATTCACAGAATTCTGATAAACATCGTCGTACATTTGAGAAACACAATTTTAACGAGAGAATCTCTTTGAATGACGGTTTGAGTTCATTTTTTTCCTCATAAGCAATGACCTTTATGAAGTAAATCACCGACTTTTATCCCTGCCGTCTTTCCAACTTTGTATAGCGTTGTTAATCAGACAAAGATGACTGAAAATTGCTAGTATCAAACGAATCGCTGAAAGCTAGACGTATTTAAGATTATCGAAAAGAGAAATTAATACTGCTTATATCATGAAATATTTGTTTTTCTTTTTTATTTATAATATAGAACTTACACACATTTTCTATTACCTCTCGCTATTGATTCCGCGAGATTTTGAATTGAAAGCTATCGTTTACAGTTAATAGGTGTTTAGATTCATAAACTATATTTAACAACTCCTGACTATAGTTAACGAGTGTGAATTACAATTTATGACGATAAAGTATGATTGACAAATGTGAATCATATTTTATCTTTCAAAACCTCTAGTTTACGACCATAGCTTCCGTTCATGAACATATATGATAGTTAACCATACTTTACAATGGAAATTTATAATAAACGAATATAAGACAAAATTTATCTTATAAATATAGTTTCACGATTTGTGAAACTATGATTAACAACTCTCAACTATAGTTAACGAATGTAAATTATAGTTTCAAATTAGAAAATCTATATTTAATAGCAAAATCTATTGAGATGAAATATATGGTGATAACGAACAGTATTCAAGCTCAAAAGTCCATAAAACAATACAAAATAGGAGCAGAGCAAACACGGACCTCCAAACATCAGAGGTGGGATCAGGTGCCATGGAGGAGTGAGCATCCTCTGCCGACCGGTCACACCCGCCGTGTGCTCCTTGTCATGATCGGGAAATAACGGAAAAATATGTCGACAATTCAGTGTGTAAATAATGGCTTAACAATTAGTATGAAAAACGTCAGTCAGCATTTGACTCAATGATAAATTGTATTTGCTGACAAGGTCATTGTATCGACCATAGAACATTTATTTACAGACAGATAAACTTAGATTAGCATTCGTAAACCATTATAGTTAAAACCTTTAAATATAGTTTTACAGATGAAAACTATAGTTAACGAATTCTTACTATAGTCTAAGGTTCGAAAACTATAGTTCACAATCTATAAACTAAGTTTATCATCTATGAATCTATGTTTAGCTCATTTTTATGAATTTGGCGTGCCACAATAGATGCTAAAACATGATTGACTTTTCAGTAATCCTAATATATATTTAATCGAACATTTCACAACCATTACATTAAGCACAAGAGATAACCAATGGTACTTTGGAGTGAAAGTTGTAGGTCTTCAGTTGGTCAGTTTTATTGCTTATGTAAATTATCATTAATTTGAAGCTTTCCGTCCTCTGAAAAGTCTTAGTACAAGAAAAAGAAAACTTCATACATGTAACTGAACAACTACATTATAACCAGCACTTCCACTAAGCTATTACCTGGCGATGTTTCATACACAGAGCTAAAAGATGCAGAGTTTTATGACAAAAAAGCAATAAAAGATTTTTATCCCATGTTTACCCCTTTATCCAGTGGATATGACTCATTGGATATTTTTTTCATAACCCACAGTTGTGACGTCACAATGGTTTTTGCGTTAGAGTGATGAAGTAAAATAAAGTGGAGTCCTATATAAAACAGTGTAAAACATTGGTTGTGAAGTATTAAAAATGGGATAAAAAGAATCTCCCATGATTTGTAGTTGGATATGACTTTTATCCAACTCATTGTGTGTTTTTTATCCCCTCGCCAAGGCTTGGGGATAAAAAACACACAACTCGTTGGATAAATGTCATATCCAACTACAAATCATGGGAGATCCTATATATATAGTAACATATTTTTGCCTTTCCTATAATGTTATCTTTTTTGTAATAAGCACGTATTTTCAATATTTTATTTCTTATCTCTCACACGTACAAGCCCCCCCCCCCCAATTCTTTACTGCATTTAAAATACATTCAAACATATGACATATTGTACTGAGTGAACATTGATATTTACCTCACTTGGTATACCATTTATACTTTCAATTTCTCCAACACACTGCAGCTGTATGACATCTCCTACCCGATAAAGCTCTGTATTGTTTTTCGTACGACCGCGTATTATCGTTGGACCCTGCAACATCTTTGGAGATTGACCTGTATTTTTATAGAAATCTGACAGCATAACTTAATAAATCCTTTTCATACAATTAGATTATTTCAAAGTCATTCTTTATTGTGTGCAAATATCTCAATTTGATCACTTTTTGTATGAGTGTAAAATTGCACAATTTTGATTCAGAAAATTAAAGGTTGAAAAATACTTTTAAAAAAATATCTTTATAAAACAACAAGAAATCGCTACTGACCGTATTATGTGCCTATTTCTGTGCTGGATATCAAATAGACATGGCTTTAGGGTATATATATATATATATATATATATATATATATATATATATATATATATATATATATATATATATATATATATATAAATTAATAAATTTTGCAAATAAACTCCGAAACGGATGCACCAGAGTTCATACTAACTCCTCTAAGAATACACTAGATACAAGATGATGTCCGTAAACTATATTTAGATTTCACTCGGATAGTTAGTATCGTGCATTAAATTAAAAGTCTACCCTCATTTTCTATAAACAGCCATGGAATAGCAAAAACATGAGTACGGTGGCGTTTCCGGTCGTACGTTACTGGCAATTTTTAATGACACTGACAACAAGCAATCGTTCATTTATTTCATAAAACATCATCACTGAATTATTCAATCAAAACTTGATTTAAATGATATATAAGAGATAAGGTGTGATACCCGATTAAAAAGGGAAATGTGCAAATTATTTTCGTCATTCACCGATCTTAATATTGACGGAAGCTTTTAGAACATCATATAGCATCGAGCCCGATGTTAAAAAAAAACGAGGCTATTATGCTACATGAATATAAAAAAAGCTTTTGTGTGAATGGTCATTGAAATAATGGTAAATCATTGATAACACTATAAGTTTTGAATATATTTATATATCGAAAGACTAAAAACATATATGTAGTAGGTTTTCCTAATAAATTTATCGGTAAAATCCTCACTGAGAGCATCGTGGCAACGAACCCTAAGTACAATTTGTACTTCGTAATAAACTTGCTTACATGAAAAGAGAAAATAGTGAATAAGGTATTGTTCAAATACAATCAAAACTGTAAACATTTGTGCTTTAATCAATATATTTCAGTTATTTTTCTGAATACAGTCCTTTGTATCAAATACTCGGCCTATTCATAGGGCGTTAAAAGCTAATTTTTACACAGGTACTTGAGTCTTGGTTTATAAATACGTATGTACCTTATTGATACATGTATGTAAAAAAGTAAAGTACATTTTTTACATATCGATAAGGTACGTACATATTTATAAAGCAAGGCCCAAGTACCAGTGAATTTTTACCCCCCCCCCCCAAATCAATTTATAAGTAAAATGTGCATATTCGCTGCTTTTATCCTTGAGGGAAATGAAATAAGAGCATCTGAAGTACAATATCCATAACATAGTGTAACAGGTTTCACAATAAACGCCAATTAATGAAATTGTTTTTTTTTCAAATTTTCACAAATGGGGGGGGGGGGCGTACATCTACTTCCTGCAGGATTTTGAACAAAGTATTTCTTCCTGCTATAAGCCTGTAGGCTGTCAGTAGAAACTACAATATATTTTCTGTCGGTAGTAGTATAAATTCAATTCCCCCCGCTTGCGCGGGATTTCATCTAGTATATATATATATATATATATATATATATTTCAAGAGTTTTTGTAACAGCAATAAGAGTTCTACACAGAATTAAGAATGTATATGTACACCCCTGAATTACTTGGTGTTTCCTACAAACTCCTCTGGCAAATTTCATGGTCTTTACCATATCAACGGAACAAAAATTTCCTAATGACAATGATTTTTAAAAAAATGCAGTCAAACCTCGTTATCTCGAACTTGATGGGACCGAGAAAAACATCGAGATATCGATATCTGATGATTCGAGATATCGAAGGTAAAAAAAGAATACGAAGTTTGGACTTCCCAATCTCTTCGACATATCCATGGTATTCGATATATTTGTGTTCAAGATACGGAAGTTCAACTGTAAATGCAAATGAACAAGGTTCAAATGAATCACCTTGGCCCTGTTGTTCTTTTTTCGAAGATAGCAAAGAAAATGTTTCTTTCATTATTCCAATCAAAAATTTTAACCTCATATTGCGACCCTAACCTAGCTTCAAGGGATTAATATTTAATGAAACATAAATCCGCACATTAGATTGCTTCAGTATCAATATTTTTAACATGACCCTGCTATTCTCCAGGGAGAAGATTAAAAAAAAAATTCCTGTTCACATACAATAGATAAATTTAGCCCTACCCCAGCGCAAGAGCGTCCTTAAATTAAAAAAAATAATAAAGCTCACAAGCATTCTGAGAGTATTGTATAAGCAATACTAGTCACCTACTAACATGGATTGTCTGGTTGCTCTTAAAAATCAATTCTCCAAGGGAATTCATTTTTGAAGGTGTATTAAATTAATTATGCAAGGGTCGTAATTTTTATCAAAATTCATAAGAGAGGAACTTAATGCAATCTTGGTCAGTAGCTCATTACCTAGAGGTAAAAACTCACGTACCAGAAATCAACTGAATATCGTTATAAACTCAATAAGAGTGTTAAAAAAGACCGAAAAAACCAAGCAAGTGAGAAAGACTGGCTAACAGATGGCCAGAGCAGACGGACAGACAAATTGAAAGGAAACCTAAAGCCCCCTCCGATTTCACCGGTAGGGGACTAAAAAGGGTCCACGCAACTTAGGAATGTTTGTATATTAATATGGTTTTCCATGGTCCTGCTACTCTTTGATTTTTTTTTTTTGTTCAAATATTCCTTTAAAAAGACTTTGTTACCTTATTGAATCCCAATCCGACCCCTTGAACAAATATGAATTTAAACAAACTGATGATGCTTTCGTATTAATATGACTAATAATGGCCTTGCTGTTCTTGAAATGATTTGAAAAGATTTTTTCCCTTCATATTCCCATGTAGAGTTTTTGATCTCCAATTTGGCCCCATGCTACCCCTGGGGTCATGGTTTGAAAAAGAATTGATTCATTACGATAACAGGATGTTTTCATATAAGTTTCATATTTCTGGCTCCGTTGTTCTCGAGAATAAGATCTTTAAAAGATGATAAACAAATTTTCACCGATTCTTAATTATCTTTTCTTGAGAAAGGGTGTAGCTGTTTATTTGAACAAAATTGAAACCCTCTTTACCCACGGATTCTCCTTGATTGAAATTGGCCCGTGGTTCTTGAGAAGTCGAATTTTTTTTAGAGTTTACAGACAGACATAGAAAAAGAAGGATGGCTAGAGGCAATGATCAAAATATTATCAGAAAAGCTCACTTAAGCTTTCAGCTCAGGATCAGGTGAGCTAAAACCAAAATGTTAAAATCTCTTCTATCAAATACCCGCATACCTTCGTCAATTATTACATATAACTTTATTTATTGGAATAAAAAACAACTAAAATATCAATCAAAGCTTTTTCATTGTCACAACGATCTTGGTATTTATCATAATTATCACTGACTGAATTACCAGTGACAATAAAAACAGAACAGTGTTGTGAACCCTATTTAAACCTCAGCGACAGTCAGTTGCTTCTTTATGTACATGTATATGTGAAGCAACAACAATCCGTATCTCATTGGAAACTCTAGATATGAATATTGAACAGTAAGGCATAGATAAAATATGAAGAATTGTAAGGAAACTGATACCAGTGCATACCTAAGCATTGTTATGCAAGTTCGTATACCTACCTTTTATCGAAAATACCCTCATTTCATGGCTTTTGAAAATACTTCCATCATCGGTATAATAACATTGGAAGACAGGCGTAAAGTCTGGATCAACCGAACATGTACGTAATGTAAATAAATAATAAAGCCACAAACCGCAAAATGAGTTTCCGTAATGATCATGATAACCACATCGTTGATTAGCAAAGAAAAATTCCGATGTTTTATTCTTGTTGAGCCAGTAAAATCCTGTTACATTGGCCATGCAAATGTATCTCCAGTGTGTGCTTTTGTTTTGTAGAAATCGGAGTGTCACCGAAGGAATAATATTTTTTTGAAACTTTGTGCAAGTACACCCCAGTGTTAAATTGTTATTTCCAACTGTAGGGAGATGATAATTGTAAGTGTTCGTATCCAGACCGAAATGTCCAAAAACAAAATGTTCTAAAAAAGATAGGATAGAATTAGGCAATTGTTATCACAGACTATTTCAAGTTCACTATTATATACTTTTCTTATCAGATTTGTTCATATTATTTTCAATATCAAGAAGTAAGTAAAGTCGTAATGCGTCTGATATGTTCATAAATGTTTTTTAAACTGTAATATTCAAAGAGATGCAATGATATATGTGTATTTGCTCTGTGACTCCTATTTTAATTTTTGAAACTCAGATTTCGAATAGCTTTTCTAAAGTATACAGAAGTGTGTCATAATTTAACGGTAAAATTCTTAAGCGTGAAGCGCAGAGAAAACATGCTTACAGAGTTATCACTCTTTGCCACACGGAGGCATTTCGTCGGCTGTCATTACGTTGCTGACATTGTGACAAGAGTGATACTATGTCCTACAAATAAAGAGGTGGCAAACGATGTGTCTTTGTTGCCCCAAGACGGACATACTATCGATAATACTCCTGCCAACCTACTTCAGTTGACAATAAGCCTGTCGAAAAACCCTTTATTTCATGTTTTAACATGCGTACTTGATGGAATTTTTAAAAAAATTCTGTTTATTCTCAGAAATTAATCAAATTACAATTACTTTGCTAGAGTAATGAATTACATTACACATTACAAGAAAAACAGAAACAAAAACAATTTCGGAACACAAATTGTTTGCAGTTAACTTTTAAATCAGATTGTAAATAAATATAACAGTGATATGTTTGTCATTTTACACATCATAGTTGCATTTTATCATCATCAGATTTTCAAAAGTATTGTCAGTCAGAGAACAGCGTTCTGGCATGAGAACTTTGCCTGCAACGGTGAAAACTCTTTCTACAGGAGCAGATGTTCCCAGATTGGTCAAGAAGCTTTTTGCTGCACTAGCCAGGAAGGGAAGTCTGGTTTGGTTTTCTTTCCAAAATTTCGAGAAATCGTCTGTGATATCAACACATGGTTCAGGTAAGTACTGGCCTAGGTCAACCTGAGATTATGTGGCTCCAGACTGGTGTCGTTTCTTACTTGGAGTACTGCTCTCAGGCATATAGCTAAAGAAATCTAGTAGGGGGAGACTTTGTTTCTTGCCCATCTATATCATCTTCAAATTTATCTTCAAAGGAAAGAGAAACGATAGTGTTCTTCAGCAGAACAGTCAAAATGTTGACTTCATTCTCATCATACCATCTCAACTTCAAATTTGGATCTAGCATAGCTGATGTTTTAAAGTCATTATTATTTTCAAATGGATTCAGTCTTGTGTTTATTGAAGACTCTTAAAAGTAATCATCATCTTGTTGTTGTATACTGCTGACAAATGATTGATCTGGTGCTTCAGTCCCAAGGTGACTTGTATTGTTAGACTTGTACTTAAGTTTCCTTTTATAAAGACAGTAACATATTTAGGGATCTAGTATTGCACACAGTTCTTGCAAGAGTTTTCTTTCATATGTAGAATCTGTAGACAGTTTAACAGAGGTGTCAATTTTGTTCAGTTTTTCATCAGGGACTTTAAGGACTGATTTAATTATTCTTAGTTGTAAGCTCCATCTTGTTACATTTACAGCTTGTAATCGGATTCATCCTCTAGTTATATACTTGCATGGATAGACTTTTGCACATGATTCACAATTTAGGAAGTTTTTGAAATTACTGATTTCAAATGTGGAGTACAGACCTTTAGTCCATCCTTGACTACGAGTATGAGCATAGTATAATATAGTATATGAGTATAGATTACGTGTAGGAGCATAGCATCCTGAGTGTTTCAGTAAATGTTCAAATCCTCGTCATATTCCTCTTCTGGAACCTCGTCTACTGCATCATCATCATCATCAGCATCATCCTTGCATTCATCTTCAGACTTCTCCTTTTTCATTGTTATATCCAGGAAGATAAAATGTGAATGCTTTCACCATGGTTGATGCATTGTCGCTAATTAACAAATGTGCAGATCTTATCATAATTTCAAACAGAGCAAGTGTTTCTTCATAATCGTGTCTTATATTTTCTGATTTGTGTTTCCCTTTAAATTTTAGCAGGAAAGGATCACAGACACTACATGCTGGAAAATATTTGGTCACCACACTTTCAGACTTCTGTTGTTGAGTTTCTGCTATCAGTACCTCTTTATGTGTTTCCTCTAGAATGAATAATAAATATTTGATTATGTATGTTTTACTTGAATAATATATTTTTTAAAACATGATAATATATCACTGTACACAGAAGTATATATTGACAAGCAAGTATATTAGCACAGATAAATAGTCAGCATAGTCGATGAAGCTAATTATAGGACATAATTACCTTGAAATGGGTTTTGAAGTTTGAGATGACTCTCAATGATCCAGAAATAAATGCTGGGCAATGTTTACATTTTGCCTAAAAGTTTTCAATTTTGTCCTCTGGAAGATCATATTGATCCAGGATCCTACTTTAGTCCATTTCAGCAAAGTTTGTGAAGTGATATCTAATCAATACTTCTAGTTTTTATGCTAAAAAGTGGTCACAGCTGACTATAAAGTGAACAGGTAAACTTGCTTTGAGCTATCTTTGGAACTGAAGTACATGTTTGAGTAAATGTCTCTGGTCTGATATCTCTTTAATTAAATTCATGATAATTTTTACCCAGCTTCCTTCAATTGATTTCATAATTTTATATTAAAAAATTCATTTAATGTATTTATAGATGACCATTTAATAAACACTTTAAAAAAGAAACAAGACTTTAATTTCAAGAATGTATTTTTAATTTTTAAAAATTCTTAATCAAATTCATTGAAGAAAGGTATATCATTTCATAAAATAATAATAAAAAAATAGGCTAAATGGAATTCAAATGTAATTGAAAAGTAAAAGTCATTACTGGTATTTTATAATGCATTACATTACAATAACTTGGTATTGAAAAATGGGTGCATGACACATAATACCCCATTACTTTAAAGATTGTAATGATTACAATGCATTACCATTACACAGATGCGGATTCGTTATCACTTTAAACGATTCAAGATTTATAAGTTATGAACCTAACATAAAGAATAAACAAATTAAACAAAAAATAATACCAAAAGAATCACGTGAATCAGTTGTTTACAATTAAGCATTGAATTCTGATTTTGGATGTCGTCGGTCGTATAACAGTACAAGGCCATACCAACGGAGAAAGTTAATTAACGGAAATGAATATTGCAAGGACAAAAAAAATTCTAAAAGTAAAATTGTAATATTTTTACAAGAATACATATCAGGAAGTATTGAGGATCAAAGATGAAATGACAAAAAATTGAACACATATACAATGTAGGGAGACTTCACCATGGATTGGACCCCCTCTCACTTTAAAGCATAATTAGTACATGCTTATTCTTGCGAAGATATAACGAAGGATTTATTTAAAGGAAATTCCGTGCGAACGAATTTTTTTTCGTGGGAACGAATTAGAAAAAAATATGTCAAGCTTATGTCCTATGGCAACCACCGTATAATGCGAGATTTTTTTGGATCGATATATATGGAAATATTCTCAAGGAAAAAAGGAGAATTAGTAATTTGAGGTATAGATCGGACAGATTTGATCTTAGATGGGGTGTTACGAATGTGCTCAAATCAAATAGATATAAACTAAATGAATTTGAATTAATAGCGACACATCGAGAAATAAAATCTGAAATAAGTTCTGCTGCAGTTAAAACGACAATTTACAGTTTTCAAAATATAATGTAAAAATCATTATAGAAAAGGCACTTGTTAAAGGTCCAATTCAATTTTTTTTTAAAATTGCATATTTAATTTAACCCTTTTTTATCAAAAAAGAAAAAAAAAAAGAGAGAGAAAAGGATTAATTTCATCTCTAAAAAACTAAACGTTCCTGACTAGTTTCGATTGATGAAGTGAAATAAAATAAATACCCCAATTTAGACAATAACACCTTGATAATACCAGTTCATATATCATATAGTTCGATGCTTGGTGAAGTTGTGTGTAACCCATGGTGGAAACATGTCAGGGGCCTTTTTATAAAAATAAAGCCTCTAAACCACAATGATATTGTGCAATTTTGAAAACATATTCGAATAGGTGAGGTATGAAAATGAAGAATTTCTCTAAGTGACAAATATAGTAGATCCTAGACTATTCTAAATTTCAAAATTAACCTCATTTTTCTTTAAATTGTCATTTCAAAGTCTTATTTTATTAAATTAATTCCGAGGGAATTTCCTTCCCTTACATCTACCAAAACTTTAAAACTGCTACATATGCATTTCAATATTTTTCTTCAAAAAACATTCATGCAAAAATATTTTAGATATTATTGTTTTTTAATAATATATTTCGTTAAAAATATTTTAAATATTATTTGTTTACTCGATAATCTACTTCGTTTAAATTATCTGATCCATGGTATGTGCCCAAAGCATGGTAAATTCCAACCAAGTTATTTTTTATTCCTTTTAATGTGTCATTGTTTACATTAAGCTTCACACTTGAGCGACGTCATTTTTTGCCGTAAAATTACGGCACATTCCTGTATGTAGCACAACCAAAACAAATCATTTAAGTTTTAAATTATATTATTATTTCGGAAATAGAAGTAAGATAATTTGAAACATATTTTTGTACCGATTGTAGAAGTGAATTACATAGCTGTCCTGAAAAACACTAAATAAAATAGCCGACTTTTATATTGGGGTCATATGTAATAACATACATTCCTGATTATATCATAACACAGGTGAAAAAATCATTTGAAGAGGTTTATACATTTAATAGCTTTCAAAACAGAAGAAAATATAGTGTTTACATACCCTCAGGCTGACAAAAGGAACACAGCAACGTTAACAGAATCAAAATTAAGACAATCATATCGCAAACTAGTGTCCCGAAATTATTGTGTGTCCTTGACGAAAATTAAATTAATATCGTTTAAAACCAGTTTGAAAAATTGTTCTTGCTGCATAATGTTTCAGACATGCGTTTCTTTACCTTGTTTAATACCTCACGGCTATTTACATGATCTTGAGGCGACAAATCAGCATACTAAATAGTCTTCAAAATCTTATTCGGTCAGCTTTTAAACATGAATATACACTTATAAAACAAGAATAAATAAGGTTTTCTTATATAAACTTTACATTGCATTTTAGGAAAATTATAGTTATATCTTCAAGTTATTTATGCATTTCCAAAAAATCATCCTTAGCTTAGAGAGGTAACGGTTTTAGATGTATTTTATCATAGATGCAGAGCATTGTTTACAAAACGAAAAGTATCCTCTGTTTTTCAAATGTAACATTCTCATGAACTTCATGGACAAATCACTTTCTGACAAAAGGTTTATTTCTTCCACATCTTCTCCGAGGAAGTTTCCCAATGAGGATAGTGCAATACACTCTGATATGATTTTAAAGGTGATCTGAATCCCTGTATGAAAATAACGATCGGTAATCTATCAAAAAAAGATCTATAAACAAATAATACAGATCTGTGAAAAGGGCACAAAACACGCACCACTGAAAATTCTGGATATGCAATCAGGTGCCTATAGCTAGGAGGAGTATGCATCCCCTGTTAACCGGTCACATCCGGCATATGTGTAGATCTGGTAGATGGAACTTTTCGTAGTCAAATTCGGTATAAAACCAAAATCCCAACAGTCGGTATGAAACTCGTCAGCCAAAATACGACCAAATGATAGGTTATATTTGTTAAATGTAACAAGCTTAAGGTCATAGAAACGAATTGCTGTCTTTAAACGAGGTTGTTGAAATTCCTGTAACATCAACTTACCTGTCAGCCGCCTGCCTTGGTTTTAAAATTGATTGTTCTCTGGAGAATGCTCTTGAGTATTGAATAATTTTTAAGATGTAATTAAACACCATATGCACTTGATAGCGGTGCATTACTACATAAATAGGGAGAGTTGACGATGGAAAAGTTGGTCATCTTGTTTGTCATACAATTTAGATGTTAGTTGGCCCTTATCTTCTGTAGAAGTTAAACATAAAAATATGAAACATATGTGACAGACTTCGAAGACTAGGCATTCTAACAAACTGTTGGAATTTCGCAAACTGTTGGAATTTCGATGGGCACTATTTGTGCTCCGTTATTAGCCGACCTTTTATTTTCCTAAGAGGCATGAGAAGAGAAAACAATATTAATTGCAGTGGTCTTCAACTCGACATTTAGATATATCGGCGACGTATTTTCAATTAACAATAGTTACTTCTATTCATTAAAAATATGAAGATAACGAACAGTGATCGATCTAAAAAAAATAATAAAAACATATGTACCGGTATAAATAATACAAATATGTTGTATATTCTGTTCTAAGAAGGCTTGAAATGAAATAGTAATATGTATAAAATTCTTCTTCATTTGTATCATAAAGTTACACATTTTACCAAAATCAACAGCTTAAAAAATTTACGACTTTTCAATTTTATACACAACCATTCCCCACGATAAAGAAGAAAGTACGTTATGTACCTAAATCGGCCCTGTCCCCAAATCTGACGAAGATTTTTTTGAAGCATATCTAAGACGTCCTCTTTTTAATTCAGTTTAATTTTTGTAATTATATCAAATCAATTTTCCGACAAAGCAATCTGAATACAGATAGTTTATTTGGAAAATAACACTATCATAATGACGTATGACGTCAACCTAGCGACGCTACGCAAATACGAGGGTTTGTTGGAAAGTTCGTTATATTACTCTCAAGAAATATTAAAAAAAGAACACATTTTTTCATACATTTATAAAAAATACTTATTTTGTTGATCTGTGAAGTTTCATTCCATTCGATTTAACAGAAATTAATTTACTTAATTTTAGAATAAACATGTTTGGTAACCCAGGAGCTACATTATAATGTCAAAAAACGTTGCATCATGGTGTTTTTTTTAAATCCCCCTTTACATTTCACACAATTTGGTCCAATAGCCAATTATTAAGAACGTTTCTTTAACAAATTTAATTTATTTTGCTAACAATCGTACCAGGACATGTAGCATAATTTAATTTTGTTTGTCCATGTTTAATTATTTTTTTTATTTTACCGCGTAACTGTGCATTTACAAGATCAGCAACTGTAAAGAGCCTTTTTATTTCCATGACTTTACCAACTCAAAGTTTCTGTTCAGATTTTTACAGATAATCCCTTTTCTCACAGACCGCCCTTGTCTGATATAGAGTTTTAATCATTCGAATACAGCTTCTATCTTTTATACACATATGCACAAATCGCTTTTGACATTTGCTCCCTACAATATTTTCAGTGTTTATTCTGAAGATTTCCAGAGTACAACACAAAATTTTGTTATACCTTTAAAAATTGGTTACAACACAAAATTTTGTTATACCTTTAAAAATTGGTTTCTATATAAATCTATATACATTCCAATGTTGTACTGAGCGGTCATAAAAAAAAAATCGATGTTTGGCCGCGTAGTAAGATATTTGACCTGTCGATGAGAAATTGGACCGCTTACGTCAAAATTGTGGGTGGGATCAGCTAAATCTCATTTGTATACGTTGATGTTCGACAGTGACGAAATTAACCAGTTTTAACCGCAGTGATTTAACAGCTGTTTAAGTAAATTTACATCATGGAATCTGGCACAAGATACAAAGGTATAACAAAACATATATTGACTTTGTACTGTTCTCGGGCAAAATGCGTTTTTTCGACCCATCGATCGGTTAAATAACGGACTCAGACAAACATTCTGGTTTTTGGGTCCGACAATATAAGTACAATTTTTTTTTAAATGAAAGATTAATTTATATAATTTTAAAACACGTTTATTTTAAGTATTCGATTATTCTACTTCAAACAAGAGTTTCATTTTTAAAACCTAGACTATTTTTTTATGCGAATTCCTTGATTTGTTTTTAAGATTGCATTAAAACTTTTAACACTATTTTATAGAATGTCAGATTCCCTATAAAATTTTATGAGAAAGTATTAAAGATATTTTCGAAAAGTATTTGAATTTTTAATTAATAGATAACATTGAAAGGGCAAATTCCCCAGCCCATCCTTTCCAACGAGTCGCAGCGTCATTCACGAATTTATCTAAACAAAATGTGTATAAAACGTTTCTATCGTCATCTGAAAAGGTTTCAAAAAAAAAAAAATGAAAAAGTACTGTCATTCGATTAATAATTTTACATGTCACCGGATGGTCCTTCTCAAATGCACGAATCAAGTATCACCCCCTCCCCTTTACAAACTAGTACAATGTACATTGTAGAGATGCAGTACTTCTCTTGGATAGTTGGCATAGGCAACTTTCTATTGCAATTTCTTTAGCAACTTATTGAGGCTTTTTCCACTAATTTAGAATAGCTTTTCAAAAAAAAAAAAAAAAAAAAAAAACAAAAAAAAAAAAAAAACATAAATAAATAAATAATAAAAAAATAAATAAATAAAATAAATATAAACATGTATAAACATTTACTTTCTTTGGAGAACACTTTTACAATCTTTTTTTTTAAAATACGTACATATAATAAAAGATAAATACTGTTGCTTGAAGTTTCGCTCAATATGAGAGCCTATCTTTAAGTAAGTAATGTAAGCCTTCGATAACAAACCTATGGAAAGAAAGATCATACGCATTAAATTTTATGCCTGCTTCTCAATCCGTTTCAGGTAGAGCGCTCGCTCCGTGATCGGAAGGTAGTGTGTTCGAATCACGTCTGTAACCGACCTAAGTCGATAAAAAAATAGGTAGCAACTGTTCTTTCGTCTCGGCACTTTGAAGTGAAAGTTGTCGGTCTTTCGGATGATACCTTAAAAACCGAGACCCCGTGTCTCGGTAGGTTCAAACTTTTTTCACAATTTTTTTTTAACAACCAATTTCTTTTCGCCAAATACCTACATCCCTAAACTTTACCTATGCTACAGCAAACAGAGGGGGGGGGGGGGGTAGTCAATTTCAAAGTTTGGAAAAAATGTGGGAAGTGGCCCTGCGTCCCTGATTCTTCGTGCCTGAAAAATAACTTGTTTTCAGACTTGTCCACACTGACAGATAATTTTGTTCCATAGTATATACTTATATTAAATTGTGTGATACACATACACTGCCGTAATGGGGTGAAAGAATATAGTGACAGGTAACCTTGCTGAAAAGTGAACCCCTCATCCGATACAGCTTTTTTTTTTCTCCGAAATTCTTTTTTTACCTTTCTGTCGCTTTCTCATTCCAGTCTTCTTTTAACTTCACTGGATCCTCGACAGATAAGAAATTACAACTCCGGTATATATTTGGAATGATCTTAAGTAGAATATACGGGTAAAAAATAAATTTTACAAGGTGAAATATATATGAGCCCTTGTTTTTATATGCATAATATTACCGACAATGTCTACAATATAAACTTATGCAGATGCAAAACGCTTATATTGTGCGTGGAACTATAAAATCTGAAAATGTATTGAAACATCAACTGTGCACTTGTATAAATGACTGAAAATACAAGACTTCAGAATATTAATTAATCGGATCAGTCCTGACCAACGGCATCCAAAAGATTGGGAATTCATCCCCCCCCCCCATCCCCCCATGTGTTGCAAGCTAGGGGACCTATTGTGACGTCATCTTTGAGTTTATTGTGTAATTTATTTACATACATGCAGACGTCAACTAAGCCGTTTCAGTAGCAAGATAAAATAGGATTTAAGCATTTTCTTTTCTGCAATAATACTTTTAGTGATTACATTTGTCAGCTGAACATTTTCATTTTATTGCTTTAGTATATTAAAATGGTCCCTCCCCTTCTTGTTGGCAACATTTATCAAGTGTAAGGCTTATTTGTATAAAATAATATCGCAATTTGTCGTTTCTATAGAACATTTCTTTTTATTTTTATGCTATTTTCATGACAAATATATTTGTATGAGCAATATAAATATTGTCAATCAATGATAAATTTATCTTTTAACATTATTACTCGAAATACACCATTATTATTACTCCTAGATAAGAATTCGCCTCTCGACTAACTTTGTATCCGCCACCGGAAATAGTCATGCATGAAATGTCAAAATTAACATACTGCACATTCCTCGAGCAAATTCTTACCATTATTTTTGCTTGTCTTTTATCAAATTACTTTCAAATATGTATGTTTTATTTTGCTCGAGGGGTGTGCACTACTTCAATTTTTGGAATTTGTTGTAAAAATAGTGGAAAAAATAGCAATTTCCGGAAAGAACGGATGTTTTAATCCCTGTGAATACCTCTAATCAACGTACTTGCGAAATTTTGTTATGCATTTATCAAAACAACCAGTCTTCTTCTACATGTACATAGTATTTATATTTTTTCAAACGTGTATATCAAAATACAAAAATTTGTGGGCTATCGAATAATACATAATGTACTTAGTTCTTAAAATCCAGGCTTTTTGATATCATTGACAGCTGCTTTTTCAATAAAAATGGAACTCGTAAATTTACTTACCTTGTCATTGGTCATTTGCAAAATTATTTTGTTAAAACATTCTGATTGTACACATAAGTACTCTGAAGTAGACATTAAAAAGAAGCTTGAGCTTCTGATTGTCAATATCTATGTGGTTTTTGGAGACCAGGTCTTCCAACAATCTATTGGAATTCCCATGGGTACCAATTGCGCCCCGTCATTAGCAGATCTTTTTTTTGTATTCATATGAAGCAGAATTTGTCCAAAATCTTATACATGAAAAGAAGAAAACACTTGCGGTGGCTTTCAACTCGACATTGAGATACATCGACGACGTATTGTCAATTAACAATGGCTATTTCCATTCTTATGTCCACACGATATATCCCGGTGAGCTTGAGATAAAAGATACTACAGAGTCTGACACATCTGTTTCATATTTGGATATTTTACTTGAAAAAGACGTTAATGGTAATCTAACAACCAAGCTTTATGATAAACGTGATGACTTTAACTTTTCAATCGTCAACTTCCCTTACTTATGCAGCAATATACCTTCATCACCTGCATACGGGGTTTATATCTCTGAGTTGATTCGATACGCAAGAGCATACGTATGTACAATTTCTAAAACGAGGTAATTTTTTCACAAACAAGTTGATGAAACAAGAATATCAGCAGTCTCGTTTAAAGTCATCATTGCGTAAGTTCTATGGTACATACAATAACCTTGTCAGCAAATACAATTTATCATTGAGTCAAATGCTGACTGACGTTTTTCATACTAATTCTTAGGCCATTATTTACACACTGAATTGTCGACGGATTTTTCCGTTATTTCCCGATCATGACAAAGAGCACACTGCGGATGTGACCGGTCCGCAGGAGATGCTTACTCCTCCATGGCACCAGATCCCACCTCTGATGTTTAGGAGGTCCGTGTTTGCTCTGCGCCTATTTTGTAAAGTTTGATGGACTTCTGAGCTTGAATACTGTTCGTTACGTTATCTCCATATATTTCATTTTAAAGGTTTTAACGACCCAACATATAGATATCAAATTTAAAGAAAATTCTGTGATAGACTTTGAAAGATATACATATTTTGCATTTTTGCTGATTCAGCATTTTAATAGGGGATTTGGTCGCTACAAATATATATATACTTCAAATTCTAAGAAGCAAATCAACAATATAAAATTCAAAATGTGTTAAAACGTACATACAGTACTAAATTATATAAAACAACCAAACCAGACGTGTAAACAAGTGTCGGCAAATAATGGCTAATGATACATGTAACACATGCAGATTCAGCCCTGTATTACAAGTGTCATGTTATGATAAAAAAAGTAAAACAGACATATCGATAAATAATCGCAACAGCTGTTAAACAATGGAGTGAATGTTGAGTGTGTGTCAAATAAAATTGGAAGTAACAACAGAAGAAATCATTGGTTCTAATCTTTTCATTTTCTCCATTTAATTCGTAAAATTCACGTGGAGAGTGTGCAAAATTAACCAAACACAAATTGATATGACATTCGATACTTCAAGATGTACAACGACCGAACGATGATCTAAATTAGAAATATGTAGATTGGCATTTAACCACTGTTAGTGGAATTTGCCATTAGAGATTATTAATCCTTTATATTAGATAATTTATACAATTGTTACAGTTGTGCTTTATGTAAAAAATGCAGTCAATTAAATTAAAGACATTTTTCACTAACTTATAAAACGTCAAATAAACATATAAACATGTGCATTTATTTGTTTCCTTTTTTTCTTTTATGAAAATGCCTGGAGAAAAAAGACTTCTTAGTCTACCGATTATATTTAACACACGACGTTGTCAGTTACTATTTCGTTTGCTTATAACTTTAAAACAGAATATACAATTTCCAACAGGATATACAAATGTTGTGCTGAAATTTTTGAGACATTTACTTTTACTCCATGAAAGAAATAGATAATTTCATGAAAAGTTGTCAACATTTAAAATAAACAAATAAAACAAATGTGCAAAATTTCCAAAGAATGGAATACGTCCCGGCGATACTATAAACTTGCATACGTGGCTGACCTGGAGAAGCATTGCTACATCTACGTCATGTTAACGTCAAGCCAGCCATATAATTTTTCTCATATTGAAACGAGCTTTAACTCATCTTTCTTTGTCATCATATATAACTATATAACATTCTTAAACAATTCGCAAAAAAATGAAATGAGTGTTGTTGCTACCCCGATGTTAAAAAAAAAAAAAAAAAAAAAAAAAACTCGATAGTACGTTTATAAAAACAGATGTATAAAAACTTAATTCTGATTTCATAATATGTTTGACACCGATACCGATAATATAAAACAACTCTATACTGGAAACATTGAAATCTAAGATATTTATTCAAATAAATTGATACAAAAGATTACCCCCCCCAAAAAAAAAACACAATAACAACAAAACCTAAATATGGCCTTTTGATTTTGTACAATCACTTGATATATCGACCTTAGAAGAAACATATTGTATTCACCGAGCAGAATGTAATTATCATCTTATTTCTCTTTTGTAGAATGTATTAAATGATTAAGAGGCATAATCAGGACGTGAGAAGACTCCATCGTTAGATATCCTCATATTTTTAGTTAGGCTTTTAGCACATAAGATGTGTTATCAAAACAGACTTAATCACATTTTAAAACATGTAGCAAGTTATCATATGGATGAAATCTAATGCTCAAAGCACAAAATGTAATTGATAAAATAAAAATATTTATGATAGCACTAACTTTTAAATTCTTGGCATTTTAAAATTTAAAATAGCCAACAATACATCACAACCAAAACCTCTTTTTCTTACCTTCTTAGTTCACCTTAACCAAAGGATCAAATTTGCTTTTCTGATCATCTCTCGTCCGTCTTCTATACGTCTTTCCATCCGTTCGACTGTTAACTTTTCACATTTTTGTCTCCTTCTCCAGAACATTTGGACCATTTTCAACCAAATTTATCAAACGAACAATCTAAATTATGAACCTCTGGGATAGGTTTGGACTACAACAGGGGTGGGGTTCAAATTCAACATGGGAATATACAGGAACAATCTTTAAAATTCTTCTTCCCAGAATAAGAAGGCCATAATTGGTCATATTCATATGCAAGCATCTTCAGGTAGTATAAATTCAAGTCACGGCTCCCAGGGATAGGATGGGGCAACAACAGGGATTAAATGTTTACTTGGAAATATACTAGTATAAGGGAGAAAATTGCATTAACTTTTCAAGAACAATTAAGCTGTGATTGCTCATTTTAAAATGTAGACATGATCAGGTAGTGCACTGTTGATTCAAGTTTGTTCAAATCATCTTCCCCCCGCCCGGGGGGGGGGGGGGTGTAGGTCTGTACCACAGAGGGAAATCAGAGTTTTACTTGAGATTATGTATAATAAATCTTAAAAATCTTCTAAGGAACGGTAGGGTCCTGACAGTGCAGATTCAGGTTTTTCTCCCCGTGGTAGGCAAGTATCGGAAATCAGAGTTTTCTCAGGTATTGCATATTCAAATTTCTTTAAGTCATGGTCTCCAGGGATATGATTGGGCCAAAATAAAAGTTCACTTGTGAATATATAGGAAGTAGGAAAAAGTCTTGCTAAGCATATTAGTGATCATGTCTTGCCCCTGATAAATCTTTACTCTATAAAAATGCTTCTTCTTCCTTCAGATAAATAAGTCTTTATGACAAACTTACATAAGAAATAAACTTCATAAGCATACATCTAAGGACTTTTCAAATGAGAATACGACATGAATTTTGGCCATTAATTACAGGTACTATATTATAAAACCATGTACTAAGCTCTATCAACTAGGTCAAGATTTTCTCATAATTTTCGTTTTGTTTCCAGTATAAACTATGTGCAAAATGAAGAGTTTCTTTTCCCTGCAGACTTGGCAGGTATTGTGAAATCTCTAATTTTCTTGATGTTTAATTTTCGCTATGCAGAGATCCACAAATTCATGTCTATATGCTTATTTTTCAATATAAAACTGTTTAAGACTTCTTCAAGCAGGAAATCAAATCCCCATATATCAATATTTTTTCTTGGAACCACGAAAATTTAACTCTACGAAAACAAGTCATTTACAGTACCAGAAGAAAGACAAAAGACATTATAATACTTTTATTGCGAAATAATACTTGCATATTCACTGATTAAACCCTGATTTTCTTTTGGTTTTGCGCCGTAGGACCATACCCTGTGTGCATTAAAGTAGAAAATAAAACCCCTCAATTTTGCCTATGTTTTATTAAAAAATATTAAAATGTATTGAAATATGATAAATAAATATTGCCGATAATTTCAGCTAAGTGCGTGCATTATTTTTCTATTAAAACGCAGTGTGCACGATTTTACCATAGTACAATTCATTTTATGAGGTCGTCGCAGAAGTATGAATTCTTGGACATCCCACCCTCAAGTTTCTTCTTGGAAAATTCATGAATGTACCTTCACTAACCTATTTACGCCTTAGACAAATGAGAATAAAACACTGCATTTAGCAATCCGATCTTACCTTTGTCCTACATCTCTTTTTTGGGACTTGCAAATAGCTCCCTTCAACTGGAAAATTGACACCGGAAGACAACATAGATATATGGATCAATCTAGCATCCAGTTGTAAATGATGCAATAGTTTGTATTCCTGCAAGTATAAAAGACCTTTGCTAAATGTTTACAATCCCCGTAAGAAATAAAATAGCTTCCTACGATCTGATTAGTGTTGAGTTAAAAATATCCTGTTTTATTCTACATGGCAATATTCATGATATTCCTCCGGTCGAACTCTTGTTTTGTCGAATCTGGGCAAACATTTCTGTGATTAACAAGGTCACTCATGTGGAAAAAATAACCCAAGTTAATGTGGTTTTTACAAATTGTAGGTGTACCCCCTCCAAAAAAAATTCCACTGCTTAAAAGCGTCCCATCATCCCAAAGAAAAGACACTGATCAAAACATTTTCATAGATTGCATATTATCAGATACCAAAGCATCGATAACTATATCAGCTCAATTCATTTAACTCAAACATAAAGAGAGATTTAACTGTACGTCGCTGGAAAGGCTGAATAAAACTGCACACTTGCCCTGACAAAAAGGTAAAATAAAAATTTGAATATCAAAATGGACATGTTTCAGAACAGAAAAAGCCCATGAATTCTAAGTACACACTAGCAGTATTGTTTATATGATAATAAAACCACTCTTTTTCCCTTATATTGGGCATTAACATTTAAATGGGATATGTTTGCACTTATGTCATGATGTCATTTTTTTAGTTGTCTGCAATTTGGATAAATATTGTAACAATTTTAAAATAATTTTAAAGTACTATTAATCGATTTGCATTTGTGATCATAACACATGGATTCACGTTTATTGATTAATTTATATTCTGACTAAACAAAAGAGGCACATATGGTTATTTCCTGATAAAAATAGATTAAAAAATAATAAATAAAAACGGATTTAATGAGAATAAAAATCTGTGCTGCAAAAAGTAAATGAATTAGTGGTATAATAAATGTTAATGTATGTGTATTAGAAAGATTGCAAAATAAAAGACTAAAAAGAGCTATTTCATTTAATCTTTACATTCGTAAGGAATAACTATACAAAGATATTCATATGGTAAAGCCTGTTAAAGGAAACTTTTTACATTAGAAGCATTTTCTGTAGCAGAATTGCATCAAAAGAGATTCAATCACTGTATTTTTTATTTCAATATGAATAACATCAAGGTTGCCTTTTAAAGTTTTCCCTTTAGGATATTTTTTTTTTGTTTTGCTTGACTCTAATTAACGATTAAGCAATCTTAGAACTTTTTAAAAATACAATTTTGTTTATGCCAACATATTGTGATAAGAGAGAGAGAGAGAGAGAGAGAGAGAGAGAGAGAGAGAACGTTAAACAGAGAAATAGAGAGGAGAGTCTCTGAAAGAAACAGAGTATCACAGTGTATTTAACACTGTGGATGACACATATAAAAATGCTTGTAAAATTCGTATTGAAAGAAATAATAACAATAAGGAAGCATTTCAGTACTAATATTCCACTGAATACAATATAATATAATTTGTGTTCGTCATTGGTTAGTTATTATAGAAAAGCTTAACGAATGAATATAACTTCCTTATTGCAATACATACAAAGACCAGGAAAAAATCAACAAAACTGTTTTCTCGCTCAGATTGTTCCAGTTTTTTAGTCCCCTACCGGTGACACCGGAGGAGACTATAGGTTTCCTCTGAGTCTGTCCGTCTGTCTATCTGTTTATCTAGCTGTCTGTCAGTCTGTCCCACCTAGTTTTCTGCACTTTTTTTCTAAACACTTGCAGATATTGAGCTGATTTTGGGTATTCGGGTGAATCTTGATGAGTTACAGATCAAGTTTGCATTTGTTCCTCTTCAGTGATTTTTGACTGAATCACGACCTTTTCAATTTTTTTCAGGGTTTTCCGATTTTTTTCTCTAAACGCTTGCAGATATTGAGCTGATTTTTGGTATGAAACTTTACCTTGATGAGTTATGGATCAAGTTTGCATTTCCTTCCACTTCATTGATTTTTGTTGCAATTATGGCATTTTCAATTTTTAACGGGAACCAGATTATAATTGCCTTTAGGGGACTAGTATTGCTAATTCAGAATGCTTTTTTTTAGAAACACATATTTATTGTCCACAGTAGTTAAGATCCTTTAAAACAATTCTCTTCAGGAGCAGTAGGGCCATTTAAAATCACATGATGTATAGATTGCAAGCATCCTCACCCAGTACAGATTCTAGTTTGCTCAAATCATGGACACTTTGAAGCAGTTGGGACCACCATAGGAGATCAAAAAGGGATCAAAGTTTGACATTAGAACTTGTAGGAAACTACCGGGTAGTTAATATTCATAAATTTTGCAAGTGCAACTCATGTCAAACTGGCAATTGGTAGCTAGTTTTTTTCTGTACCTCTTACATCATAAAATAAGAAGAACAGCATTATGTGAGTAAAATTATCATTTAATAAAAAAATGACGTCAAAAGACTACTTCTAAAACAAAAGACAAATAATTAATTAACCGGCTGTGAAAAAAGACAAAGCAAACAATGGTGAAATCTGACTAGTCTGAGAGACATATTGACTAGTCACATATTAGATTGAAAACATTAACAAAAAGTAATTTTACAAATCATAATCACACAAAGGCTATAGGAAAAACTGGTGCACAAATTAATTAAAGAGTGGTCCCAATATTTAAATCATATAATTCTTTTCTAGTACCCCTAGATAGCGCAAATTTAAATTTATTCAATTTTTCCTACGGGGATTAGGTTGGGTAAAACCAATGTAATGAATGCATGTATACATATATGTATATAGGGAAGTCAACAATTCAGCTAAGGCCTCCAGATTCTTTTGTTAATACTGTGTCTGAATATTCTGTTTAGCTTGCCCAATGCCGACCCGTTTTAGTGATACATGTAGATGCCAAGATTTAACCATTCCAAGACGGGTAAATCATTTTTGATTTTTTGATAAATACACAAAGTATATTGTATGTTCGGGAAAGGTTTTCACAATGAAATAATGCATACTCAAAGAAACATTGCTTAACATAGCACAGTTATAAGGCGTGCTATGGAAAAATGAACGGAATATAGACGTGCACAGCTAGCTATAGGTACCCTTTAAAACTTAATTTATTTTTGTAAAGCTAATACATTATCACATGACTTTAATATTAATTAAATAACATAGTATAACCCACACTGTACTGAAACTAGTTTGGGTACCTTATTTGACAGTCACTGATAAATGAATATAACGTGTACTGCAGGAGGTCATAAACAATTTCAATATCGCAAGGGCATATCCTGGTTAAAATTAAAGTTTTTAGTTATGAATTGTCTTTCCATATCTCATAGTTTCTGGAAAGTGTTTTTGCTTTAAATGGAATTCGCATATTAGTTTATATTTCAAGTAATTGAGCTTATGAAATATATGTGACTTTTACCAAGTATTTTATGCATTTATTAAGTAATGCTCTCGAATTTAGGAATTAAGCAGGACTTCAAGTTAAGGAATTATTTCTTTTATCTATATTTTAAAAAATAGCCAAGATCAATTAGTAATACGTGTTTGCCCTTGCGAAAAAGATGATTTAAAGCTATATATGGCGTATCTGAGCTATAAAATAAAAATACGAGATGGAGTGTAGATAAACATGATATTTATCATTAACGTTCAAATTAAAATTTTCACCGATTTTGAACTCAAATAATCTCATGTTTCCATAGTAAGATTGATTTTAAACTGTCTGTTAATTAAATGCGGAGTCGGTAAATAAATCGGTTATTGTTTTACATTTTTAATGTCTTTGAAACGTGATTGATTTAAACTGTGTAATTTACAGGAAAATCCTATCTTTATATATAGTAATAAAACAAATAGAAAGATCTTTTTAGTTTTAGCTAGTCTAAACCTATACAAAATACGCCATATATGACTTTAATGAGGCCCCTAAATTTTAAACATCCCAACCCTGTACACAAAAACTCAGAAAAATCAATTCAATACTTTGGTATTAATGGACTGTCTAACATCTGTAAATTAAATTCTGTTTAATAATAAAATGCATTTTTCACTATGAAAAAATTACGTATACTTGACCCGCCTCTCATTGCACATAAAATGCGTCAAAGACCTATATGCGGTAAAAGCATATTTTTGCCCCCATAAAAGGCAAATTTTGAAAATCTTAAGAAATGTACAAAATTGTATATTTTGTATGAAAATTCTTAATCGACAAAAAATATCATAGTTGGAAGTAGATTATTGTCAATGCTTGCTTCTGTGACGTCACAAACTATTTGAATTTTAAGATATTTTCAAGATAAAGGACAAAATGGACAAAATTGTTCAATTTTCAGTATAGAACTGAGCGCAAGATTGACCCAGAACAATAATCTCATATTTGATTGATATTATATGTATAATTCTACTTACTATATCAAAAGATAGACCTGGGGCAGACCTAAGCTCGACGACTTTTAATCAAAATATCGGCGTTAAATACATCTTTTCTTTCTAAATCATTGAAAATTTTAAATTACGTCATCTTGTTGACGTGATATATTTAACAAATTACGTCATGGCTGATGAAAATAGGTCATGCTCTCATGTCTGAAGACAACCCCCAGGTTTAGAACATAATGTTATAGATTTCGCCATCAAAGTTTGATTTTGGGGGCAGATATTGGTCATAACCTATTATAGTCCTTTTACCACGATGACATGACGTCATGTTGGCAAGTGCATTAATTGTGATCAGTGACTTGTTTATGCTTACCTTGTTGAGTGGGATTTAATTAGTGACAAAAATGGATGTAGTGGTAAGTTTGATGTAGTTTATTACTTCTATGCAGTTTAAAATCGCAAATTAGTTCATTTTCTGGTATTGTGTGAAATTTATATTTTTGTGTAATGTCACAGTAAACTTTTCCCGTAGAAATTAGGCCCCGTCCCCTTTATGCAGCCTTAACAGTGCTGATATCACAATTGAATAGTATAATAAAAAAACTGGCGCAAAATAACATAGAGAGATAATAGTCCCATTTAATTTCCATATATATCCCAAATTTCATTAAATTTTTAATCAACATAAACATATAATCTTCATAAATATGCATATCTGCTGTGGCATATCCAGTTAAGTTATCCCTAGATAGGGACGAACTGGCAAGGGGTCTTGGGCCGCTTCAAGACCCCTAATGTGTCCATTGTAAAGTCCTGCATGGCGGAGACCCATGCAGGGGACGAAGCATATGTAAGCTAACAGTAAGCCACGTAAGCTCCCAATTGTAGGACCCTTTCATTTGAGAAATTGGTAATCAAAAAAAATTAATTGAGTGTCTATCATGATCTGGCAGAGGCGACGACGGTGAGGGATGTTGGTACGTGGACTCTATACCTTAAAGGATTGAAAAAGGGTCTTATTTTCAAAACGTACGGAGTGAAGTGTATATTTTACTTACTGTTGACGTAACCCGAAACCTCTTTTTCACTTTAAACATTTAAAAAACAATAGACGAATACCGTAGCTTTTCACGTAAATCCCTGCTCATTGACAACGAATTCAACATTAAATAAACAAGAGATGTTTGTGAAACACTTATGCCCCCCCCCCCCCCAATTGGAATTTTTCTAAGTCCAAGGGGCATAACTCTGTCTAAAATTGCTCGATCTTACCCAAACAGAACTTGACTTAGTCTTTAAGATATTCTTATGATAAATCTGCTTACCAAATTTCATTTCAGTTTGTGCAACCTCTGCGACGAAAATGAACTGACACTTTTGGTGGACCGACAGACCGACCGACCGACAGACAGCAACAAAGCAAATTGCCCTCCCTTCTTTGAATGGGGGCATAAAAATATTTATATTATATAAACATACACAAAATTTACGGTTGCGCAATATTTCTCATGTTTTACACTTTTATGTAAAATGTTTGTTTACATCACATTAAGCCTTTGAAATCAAGGTTCAAGGTTTAAATTCATTTATGATCATATAAAATTCTTACATATATCGTCGTCAAGGAAATGGTAACAATTCATACTTCCTTAAGTGAATATGTCAGCTTTGATCTTAGTGGTGTTTTATTTTTATTTTTTTTTTAAAGGAGACTGTCACACTTTACAGTCCCTGTTATCTGAAATGGTAGATTTTCTCTTGACAATTTTGCACTTCCTTCTCTGTCAAACAGAGGGTAATTATTATTATTTTATTTATTCATTTACATTTAAATTTCTCGTTCTACATTTTTTTTTCTGGATTTAAATCTTTTAAATCTTTATATATTTCTTTATATAAATCTTTATATTTTTTATACACTGAAAAATAATGAATATGATTTATATGACCTGTGTACTAAAATTAGATTTATGTTAATAATGTCTTGCGGATGATATTTCAGGGTCGTGGAATTTAGGTGCTGTACCGTCTACAACAAATGGCGAAAACAATATCACACTACAGTGCTCTTACTTAAGCTTGGGCCACAATTTTGACGACAGCTCAGGACGTGACAATAAATTGCTTGTTGAAATTCAGAGGAATGAAAGCGCAGATTGGAGATTAATTGCAATGGTGAACTACTTCGGCGTTCGTTTGCTGAATGCAATTTCTTACTTTGAAAAATACTCTGAGCCTTCCGGTTTTTGCCGTAATAATTATATCTTCGTCCAATGCCGAATAAGAATAAGTATGTCGTTCACGCTGCAGCAATGTTACATTGATCCAATCTTCAATCCAAGATTCAGATGTCAACTTTTCCTAGCAAATGAAATCAGGAAGAGCCGAGAAAAAGACATATTTCCTATTAAAGGTGGGATGGATTCAATTTAAGTTAATTTTATTGAATTTTTTTTTCCAAATGTTCTCTAGTATCTAAAGAATAACATGCTTTCTTTCGTTGTTAGTATGGGAATAAATGTTGCAGCTGTTGCAGAGAAAATACATAACCCGCGTAATTCTCATAAATCCAAACAAAGAAAGACACTTTATTTATTTTTTTAATATATGTCAGTATAAATGACTATATAAAGTAGGATTTAGTATGTTAAATATTGTATTATTGATATGAATGTTTCGTTGATGGAAGAGCCATTGCTTTAGAAATCTACGCAGATAGCTTCATAAGAGGCGTTTTGAGTATTTTTAAAAGGCTGTGGGTTTCATAAGAAATGAAAGAGATGATATTCAGTGGATGTATATATATATTTACATTTCCAATAAATTTCCCCTATGATTCTTTACAAAACAGAATACAGTTCATTTTCTCATGAACTACCATGAATGGGCATGAATATCTCCATTGTTACGTCATAATACCTTACTTGACATCAAATCTATAGTGCAAACTGTTTTGCTTTAAAAATGACAGTTGAATGACGCTATTTGTGGCAAATCATCAGAAAAATAATTTAAATATATAAAACGAATTTAATTTTGAAGATTCATGAGGTACATGAACTACGACGCTTCACGCCGGGATATTTATCATGAAGAGCGTTATAGTTATATATATATATATAATATATATATATATATATATATATATATATATATATATATATATATATATATATATATATATATATATATATATATATATATATATATATATATATATATTAATGCTTGTTGATGCCTTAAAGTACCGGTAGTCCGATCCTCAGTTGTTGAAAATCAGGAGTTGAGTATAATTGAAATTGCTCACAAAATTTTTTTCTCAAAATTTAATTCTCAAAGTAATGTGTATTTACCCATGGTAAGTAAACTTTTCACATTTTCGACTTCTTCTCAAGAACCACTGGAATAATTTCAATCAAACTTGCCACAAAGCATCCATGGGTGAAGGGGAATTAAACTTAAATGTGAAAAGTTTACGGACTACAGACGACAGGCGACAGACGGACACTTTTCGATCAGAAAAGCTCACTTGAGCTTTCTGCTAAGGTGAGCTAAAAAACAAAGGTATCCAGGCATTTGGAAAAAAATACATGTTTTAAGGTCACTCGAGTCACTCATAAGAGGCATTTTAATTATTCAGAGAAAGTTTTGATTTATTTTCTTATACATACTTAGTACCTATTACAGCCAGTATACATTAAGACGTCATATTATTACGTTATTGTTCTTACCTACTCGAGGCATTATAGCACATCAACAAAACAGCTTCTGCGCAAGGGATTACCCTATTTACATGTAATTTTACATGAAAGCTGTAAGAAGAATACTCTAAAGATAAAAAAAATCTGCTGCACGAATCCTAGGCATTTTCTGATTTGATTGGAATTTAAGGAAACTTATACTGGACTCTACATTTTTACCCTGTTTCAACTTAAAACTTTATAAATATAGTATTTAAACAACTTAGAATATTTTACATCTAAATATACCTTGTTTCAGTTAAATAAAATAGAGCATGCCCTTGCGTCGAAGCAATTTTCTTGATGTCTTTTATAATCGTGTGTAGTACAGAAAAATGATGTCATTATATGACATCATAATGTGCACTGGCTATATCATGTTGTGTGTACCAAGTGTGTATTATACGATAAGTTTTAACTTTTTCTGTATAAAAGATATGATCCTTAGGCATTTTAATTAGTTTATTTGCATTGCAACGCCTATATCTAGCGATAACTCACTTGCGTTTCCCCTGTGTATTCAGCAAACAAAGTAAATGCATGGCAAAATTGTGCAAGGATGCCTCTTCTTAAATTCTGAAATTATTATTATTATAATTATTATTATTATTTTTTTTTAAGGGAGGCTTGTATATTGATAAATTAGTGTAAATGCATTATTTTTTTTATTTGAAAATATTCCTCTCTGCTTCAGGGTTTTAAGCAATCCATGTGAAATTCATGGCCCCCGGGGAAGGGGTTTTGGTGTTAGGGTTGGACTAAATTGATCATATAGTGAAAATGCATAAATTCTTTAAAGATCTTTTTCTCTGCCCCTGGGTATTTAGCGAACAAAGTACATGTATGTGCATGCGTATGTTGGACAAGGATGCCTCCTCCAAAATTGAAATTCATGGCTCCAGGGTCAAGGGCTCTGGTCTTGGGAGAGGGGGGCTGTATTGATAACATAGTGAGAATACTTTTTTTGAAAATCTTCTCTGCTTCTGGGTATTTAGCAGATAAACTAAGTGCATGGTTATGTTAAACAAGAACACCTCGTCAAAATTATGAAATTCGTGGGCCAGTAGTTCTGGTGTTAGGGCATTATTGATTATATAGTGAAAATGCATAAATTCTTTGAAAATTTTAGTTTTAACGATCAAGGTTGTTTTTATCATATTTGTGAATATATATATATATATTAGACATTAAAAAAACCCATTATCTTCATACATTATATACTTTTCAAAGACCAAGAGAGACCAATGTATGATGGAATATGTGGGGTTTACTAATGTTCGCAAGCACTATTGAATTGATTTGTCTACATGGTGACAGTGAAAGAAGGGAGTGTATAAATGCTTCTTCTGGACTTTTGTGAGAAGCACTCACTTTTACAGTCTTTAAACCTGTGTTATATACGACGGAACGTAGTTGATAATGGATGCCAGGGTTCTCCATCATTTGAAATTTTACTGTGTTGCAGACTTCACGTTTATCACTAATATTAGCGATGTTTTCGCGATCAAATTTGCGACTGAACCATAATGCATTATGATACAAAAAGATACACACACAACTTATTTGAATCACTAATTTGTTATACAAGTGGTATTGTCGTATATATTAATAAAAAAATGAATTAATGAATATTTTAAAACAATTAGAATGTATCCATACAATAATGTACATACAACGTACTATGAGACAAATCAACTGTAAAAAAGTACGATTAGAAAAAAGAACATATAATATACTTGTAACACTGTGTAAAAGTTGTACGTATATATTAAACCTTGATGTTTTTTATAACTTCATATTTTACATATGCTCCGAAGAGCTGAAGAAATTCTGGTCGATACAATCGATCTACTTACCATCTTTAAAAGTAAATCTGCCGTGATTTTTGTCAGTTGGTCGAATTACCGAATTTTAAAAAAAGAAACTTTAAAATGGTAAAATACCTTTAAGGGGTGCCTTTAAATTCTTCAACAAAAGATTTACATCAATTAAACGATTACGGTACGATGGTTGACTTACGGTGCCAACGTAATTCTAGAGATGTGAGTCAGAAGTATAAATTAAAGACATATATTTAAAAAAAAATATTTAAAATTGCAACAAAAAATTACACGGTTACATGGAAGTTTGAAAACAAATTATTTGTCTTAAGACAAATTTGTTCCTTCATACGTTAAGTCCAGCGAGGGTCAATGAGTTAATTGATTAAGCACGGTAAATCAAGACAAAGTGCCCTTATGAAGAGATAATTAAGAGCTCTGCCTTAAACATTGAAAGACGATAGATTTGTTTGATTAAAGTTTCATTTAGAGAGAATTTATGTTCTGGTTTTTCTGATTATCACAGATCTTACTGTGTCGCAAAAGTTTTACTGTGTCGCATAAAATTTGAATCATTACTGTGTCAGAGGAAGTTTTACTGTGTCGGGGTCGACACAGTAAAAACAGCTCATTGAGAACCCTGGGTAAGAAAACCTTATAGGTATGATGCACTCACATGATTTACCGATTAATAATCAACACGAGAGATATAATGGGCGGCAGAATAATATAACTTTAAATACCTTATTTGTGATGGGTTGTACCTCCTTTCAATCTCATTTTCTGATGGAATCAAATAGGGAAGAAAAAACATTCCAGAAGGAAAACTTGGCAGGAGTTGGTCAAGATGGGAAGGGAGGGGTTGAGGATAGAGTGGTTGCTGTTCCCTTCCTAGAGACCATAATATGTCTTTAAAATGATTCATTATTATCTCTTAGCTAACTGTGAGGCTAAATATTTATCTCACAAAAGGGCTTCCATATATTGTTCAAGTGTAAAAGAAAGCTGTCGACTGTAAAAGTCAGCGCTTTCCGCAAAAGTCCACTAGTAAATAGATCTACCATATGGCTTATTACTGAGAACTAAGACCACAGTGTAACTAATTGGTTGATCCCTGATTATCTTATTTCTCTTGCTTTCGGGCAATAAATTTCATTTTCAGTTTAATTTGTTTTATTTCATATTTCGGTGAATCCTTTAAAGTGTTGTATTATACTCAGGTGACCGCTAAGGCCCTTGAGCCGCTTGTTTATATTTATACGGTACGTTAATTCTGTTACAGTACTTCAATTGTTATATAATACCTAATGTAAAAAGCTTGTGCTATCATTGCAAGATATTAAAGATCATTTTTAGCTCACCTGAGCCGAAGGCTCAAGTGAGCTTTTCTGATCACATTTTGTCCGTCGTCCGTCCGTCCGTCTGTCCGTCTGTCTGTCTGTCCGTCCGTCTGTAAACTTTTCACATTTTTGACTTCTTCTCAAGAACCACTGGGCCAATTTTGACCAAACTTGGTACAAAGCATCCTTGGGTAAAGGAAAATTTAAATTGTTAAAATGAAGGGCCAAGTCCCCTCACAAGGGGAGATAATCAAGAGAAGACAAAAATAGGGTGGGGTCATTAAAAAAATCTTCTTCTCAAGAACCACTGGGCCAGAAAAGCTGAAACTTATATGAAAGCATCCTGGGGTAGTGTAGATTATAAATTGTTCAAATCATGACCCCCGGGAGTAGGGCGGGGCCACAATAGGGAATCCAAGTTTTACATTGAAATATATAGGAAAAATCTTAAAAAATCTTCTTCTCAAGAACCACTGGGCCAGAAATACTGAAACTTATATGGCAGCATCCAGGGGTAGTGTAGAATCTTAATTGTTCAAATCATGACCCCCGGGGGTAGGGCAGGGCCACAATAGGGAATCCAAGTTTTACATTGAAATATATAAGGAAAATATTTTACAAATCTTCTTCTCAAGAACCACTGGGCAAGAAATACTGAAACTTATATGGAAGCATCCTGGGGTAGTGTAGAATCTAAATTGTTCAAATCATGACCCCCGGGGGTAGGACGGGGCCACAGTAGGGAATCCAAGTTTTACATTGAAATATATAAGAAAAATCTTTACAAATCTTCTTCTAAAGAACCACTGGGTCAGAAATATTGAAACTTATATGGAAGCATCCTGGGGTAGTGTAGAATCTAAATTGTTCAAATCATGACCCCGGGGGTAGGGCGGGGCCACAATAGGGAATCCAAGTTTTACATTGAAATACATAAGAAAATTTTTTACAAATCTTCTTCTCAAGAACCACTGGGCCAGAAAAACTGAAACTTATATGGAAGCATCCTGGGGTAGTGTAGATTATAAATTGTTCAAATCATGACCCCCGGGGGTAGGGCGGAGCCATAATAGGGAATCCAAGTTTTACATTGAAATACATAAGAAAAATCTTTACAAATCTTCTTCTCAAGAACCACTGGGTCAGAAATATTGAAACTTATATGGAAGCATCCTGGGGTAGTGTAGAATCTAAATTGTTCAAATCATGACCCCGGGGGTAGGGCGGGGCCACAATAGGGAATCCAAGTTTTACATTGAAATACATAAGAAAAATTTTTACAAATCTTCTTCTCAAGAACCACTGGGCCAGAAAAACTGAAACTTATATGGAAGCATCCTGGGGTAGTGTAGATTATAAATTGTTCAAATCATGACCCCCGGGGGTAGGGCGGAGCCATAATAGGGAATCCAAGTTTTACATTGAAATACATAAGAAAAATCTTTACAAATCTTCTTCTCAAGAACCACTGGGCCAGAAAAGCTGAAACTTATATGGAAGCATCCTGGAGTAGTATAGGTTATAAATTATTCAAATCATGACCCCCGGGGGTAGGGCGGGGCCACAGTAGGGAATCCAAGTTTTACATTGAAATATATAAGAAAAATCTTTAAAAATCTTCTTTTCAAGAACCACTGGACCAATAAAGCTGAAACTTATTTGGAAGCATCCTGAGGTAGTGTAGATTCTAAATTGTTCAAATCATGACCCCCGGGGGTAGGGCGGGGCCACAATAGGTATATTAAAAGGGTGGAAATCTGGTAAAGAACAGCATGGCCAAAGTTACTCAGGTGAGCGATGTGGCCCATGGGCCTCTTGTTAATTTTATTTTGTGATATTACACATTGGTATCAAAGGCTAGATTAAAGGAAAATCAATTTAACTTAAAATATATTTATTTTTGTACTGTACAAACTCGTTTCTAAGAATTAAAAGAACCTTGAATAATATTGAGTGCATGAAATGAAAATTACTGCACGAAAAGATTTCAGTTTCACGCTTCATGTTGATACTTTTTGAAATAAATAATAATATTAAGATTTATCGTTTCTGGCTGAGATGCAGATATTCTTACGCTCTTTATTACCGGAAAAAAAAAGAAAAGAATGATTGGCTTTCGCACACAAATATATTCACCAAATGAAGTTTGATGGATCATTATTGCATAATCAGTCTATTTTATCAGAAGGAAATAAATGTACAGTGTATATGTGATGTATACCTTCTTACCAGCATGTAGCCAAACCATATTTTTCAAGCTTTGATTACTCAAATAAGGAAACGTCTCATTTAAAATCTCATTGGATAATTTTGTTGAAAGAAATACATCCCTTTTGCTGTTTTTTTCTGACCCCACTAAAACAATGGAATATCAATAGAAGACACCTTTGTTATATTTCCATACCTTAAAAAGAGTATTTGTAAAGGTAACTTCCCCACCCACCCCCCAATATATATATATATATATATATATATATATATATATATATATATATATATATATATATATATATATATATATATATATATATATATATATATATATATATATATATATATAAAAGAAATAATGTATCATTTTTAAACATCTATCGGGATATAAATACGGGTTGGTCACGAGATCAAATTCCATAAAGCCCGAAGGGCTTTATGGTAAATTTGATCTCGTACCAACTCGTATTTATATCCGATAGATGTTTAAAAATGATACATTATTACTTATATTTACATTTATGACTTTTTCATATTTTATATTTTCCTGATTATAATCTTTAACTCCTGAAATGTTTTATTTTTCAAACTCAACGACACGTATTTGATCCATTGTTTGCCCGTCGACCCTTTATGATGTCACTGAGAAATTACGTCGAACGTTTATGACGCGAGGAACCCGTGTTTATACGGATATAGATACACGTTGCTTTCAATAGTGTTATATAAGGGAATTCATTTGCAAATGTAAATATATATATATATATATATATATATATATATATATATATATATATATATATATATATATATATATATATATATATATATATATATATATATATATATATAAGAATGTACGATTCGAATATTCGTTTTTTTTTTTCAGATTTCACGCGATAAAGATGACTATGATTAATTTCGAGGACAACCAAATAAAACCCTCTTTGTCGGTCTAAAAATGTGATGAGTTTGCTCGACAAAAAAAATTCATTGATTATTGAATTACTTCTTTTATATAATTAGTCTGTAATACCGTAAAGGGACCAATTTCAGAATAAACTGTGTTAATTACATGATTATCTCGGGTTGTACATATTCCAAATTTTAAAAATCATTTTCGGAAAATAGTTGATTACCTACGAAAATTGTCTTTGGAAGTGTTTCTTTATGTTTTGGAAACATTGAATCAAGTATTAAAATTACAACTCTTATTGCGTAGATAATTGTAATTAATTACACGCATTTAAATCTGAACAGTATACGACAATCTTGCCCTTGGTAAGACGATCGGCCCATAGTTTAGAGTTTCAAGATATAACTTTTTAGAATTATTTCGGATGTTAACATGTGCTTTCAAATCAATATATTTATTTCAAGTATCGACAAATAACAAATGTAAAATTCCTTACTGTACACCTACAAAATTCTATACCAATTTTTCTTCCAAATCTGTCATGAGGGTAAAAGTGCCACGAAACTTTCAATACAAACGGGGAGTATCTCTTAACCTTTGACCGTGGTCGATGCCAGCAAATTTCCAATTGACTTTTGATTAAAAAAATTAAAAAAAATCGGACCAAAATACAAAAAAGAACAATTTTAGAGGGGCGGGCGGGGCCACAGGGATGTGGTATAAAATTTCATTGCAAAAGTTCAAAAGCTTTTTGAGATATCCCTCGGAAACGAAATGCTACAAATAGACGGAATGTTTTAATTAATGACCTTGACATTTGACCTTTCGACTTCAAGATCAACAGAGGTCTTTTCAGGCCATAGGAAGTTGTGGAATGAAGTCTCATTGGAAAAACTCAAAGATTTCTCGTAATACCGCCCGGAAACGAAAGTCTTATACTCGGACGGAAAAATAAGGACAGGCAGACACAAATTAATATCCCCCACTTTGAGTGAAAGTGGGGGGGGGGGCAAAAAAATCGTTATAGAGATCAGCATAAGAAATAGATTAAAATTATCCTTTTTTCATCTGTAGGTGATCCACCTAAAAATATTACAAACCCAACAATTGTTCTTCCAAATTCGAAGCCTTCACCATTGGCTGAAAACCCTCTCAGTGTTGGAGATGTAGTACAGCTGCAGTGTTTAGGAGAAATTGAAAGCACAAACGGCATAGCAAGTCAGGTACTTAGAAGTTTAAATAATTTGAGATCTGAAAATGGTTTATCCCTAGGGATTTGATTGGGATTAATACCGCTTACTCAAAATTTTGCATTTGTGCCAGAACGAGTGTTTTTTTTTTCCTTTTTCTTTATTTGGCAAATTTACACAGCTTTTGCTTGTATTGAAGTCAAGATTATGTTTTAATTACATGAATACCTGAAATTAATTTGCTTACCTCTGCTAGCATTCCTTTTCGTTATTTATACGTCTGCTGAACATAACCATGAGCATTTGTTCCAAATTGGATCTAGTTAATGTCAAATATTTATAATATATATATATATATATATATATATATATATATATATATATGTATGTATATATATATATATATATATATATATATATATATATATATTTTATGTATGTATATATATATATATATATATATATATATATATATATATATATATATATATATATATATATATATATATATATATATATATATATATATATATATATATATATATATATATATATATATATATATATATATATATATATATTGATAAATCACACTATGATAAATCATTAATTGGTGATAAGAAAATTCCCATTTTCTTTTTGTTCACCTTGTGCTTCCAGCCTCAAATCACTGTTCCATCTCCTCAACACTTCCTTAGTGAAGTTGAGATGGGCAGGCCTCTGCATGACCGTATAGATATATTTAGCATATCTATGTTATATTTTTTAAAAAATAAATAAATTATAAATAAATAAATACACCACCACGTAACCTAGCCGAGGAGACTGTAGTAATCAATTTTTTGGTGGCCGGCCATACATGTAGCATAATGTCAACTCAATAAAATTTTATTTAAACTAAGGAAAAAGTTGAAGATAAAAGCTGATATTATTACCTTAATTATTGTATAAATATAACTAATATAATAATGTAATAACTATAAATTGTATTGTAAATATATGTTTGTATGTATGTAGTATAATACAAGTGCATAAATGCATCTTGTATTAAAAACAAAAAAAGTACAGATAAGAAAAAGGGGAGGGCTGCCAAAGAAAAATTCAAATTTGTGCTACATTATGAAATTTAAACCCAAAGATAAATTTTAAGGTCGTCATCAGGTGCTACACCTCAAGCCCTGTACCATGTTTCTGTAGCTAGTACTAGCCGTAGCACGACATGATTCCCATTTCCTTATACGTTAATATGTAATTGGAATAAAATAAGGATGAAAGTGTACAAAGACTAAATAACCTTAAATTGTTAACTTGAACTTAATTAAATCTAATCTAAGTTAACTAATAGTAACAAAACATATATATAGATGCAAACAGATAGTAGGTGTATTACTTACTAGTATAGTTATAGTTGATAAATAAATAAGCACGATAATAATTGTGTAAGTTTAAAATTTTCAATGATATATGTTTAAATAATATAGTTGCGTATATGCAACCTACTATGTGCACATAATATACCTGCGGAATTGCGCCTTATTGTAATTTTATATTTGCGCAAAGTGGTAATATTCATAATTGTATATATGATATGAATTATGTGAAGGTTATTATTAGCCATGATATATAATGTTGTAATATTATAGTTGCGTATATGCAACTTACTTATTGTTAGTGCATAATATTTTTTACCTGCAGAGTTGCGCATAACTGTAATTTTGTTTGCGCATGGTGGTAAATTTTCTTAATTGCACGCACGCAACTACAGTTGCGTAGGTGTCTACTAAGTAAAGTTGAATGCAAATAGTTGAAGTGGTTTAAATCAAAGTGAGCTCTCCGAAACTCCATTTTTAGGAAAATTAAAATCATCATTTCAATAATCAATAGCATCGAATTTAAATATGTGAGTTTTTAACTTTTTCTACAATATTTGGGTAGACAGATTAATGACTATAGGCTTTTTGACTTCATAGACAACCACCTTTTTAAACAAAACGGAAAAAAAGAACACGGAAATTTTCATATCTTGTGATTGGTCATCTACATAATTGATTTGTAAAAATCATTCGAATTCTACATTTGAGTTTTCTGAAAATGATATAAAAAAGATGCTAGAATTTTACATTGTCAATTTCTAAGTGGTATTAAAAGAATAGATCTTCAAGTAATGTTGGAAGTTCCATTGGTAAAAATCCTTTATCGACGGAATGTTTTGTTTTCTTGTTAAGCAGAATTTATTAACGTGACAAAAGGAAACCACTCTCGTTGTCTACAATTCGACATTTAGTTATGTCGACGACTTTTCTCAATTAACCATCATTTTGCAAACCTTGGATGACTCCATCACCCTCATGAAACCATAGCTGTACGACATAAATTAATCTGCGTCTAAGCTTAAAAAATTGGGGAAAAAAGGCATACTACAAAATCATGAAATAAAAATCAAGAGCTTTAAAATAAATACCAAGAAGCCTACATTTACCTTTTTTTTTACAATTCATATTTGTTTACGGATGAACAGAAACTTAGCTCATAGAATATAAGGCACAGTCATACAGTTTCTAGAGAATTGCCGGTTTAATGGCATTACATTAGGCATCCGAGGTTACATGTATATGGTGTACGAATCGGCCAAAATGTTCTATCTGGGTGCATTAACAAAACTCATTTTTATTCAAATTTTAACTAGATAATTCACACTGAACTCAAAATAGAAGAACCATTACGACTGCCCCATGTGCTTCATTTTTCGATGTTTGATTGAATTCCTTGTTTGACTGTATCTCATGGAAATTTATAACTGAACTTTACAATGAATAACAAACAAGAAAGCTTTTCCATCAACTCCTTTTACATGTCCTTCATTAGCAGTGTCCTTTATTAGGTGCATATTTTGTTAATATGTCTCCTAACGATTTGGTACACAATGACTTGTTTTGATTACGATCAAGTTTAGTACCCGGGTTGATTTCAACAGTTTCGCTTTACTCCAGCCTTTTGCAAATTCTATAGTCATTATGATGACGTAGCTTGTTTATAAATCCACTCTTTTTACTGATGTGTTTCAACCCATGTTTGTTGGGCTTTTTTTTTTTTGACTACAGATTATTCCAGATTATTATTTAGCTAATCAATACCTACGGCTCACTGCGGCTTGACTGGTCTACAGTAGATGCTTACTTCTTCTTTTAGGCACCATATCTTTCTTCTCGTGCTTCTTTTCTGTTCATAATTTGTATTATTTATTTTTTTTTTATAGTTAGAACATTCTGGTTATCTTAATCTTTTCATTCTTAATTTCATCATATTTTTTACTTAAATAATTTTTAGCATAACAATGTAAATTTTTCAAGTATATTGAATTGCATACACGCCTAACAGAGTTATTGTACGTAATATCAAACACAGTTGAACTAAAGCATTTGTGTTTTTCTTTCTTTTTAGCTCATAACCATTGCATAGTTAGCAACGTATTGATATAAAATAATAATGAGGTCAAAAATTATACAAACTATAAGATGTAGTAATTGAAATATCAAAAGATAAACCTTATGTATCATGTCCTTTGCAGAATATTAGATGGTGCAAAAGATACACATTTTCCGAAATATTCGAAGAAATTCAATTACAAGAGTCTCCTCGCACGACAATAGTATCTAACAGTAGTGATGCCTGTACCTATGTACAAGAATCAAATATATTTTACCACATTACACAGAATGATAAGAACCTGCATATTATGTGTGAATCGGGGTATAAAAATGGAAGCACTGAGTGCGGAAAAGGAAGTGCAAACTCAACGCTTTTTATACGAACACTTGTTCCGCAAGAAGGTAATTTAATCTTTTTATATCATTATTCAGTATTGCACTCTGAATTATGTCGTTTAAGTATATGTAGTTTTATTTCTTGATTGAGTGTCACATCTTGTTTGTTAAACTACAGGGATATGGAAAATGTCACCTATCATAATTTACGACAAGTATGGTGTTATCAATCCACTGAATATTAACATAAATGGGACTGGAAAAACAGTTGACGTTATGTGCATAGGTTCAGCATTTGGAGCCATACAAGAGGCAGTAATTATTACTTAAAATAACATATTGGCATTTCGATTGTGTAAATAAATTAAATTGTTGTGTTGATGCGTATGTAAAGAACGCGATAAAATTTATTCAACATTTAATTTGGTCAAAAGTATACAAATGTGAATGAACCATTTACTTTCCCATATACAAAATATCAAGGATGTTATTATAGCAATAAAACCGTCACGGTAGCTCAGTCGTTAGAGCGCTCGCTCCGTGATCGGAAGGTCGTGTGTTCGAATCACGGCCGCGACTGACCTAAGTCGATAAAAAATAGGTTGTAACTTTTCTTTCGCCAAGCGCTAGGCACTTTGAAGTGAAAGTTGCGGGTCCTTCGGAAGCTTAAGAGACCTTAAAAACCGAGGCCCCGTGTCACGGTAGGCGTTGGCACGATAAAGAACCCTCACTGCTAATTGGCCCTGAGTGCCGAGTAAAAGTATAAATTTAAAGCCCTTCACTGGTTTATGGTGACATCTCTATATGAGTGAAAAATTCTCGAACGGGACGTAAGACAACAATCATTTCCGTTTACGTTAATATATATGAAAAATAGTATCACCATCCAAAAAAGTCTAAAATATTCAAATTACATGCATTTATTATTTTTATAAGGTTATAACCTGGTGTGTGAAAAGCGAAGAAGATTCTAATTGGACGAAGGTTGTGACCCAGGAAAAAGAAATAAAGACTACTGTGAATAATAGTGACGAAACGATGAAATTTAGTCGAATTAATTACCATATAATAGGAAACAAAAAAGTTGTCAACTTCCTTTGTGAAATTTCCAATTCCACTTCGAGCTCATGTGGATCTGGATTAAGTTCTACTAACATTTCAATTCAAATAAATACAGGTATTAGTATACTTTGTCTTTCATAGGCTTTAAAAAACGAATCCATATATAAAATTCATTTTTTAAAAATCAAATCAAGTTGCCTATTATTGTGTTGTATTTCGGCCACTATCTTTTGTACAGATTTTTAGGCCCTGTATTGAAACTAAAATTGACTGCAGAATGTTCCGTCTGGGTGCGACAGATGTGACTGGTCAATGAGGGATGCTTACTCCTCCTAGGCACCTCTGGAATTTCAGAGGTTCCATGTTTTATGTCCTGTCTACAGATTTGTATTTTTTGTATATTTTTGTTAGATCAATCACTGACTCTCTCTATCTTTTTCATCTACAATATCATGATAGCAATATTTATTCAATTGAAATCAAATTACATGTAAAAAGCATTCTAGCAATAACATTTCTTCACTAAATTTGGAAAACATATAATGAAAAAATTCATTTACAAGCTTGCAAGTCTGGTAATTAATAGTCCTATTCATATTCTGAGCTTCTTGTGAAGCATTTCTTCTATTAAAGACACCATGCAAACGGAATTGAGAACTGGGTATTTGTCTTAAATAAACTTTATTTCACCACTGATTTTTTTAATTTCCCGAACATTAGCTCAATGCTTTTGTATACACTTTTTAACCCCCTGTCTGAAAATATGATTTAAATTTCAAAATACCTAAAATTCTTCCAGGTAAGTTATAATTAAGCGAACAAGAGGCCCATGGGCCACAATGCTCACCTGAGTACATGTAACTGTTGCCCTTTTGTTCTTCAGCAGATCCTTTTTCCTATATTTTCCCATGTAAAGTTTGATCACCAATTGTAGTCTCACCTTATCCTCGGTGGGGATGCTTTTTATTTTAAATATGACCAACCATGACTTTGCTTTTCCTGTAATAAAAGATTTTTGGTAAAACGTTGATCACTCATTGTGGCCACATCCTACCCCCCGAGGGCTATGATTTGAACAAACTCGAATATGCACCACATGTGGATGCTTATATATTACCACATGTATGACTGATCGTGGCTTTGCTGATCGACATCAGAAGTTTTTTAAAAAATTAATCTTCTGGAAAACTTAGATCTTCATTGTATCCCATCTCTACTTCTAGCTATAGGGGTTATGAATTGAACAAACTTACACAACCTGAAGATGCTTCAATATAATCATGCTAAATCATGGTTTCCTATTCTTGAGAAGAAGATTTTCCCTATAAATTTACATCTGAGTAAAACTTTGATCGTCCATAGTAGCCATACCATACCCCCAAAGGTCAAAAGGTCAAGATTAAATCTACAGTATCTGAGGATGCTTCCATAAAAATATGACTGATGATGACTTTTAATTAAGATTTTTAAAGATGTTTCCTATGTATACCCATGTATTGCCCATTGAAGCCCCATTTACCCTCAGGGCTCATGATTTGAACAAATTTTAATCTATACTACCTGAGGATGCTTCCATCTGAACATAAATAGTTAGTCCTTTTCTATTCTTGAGAAGAACTTAAAAGATTTTTCATATACGTACATGTACCCATGTATAACTTTGATCACCCTATTGGAAACACCCTTCTGCAAGGGTCGTACGCATGGGATTAGTGAAGGCTAGGTAGGCGTTTCTATGCAAATGAGCTAATAAAAACGCATAAGATATATATATATATATATTATTCAGAGAAAGTGTTGATTTATTTTCTTATGCATACTTAATACCCACGATATTTTATAGCCAGTACAGATTTTGACGTCATATTATGACGTCACTGATCTTACCTACTGGAGGTAATAAAACACATCAACAAAACAGCTTCCACAAGGGATTGCCCTATTTATATTTACATAAAAATTGTATAATGCTAAGAAGAATATTCTATAGATTAATAAAACTGCTGCACAAATCGTAGGCATTTTCTCATTTGATCCGAATTTGAGGAAACCTATACTGGACTGTACATTTTTACCCTTATTCAACTTAAATCTCTACAAATATAAATTATACAACTGAGCTGTTGATATTTTTGCTTCTAAATATACCTATATATATATAAGTAAAGTAGAGCATGCCCTTGCTCCGAAGCATTTTTGTTGATATCTATTATAATCTTGTGTAGTAAAGTACAATGACGTCATAATATTACGTCATAATGTGTACTGGCTATCTCATGAGTACCAAGTATGTTTTAGACAATAAGTTTTAACTTTCACTGTATAATAGATATAGACCTTAGGCATTTTAATTAGATTATTTGCATAGAAATGCCTATACCTAGCCTTTACTCACCTGCGTGTAATTTGAACTAAATAGAATCTGCACTACCTTCGGATGCTTCCATATAAATTTGACTGATAATTGGTTGGCTGTTCTTAATAAGAACATTTGTACTTTTTCCCCCTATATATATACCTATGTAAAATTTGATCACTCATAGTGGCACCACGTACCCTACCCATGGTGTCATGATTTGAACAAACTTGAAACTACATTGAGTTAGGAAACTTTCACCTCAGCTTCATCTTTTCTGACCAAGTGGTTCCTGAGAAGAAGATTTTCAAATGAACCAATCATTTTTTATTTTTTCTTAATTATCTCCATTGGAAAGGGGGTGGACCTTCATTTGAACTAACTTACGCAAATGTAAACTTGAATTTGCCCCATGCAGTGATTCTGAAGAAGAAGATGAAACTGTACAAAATTTACAAACTTAAGACAACGACAGACAACAGACACATTTTGATCAGAAAAGCTCACTTGAGCCTTTTGCTCAGGTGAGCTAAAACATGTTGCAACAGCTACATAACCAATTGTCAAACTGTGCAATATGAGCATGAATATTGATTTTGCTTATGACGTTGCACTTTTACAGTTTCAACATTTGTGAAAAAGGATGAAGATAACGAACACTGATCGATCTCATAAAAAACTTTGAACAATACAAATCTGTAAACATGGCATGAACACGGACCCCCTGGAAATTCCAGAGGTGAGATCAGATGACATCAAATTAAAATAATTTAACCGTTTGCTCTTCCCGTCAGTGTTATGGTGTGTTGATTTTTCTACACACGTTATTAGGAAACACATGTTGAATGTAAAAATATAGTTTTGGATGTACCTTCAGTTTAGAGAGAATTTTTTTTAAATATACACAAGTGTTAATCTGACTAAAATTTAACCGACAATTAAATTTAACTTTATCTACGAGCTTCATTCTATAGTTGTCAAATGTAATGATCATAGCAATATATACTTTGTTGATGTTTTTATATTCTAGTTCCAGCAATGCTTAAAGAAGGTACGAAGATTCCTACAACCCAAGGAAATATTGCCCTTGTGTCTGCAGTTGTCGTGTCTTTGGTCCTCTGTGTTGTACTTTTCCTGGATATTGCTTTTTTAGTCAAAGCCTACAGAGGAGAGAAAATAACATTTTTTGGTACGTGTAGCATTCATCTACATACACACTGAAAAATGAAAGTTTCCTGTCTTATTTAAATGAAAAAAATGGATAGTGTCCATTATTTCACATTTAACTTAACTAGAGTGTATTTTGCATGTTTACTGTTTAAAACGTGGATAAATGACCCAAACTCTGTTTAATGGACAAAGTTTATTTTTTTAAAAACAAAACTGATTAATTGTTCACATACGTTACCACGTACAATATCTGGAAAGAATATTACTTTATGTAACCCCAGGAATTTGTGTGTTGCATGCATTAATTCTGATATTGTTACTTACAAAGGCAAATTTTACAAATACTATTTTTATACATTTTCAATAGTAGAACTCATTTGCAAGGAAATCATGTAACATATTTCTTTTATAATTCCTTTAGGACTTACTTTTACATTGGAAAGGTATGTTCGTGCTATGTAAGCAATTCAAAACAATTCGTCTCTATCTAATATAATCATATTGATCAGGAGGTAAAATAGCTGCATGGTTAATGTAATTTTAAACATATAAAAAATTGAAAAAAAAAAAACACTTGAACCTAATATTTTAGGAATGAATATTTACAAAAAGAAAAAGAGGAAAGGCATCCTTCAAACAGGTGTGTAAAAAAGGAATCTACATGTATCTATATATTACTTAATTCAAAATATAGTGAAGTTAGAGATACACTAACAAATTTTAAAAATACATATTAAGATATAGTACAGCAAAGGGAACCGAAATAGGTCAATCAAATTTTCAGAAACTTTACAGAAATAGTTTATTCAACAAGTTTCGGCGAAAATGTTGACAATTAATTGAAAATATTAAATTTAATTTCACAGAAACCAACAGAAAACTGTGTATAATTTTAAAACTTCTTACAAGAAAAATGCTGAAAAGAAGGAAAGACAGACAGGTAATTTTAAATTATGCACAAATACTGCGTGTTCTGTTTCATAGATGATTTATTTCGAACCAATCAGAATATATTTTATTATCTTAATTCTCAATGTAGATCCGGCAAATGGCAAATCCGGTAAAAGGAAGACTAAGTATGTTCTACTCCAGTTTCCATTCTTTATATCATTTCATTTCATTTATTTTATTAATTTATTAATTTTTTTATGAATTGCTTGTAATATTAATTTTCTTCATTTTCCTAAATATACCATTTTTATCTTCCATTATATTCAGATTTCTTGATTGCAGTATAGCTTAAATTTTTAATTAGCACGATGTTAGCGAGGATATAATAATGCGTGTCTGGGTAGACTGGTGAGTGTATGAGTGCGTGCGTAACGAAAGTAAATTTAGATTGGGATTAATGTCATTTGGTGTCTTGCCAAATTAAAAAAATATATATATCAATTTTAACTTATTATATCTTTTGTATTGCAATCATAGAAATATAAACTTTGAACATAAGGTGTTTTTTTTTTGCATTGTTGCTTTTTATGTGAATCTTGTGAGACTATCTTTAACTCGAACTCAATGGAACAAGAGGTAAATAGTTCTCTACCATAAAATTGTAATAGTTTAAGATGTTATGTCACAGAAATAAATTAACCATGTTATTACGTTTCACCAGTAGCAACAATGTATATACATGATTGTACGTTTCGGATTTTATTATCAGCACTTCGGGCAATTCAGGCGCTTTCCAGCCCCCAAAACGTTCCTTAGGTCTGCTTCAGACTTTGTAATAAGACCAAATTGATCCAACTGTGAGAATGCAATAGCCCTCTAAATATGGCTTGCTTTTATTTATTTATTTTATTATTTTTTTTTTTTAAATAGAATTGTGTTTTTACCAATAATAAATTGTATAAATCAATTAGGGTCCAATGGGTGAAACTGGATCGGGAAAGACTGTAGATTACATCTTCATCTGTCCGTCCGTCTCTCCCTCTGTCTGTCAGTCTGTCCCACTTAGTTTTCCGCATTTATGTGAGTGTACCTTAAAGAGTTAAAGATCAAAATTACAAATTTAAATTTACCCATTTAACAGATTTTTGACGGAATCATGGCCTTTTCAATTTGTAAGGGAAACCAGATTTCCACTTTTCTTTTCCCATCTTTTTCCTTAATTAAAGCGCTTGCAGATATTTAACTTATTTGTAAGTGAACAGAGAGAGAGAGAGAGAGAGAGAGAGAGAGAGAGAGAGAGAGAGAGAATCTAATATATACAGGGTTCTCCACATTTGAAAATTTTACCATGGAGCAAGCTGCGCGAAGATGAAATGTGACCGAAAACACGAATGATTGGTTTCACAAAACTTATAATCACTGCAACACAAAAAGTTGAAATAACCAATAATTTTTTAAGCTAAAAATAAAAAAGATTATTTTCTTACTTTACAAATGTGTATCAAAATTGGCCCAAGACTATAGGAACATTTTGAAGGAATTTAAAAAAAAATATTTCAGTGATAGAGTAACCATGGCAACATTATTCAAAAACTGATATACAGAATTGATGTTGCCTGTTGTACGAAACGTATTTTTAAATATGACTAAAACTGATAAATGGGGAGTATTTTGAAAAAAAAAATAGCTACAGACACACAATCAAACAGACGAACGAACACCGACATCCTGTCTATGTCTAAGCTTTTTAACTGCATGAAATCTTACTGATGGCATGCATGGTAAAAGTAAATTAATATAACCAGGGGCATATATTTGACATAACTGTAATTTTCCTTTTCTATTTTGGTTTTTTTTTTCTAAACTTTTTTTTTTTTACATATTGCTATTTTCGCCGAGTTCCCTCCATTGTTTACTTCTCCACGTGCCCCAGTGCTAAAAATAGCACCAAGCGACGTTTCCTAAAATAGGACGTAACTCTAAACCTAAGGTGACGATTGGCTCTTATGTACATTTTATCAAAATGATAATCAAGTTAATACTTTAAAAAATTTGAAAGGGTTAATTTTTTCTGGGCACAGAAACTTGAATCGGATGCGTGTTGCGATTGTCATGTTGTTACTGCTCGTTATGTCATCTTTTGTAAATCTGTATATCGTATAGTGAACACTTTGGAATTCCCCGAAATAACATGTGTAGAGGATAATTAACTCTCAAGATATTGATCATCAGCTGATTGATGAGGCTGATTTGAGGCGTGCGAGGAGCATGGCAGTTGTAGTATAAACACAATTAACTACTCATCATTAAAAAGTAGGTATCAATACTGAAATTAAATAAAAATTTAATCATGGCGGCCGCTGATTTTAACCATGGCGCAGCTCGTTTAACCATGGCGCACATAAATTTAACCGTTGCGGGCCGCCATGGTAAAACCCCTTGTGGAGAACCCTGATGTATATACGTATATATGCTCTTAATTTGATAATTTTTTTTCCTCGAACCATACGACACGCAATTCAAAGATAAACGAACAGTATTCAAGCCCATAGTCCATTTAAAAATACAAATCGGAAGCAGAGCAAACACGGACCTCCAAAAACATCAGAGGTTGGATCAGGTGCCGTGGAGTATTAAGCATCCCCTGTCGACCGGTTACACCTGCCGTGTGCTCCTTATAATGATCGGGTAAACAGAAAAATCCGTAGAAGTTTCAATGAGTAAATAATTGCCTAACAATTAGCCTGAAAATGTCAGTCAGCATTTGGCATTTGATAGATTGTATTGGCTGGTAAGGTCATTGTATTGATCATAGAACGTGCGAAATGATGACTTCACACGAGACTTTTGATATCCTTGTTTCATCAACTTGTTGGTTAATAGCTTGCCTCGGTTTTAAAATTGATGGTACGCAGAGTATGTTCTTCCGTATTGAATCAACTGAGAGACATAAACCACATTTGCAGGTGACAGTGGTACAGTACCAACCAGACCCAACCTTACACCTAAGCAGTCCCAGAAAGCAGTCCCCGGGACTGCTTTGTGACCGCTGTGGGACTGCTCTGGGACCGCTATGGGACTGCTCTGGGACTGCTGTTGGACTGCTCTAGAAAGCACACCCAGCAGTCTCTGGGTTTGCTTTCTGGGACTGCTTTGTTCACTCATGCAAGAAAAAGGTTCTGAGTGACAGTATAGCTCCACCCCTTGTGTATTCTGAATTTGCAGGCTCCCTGCTGTTATTTTGTTTACTTTCTGCAGAGAGGTGTTTAAGATAAAAGAAAAAAAAAACCAAGTATTTCTCACAAAATTTAAATAAGTAGAGATAGTTATACATAATACTATTAGATTATGTACTCAAAGTTTGCATAAGCACTATTAAAAAAAACAGAAACAAAAAAAAAAAAAACAAAAACAAAAACAAAAAAACAAAAAAAAAAAAACAAACAAACAAACTTATCATTTCAGTATGATATTCAGAGGAATGTACTGTAATGGATTTTATTTTAATTGAAAAAGCTAATACCATGCTTAAAAAGAACACTCCATGCTATTTTTTACCCCCCTCAAATAAAACCTAATAATTTATTAAAGGACCATGAAATAAAATTATTTTACCATTCTTTTGTCACATAAACAATGTGAACAATTATTGGGGGATTTATTTATGAATAGGTTTTTAATTTATAAACAAGTTATTAAAAGAGTACATTTATTTAAAAATAAATATTTGAAAATATCGGGATTTGGGACTTATTTCTTATTTGTTTGTGTTTACCTGGTCGATTAATAAAAAGCAATGCAATATGGTACAAAATGGTGTCAACACCTGAGGTTTCACTCGCCTTTGGGCATAATTAGCAGAAAGTCAATGCATGTTACTTGGGTATCAGTGTTACACATCAATGAACACGCTGGTCAACAATGACACTAATTTCAATCTATGTACTGCAAAAAAATCTTTGTTTCAATAATTGTGTATAAATTTTTTTCGGGATTAATTAATTTTGAATATAATCTGAGGGTTCCATTCGCGTGATTTACAGATGTACACTTGAACATTTATATAACACTTAAAACTGAGGATCTAATAATTAAATTGGCAAGTCATTGAAAATAATCATTAATGAAATATAATACTCGGCAAAATTTATCAAAGAAATTTTCAAAAGCTCCAATACTTAACAAAATGCATGCATATGGGAACTGGCCTTGCTCTATAATTATAAGATCTATTTAAAGCTAATTCTGGTAGAAAATGAACAATTCAAATTTAATTTTCTATAAAAAAAAAAAATAAATACAAAAACCAATATCAATCACAGAAAATAAAGACATTGATTTATTTTGATGAAAAATTAATATACCAAATAATTGTGTTTAAATATTCATGTTATTAATGGGTGTGAATGTCTTCCTCGTTCAATGATTATTTTTTTTATTTCTATACGCGTACTGTAATTTTCTTAACAGCTCAGAAATGACTGTCGTGTAAGAATTGTAAATATTTGCTGATATTACTCAGAAAGAAATGATCATCAATTTCAACTGCCTTTTATAGTTACATTGTTTATTAGTAATCTCATTTCTGAGTAAGCTCCGCCCATTTAATTAATTAACCCCGCCCACTGGGACTGCTGGGACTGCTTTCTGGGACTGCTTGGACTGCTTTCTGAGACCGCTGGGACCGCTATGGGACTACTCTGGGACTGCTGTGGAACTGCTTTAGCAGTCCCAGAAAGCAGTCCCCGGGACTGCTCTGGGACTGCTTTGTGTCAGGTTGGGTCTGGTTGGTACTGTATATTGCTACAAAAATAATGGAAATTGACATTAGAAAGGTGAAGTCATCATGTTTATATATTATCATAATGTTTTGTTGTTAACCTATACCATTGACGTCTTTTTCTAGTAGAATATCCAAGTATGAAACATATGTGTTAGACTCTGTGATGTCTTTCATTTCAAGCTCACTGGGATATATCTTTTCAATTTGTGAGTGGAAGTAACTACAGTCAAAAGTGTTCTAGCGGGCACTTGAAATCAATGACCACCCGCGACCAGTGGTCACTTTCAATTCCCGACGACGATTTTCCTCTATATTTTAAACGGCCACCTGTGTAACGCGGCCAGATGTGGCCACTCAAATCCTTATATTTACCCACAACGTTATTTACACAGTCATAGGGGGCCATTTTGTCCATTGCTGCGATTCTATCAAGTTTTTTTTATACATGTACATTCGCTTGCTTAATTATATACTCGTTGGTTAACCTTTACCTTTTAAAACTATTAAACAAAAGAGATTGGTGAACATGACGAGCGATAAGCCTATAGTGTGACAAACATGAAGATGAAAAATTAAATTTCAATTTTATCAAAATTTTCCTTGATATTTCGTCTAACATTAAAATATACTTTATGTAAAATCTCTATAATTTGCAAAAATCCCTCAAAGATGGAAATTTTTCGCCTGTGAAATATTAGACACATACAAAAGCGGGCAAAAAGAGTCATTTTCTCATACTATAATACTATTTTTCGATATGAGTGGGTCTTTGCTCCACCTTTTTGAAAGTTTATCCTCAAAGTTTGCATAAAATTAAAAACTTTTTTTGGTTACCAAAAATATGAAGCAATGACCCACTATACCTTAAAAATATACTTTTATGACATAACATTCGCATCTTTTCGAGAAATACTTGAAGTCCATTAAGTCAAGGGTCATATTACGAACATGATTTAAATGCCATTATTCATCAGGACTTGTGTAGTCTAGTGGTTAGCGTGCTAGTCTCGAAAGAAAACAATACTCAGGATTTTTATTGCTAGGGTTCAAACCCCACGAATACCACATTAATTTTTTTAATAAAAGAATAAATTTTGCCGAGAAAATTTTCCTCAGAAAAGTTTTGTTTATCATAATTTCATAAATTTCAATAATGAGAACTTTACTCTAAATACTACATTCACAAACTGAACATGATTTTTATATATCTGAAGCTATAGGCTTTCTGCACGCTATGTTCGCCCATCTCCTTAAATACGCTGAACCCTGTTTTCATTATATATATATATATATATATATATATATATATATATATATATATATATATATATATATATATATATATATATATATATATATATATATATATATATATATACAAGACCCACTGTACACATAGGTCTTGTTATGTTAATACGTCCAAACTCAGAATGTTTATAAGATTCATTTGAGCTCCAAATCAATAGGTGTACAAAGATGATCCCTGGATATTCCTTACTTTCTTCCAAACTCATCTTAGGAAGAAATCTCATGTTATAGCTTCAGCTTTGTTGAATTTTTTGTTTGATATTGATTTGAAAATCAGCAATCATCCCCACCTCGGTAATTTTAGTTTATTTTTCTAGTCAATATTAAACAACATTTAACGAATCAAAATTTCATAGCTGTATTATATATGATTTTTCTTTATTTTAGGAAGGTTGATGGAAAATCAGAATGCAATACTGTATTTGAAATACACAGTTTCTATGAAAATGATATTCTAAGAAGTGAGATTATGAATAAAGGAGGACAATCGACGCTTCAAACTGCTTCAGATATGTATGTAACATTTCCCTAGGCAAAATATTGCACTTCAAATAACTTAAATATTACAACGTATTTTTTATGCCCTGCTTTCTTTTCTTTTTCCTGCTTTTAATGATATCTTTGAAAATACAAATAAATTGTGATATTGTTTCTTGTTTTCTTTTTTCAGGTTCGAGTATGATGAGTTGCAAATTGAAAATGAGCAGGAAAAATACGAAGATTTGATTTTACCAAGATAACTCTATAAAAGTGCATTTTTTCTAAAATAAATGCTACGGAAAACATTATATAATTATTAACATAAACTCTCTAGTCACACTCTCAAGATCTGCCTTCAAATTTTACTCGCGGCAAAATACAAGTCTATTGTTATATATATCGTTTTGTTTAAACAATTCATGGTTCATACGATTTATACTGAAGAGTAATATGGATTATGTTGACTTTGACTGTTAAATACTTGCTATGTAAATTGATTCGTACATGTATGTTAATAATTATACTTCATAAACTAACTTAAGTCCATATTCCACACTACGTTAGACATTAACCTGTCACAAGAAAACTGTATTTTTGTCAAATTTCATTTTAATTTGAAGAAGTATAACATATTTAATGTATTTAAAGTAGGCCTATATATCTCAATTAAAGTACATCTGCAAAAATTCCACGAGTTTACTTTGGGAGTATTTTTATGTTTCTGTTTATTCTGATATTGTTCAAATGCCGTTCTAGTCTAAATTGGTGAAAAAAATCACTTAAAACGATTCTGTCATCCTTCTGTAATGATGTCTCAATCTTTGCGTTCATTCTACGCATGTTAATTTTCTTCAATACATGTTTTTAAAATTTTTTAGGGCGCTAGGAAATAGTCATAATTTCAGAAATAGTCAAGATACACTTCTATCTTGTCTACTCAAGATAAGCTTTCATATTTTCGTGCAATAGCTACCAGGTCCGTAGGAAGTAAATTCAGTTGGGGGGGGGGGCACAGCCATACATTTTCAGTTGACAGTTGAGGGGGCACTGCCAAAAATTTCCTGACAAGCAAAAAAAAAAAAAAAAAGACATCAGACATTTTTATTGAGGGGACACAAGCATATAGTATCTATTTTTACTATAGTAATCTATATATCGGCAAGATAATTTGGGGAGGGGCACGCCCCCTCTCCCCCGCCCCCGTCACCCCAAGGTTCATACGGCCATTTGTATCTCAACATGACGAGATAATTTATCTTGTATTATGACTAAAATTGTTGCGTTGACAAGTACTGCCTCTTCATAATTGCATAATTAACTGTATAATCGTACATGTATGTATGTATTTATAAATGACTGTTAAGGGTGTCTCAGTCATTTTCCAGTGAAACAATGCAAATCTCATTTATTGAAATTTTTCTTCAAAATAATCTCTGTTATTGAATCAATTTAATGTTTGTTTTTGTCTATAGGAGAAATATATTTTAAAAGATAAAGAATTCCATATAAACCGTTTCATAACTTTCTCTGTTAAATATGAAATAAATATCCCTTTTACATGTTTTACCCAATTCAAGATTTCTGTTATTGGTCTTTCCTGAGTTACTGGCATGGCATAAGTAAATTAATGCATAGTGACATTATTTATCAAAAACTACCTATATTAATACATGTAATATAAAAGTCATGTATTGATCTCTAATAAACAAAAATATAGCAAATCTATTGAATCAATGAATAATGGTAAAAAATTACGTGTAATTAAGTAAAAATTCATTGGTTTGGTTTACATGTACTTGTATTTATTTTACAGAAAACACAAACTCTTTGAACACACATAGGTTTCAAATGATTATATGCGCAATACTTATACAATTTGATAGAAGAGATCCATGTATATCACTGCTAAAAAGTCCATTTTAACAACACTAATTGTAAGTAGAGCCAAAATAGACCTCCAAAAACAGAGATGGGTTCAAGTGTCAAGAAGGAGAAGTACATGAAATTCGAAATAAAACATGTACATCATTAATCGTTTAAATTTACTACTTACTTACCTAAAAAAGGAGTTGAGCTTTATCTATTCTATGATATTAGCATAAGAATAAAGGCATTGAAATGTTTTATGTAGGGTGGGTTTGCTGCCCAAATTCTGTTTTGTTTGATCAAGGAGACTTGTCTGGGAAATCTTTACCTCAGCTTTACCTGAACAGACAGAAAAAGACACACCAAAGGAATGCCATTGAAATGTTTCCTGTAAGATGTGTTTTGGTTGGTATTTTATCTAATTAGTGTCTAGATTTTAAGATTGCTATCAATGATAAATGTCATCGAGTCTATCCTTAAATATGAAAGGTTAAGGAGGGAAGAGGGCAGTCAATATCTATTCTGAAAATTTTAATCACCTCTTTATAATCGTCCTTCAGGAGGCAAAATCTGTACTGATCTGGTCAGGCACAATCTAAGTAAAATCAGACTTCTTAGATCACTCTAAGAGTCTATACGGTGCGGATCTTAGAATTCCGATTTTAATTAAATTGGGTCATGCAAAATTCAGTAACAGATATGCAGAACAGAACAACATGGATGCACTTTGCATGAAAAACCTTTGAGAAAGTTGATGTAAAGTATACCAATTCCTCTACATGTTGTATCATATTTTCTTCTATTCCTGCGTATAATCCTTCCTGACTTGGCCTAGTGTTAATGCTTAATATGCCCAAAACTATCTCCTCTTCGTTCCTAACTTTCTTTGGTACATCCATTGTCGATGTTCTTTTCTCGAAAAGAAAAATTGTTTCACTTTGAATAATCGTAGGCGGATGGCCTACAGTTTGAAAAAGACTTATTTTAATGTCAAATTAATTCGTAATTAAAGTTTTAATACATTTTTAAACTCACTTTTTGTTGAAAACTTTTGCAGATGTCTTTCAAAAAATTTACTTTATTAGAAAATTGACATATAATGACATAGCTTAGGTAAATTTTGCATCCATGCTATTTAAATGAAACAAGAATTGTCAATTTGTAGTAAAATATATAGAGGATATTCAATGTTTTGTAGATGAATTTGGAATTTATTTCACGAGTGTGAGAGGACTGGTTTATATTTTAACGAGTGCGAAGCACGAGTGAAAATATATCAATAAGTCTTGTCTCACGAGTGAAATGAATTCCGTATATATCTACAAAACATTCAATTTTCTGTTTATTACATATTCTTATATTTTCCTTTCGCCTCTGTCTTTTCCTAACACAGTGCCATAGGCTGTGACGTCATAGTTGAGCGGTTGAGACGTCATAGCTAAGCGATTGCGAGATTGAAAAAAAACGTTGTAAACATTGATTTTCAACGACATATTTGGAAAAAAAAATTGGCAGTATAACTATTAGTTTCTGTCACGATGGCTCATTAACTCTAACTTATAATAGGCCAGGGATTTTTTTAAAGACACTCTTTGTGAAGGGAAGGATAAACTTCCCGGTAAATAGGCAAATATCATTTTCATTGAAAAGCTTCTGTCTTTGTTGTAAATTATGTTGTTTACCCTTCTTATCCTACATTCACCCTTATGAGTATTAAGGACGTTTGATCCTGTTATCAAAAGTCTTGAGAATTTTTCGTCAAGTATATTTTAATTTCTACACACATAACTTATTTAAAATTCAAAACAAAATTTGGGGTCAATACGCTTCTGTTGGCACTACGGTACATTTAATATGACCTTTTTGCACTGAAAGTTTGTTTTAAGCAAAAATCTTTTCTTTGAAGTTTTTTCCTCAATATTTTTTATTTAAATAAATTATGAAACCAAACACACTCTTTTTCTATCTTGAAAAGGCACATTAAAAATGTGACAAAGAAAAAGTTTCAAATTATAAGAATAATCAATTATTTGAACTCACAAAATGTCGTTTTTCTGGCATTAAAAATTTAACAAGCAAGAAAATTATTTCAAAGTTTTAAACTTCTGCTGCATTTAAGCAGAATGATCGAACATTTCTTATACATTCAGACACGAAAATCACAAAAGTAGGGGTCTATGATGTAAATTTCCACATAATGTTTAGAGAGTGTTAATTTTAAGTTAAAATTCGCCCCATTTTTTCTGAACTTTCAGAATACATATGCTATGTTTGTCAATATGATGGTAGAATTCATAAAAGCTAATTTAATAAATATTTCAGGACAAGCAGTGTTTAAAGTTTAAATTGGCTCCATATTTTCCTGAACTTTTAGAATATATTTGCTATATAAAATATGGAGATAACGACTCAGGTAGGTTAAAACTTTCCGTAGAAATATCACAGTGCACTCTGTGCCTTCACATCTCTGAACTACCAAAATATGACGTCGTAATGGAAAAATCAAGTCACTGCAAACTTGAGGTGTTATGACGGGGAGAGTGTCATGAACTTGACTTTATTTCAAACTGCATGTAAGATACTAGATAGCTATTGCAAAATTCACGGGTCGTTAAAGGTTTTTTTTTAGTCTTATATGTCCGAATATTTTAAAAATACACCGCTTATTACCCTTAATTGAAATTCGGCATGTTCAAAATGCTTATGAAAAATATACTTTTGAAATGTACTCTGTTTTGTACCCGTGGTTGGAGGTAGAATTTATTTTGCGTTATTTTTAATGAGGATTTTGCATTATTTTTAATTAGGATTAATCTGAGAATTTTTGTGAAAATCTGTATGAAGAGGTTGTTCTCTAACTGAATCTTGCTTGGGAAAAATGTGTGTTGGCTTTGTTTTAATACAGATTACGATATTGTGTGGAACATCCCTTCAAATTTGTAGGTAAGTTGAATTTCTCGCGAATTATTATATACCCAAATAATACTATGACTTTTTCCAAGCACATTTTGGATACACAAGGATACGATAAGTTTATTTATATAACAAAATGTTAATAATTACTGTGTTAATCAGCTGCGCCGAAGCGATTTATATGAAACACTTCAAAAAAATTATAAATGACCGTCACGTGATCAACAAAGTCATGTGATATCATAACAAATATGTTAATATATAGCCAAGGAAACCCTCTATATAAATTGGAAGTCATAAAGTTCAACACTTATAAATTAAAACCAAAACATGCCTCGCAATGACATGTTATGTTTTGAGTGCATTTTAAAGCTTCGGGAAGCCTTAATATTGCTGCAGAACAGTATTCAAGCTCAAAGTCCATTAAAACAATACAAATCGGGAGCAGAGCAAACACGGATCTCCAGAAACATCAGAGATGGGATCAGGTGCCATGGAGGAGTGAGCATCCCCTGTCATTCGGTCATATCCGCCGTGTGCTCCTTGTCATGATCGGAAAATAAAGAATAAATCCCTCACAATTCCGTGTGTAAATAAAGGCCTTACAATTAGTATGAAAAAAGTCAGTCAGCATTTGACCCAATGATAAATTGTATTGACCATAGAACTTACGAAATGATGACTTTTAACGAGACTGTTGACATTCCTTTTTCATCAACATTTTCGTCAATAACTTACCTCGTTTCAGAAATTGTTCATAGGTAGAGCATGCTCTTGAGTATCGAATCGAGATATACTCTCCATATGCAGGTGAAAAGGATATATTGCTTCATAAGTAAGAGAAGTTGACGATTGAAAAGTTAAAGTCATCACGTTTCTCAAAAAGCTTGGTTGTTAGATTACCATTAACGTCCTTTTCTAGTAAAATATCCAAATATGAAACAGTTGTGTCAATTCTGTAGTATCTTCTATTTCAAGCTCACTGGGATATATCGTGTCGATGTATGAATGGAAATAACTATTGTTAATTGACAATACGTCATCCATATATCTAAATCTCAAATTGAAGGCCACAGCAAGATATTTCTTTTTCTCATGTATAAGATTTTGAATAAATTCTGCTGCATATGAATACAAAAAGTAGGTCTGCTAATTACGGGCGCAATTGATACCCATGGGAATTCTAACAGATTGTTGGAAGACCTGGTCTCCAAAAACCACATAGATATTTACAATCAGATACTCAAGCATCTTTTTAATATCAACTTCAGAGTACTTGTGTGTAGAATTAGAATGTCTTTGAAAATGACTAATGACAAGGTAACTAAATTTATGAGTTCCATGTTTATTGAAAAATCAGCTGTGAATGATGTCAAAACGTCTGGCCACGAATATTAAACTTTTTGGAGTTCAAATTCGTACTCATACTCAAACTCCGTACTCCAAATTCATACTCATACTCCAAAGTTGAGGTTATAAAAAATTATTATACTCATACTCAAACTACAACGGAGTACATACTCAAGATTTTTCAAGTATGTTTTGAAGCATTCTCAGAGCCGTACTCAAACAAGCAAACATGGCTGCTCACAGACGACAATTTCGTCAACGATTAATGTATCAGCCACACAGGCGTCCGCGACTATTCAAAGACAGATCAAATCCTTTGGAATACTTGGAAGATGATGAAGTTTATCATCGCTTTCGGTTTCGTCCACAGACGATTGTGTTCATCCTCGGTCTTCTCCCTGATTTGTCCAGGCCAACTAACCGCAACCATCCTTTGCCACCTCTGCTTCAACTTCTCCTGTGTTTGCGATATTTCGCCACTGGTGCGGTGCATATAATCATCGGAGACTCTATGGACATTTCCCGAAGTTAAGCAGGAAGGTGCATCCGTGCAGTTGCAGGACATTTGGCGAACCTTGCTCGCAGATTTGTTGTGTTTCCAACCAAAAATGATGCAGCTTCTGCAAAGCGTGACTTCTCTGCCATCGCTGGTAAAGTTCTAACAACTTACAAGCTAATACGTCACAAATCGGTTTCTCATCATTTCGCCCCCTGTTTATTTGACTCTTTTGTGTAAACGTGCTGTTGAAAAGAATTCATGAACAGCTTTTAAAAAATCAAACATTATTGTTTTAATTATTCTTTGTTTTCATAAAAATGCACTTCAACTTATGATTATAATTGTAATATACTCCAAATAAAATTACACATCAATTTCATCAATTTCAATATTTTGTTTTAAAATTTGTAGGTTTCCCAAATGTACTAGGATGTGTGGATTGTACACACATTAGGATAATGAAACCCAAAGACAATGAGGCAGACTTCGTAAACAGGTAGGGATACCATTCTTTGAATGTTCAGGTTATAATTATATACATTTTATGACACCTCCTTTCCAACCCCCAAACCCCTCATTTTACTTACCCCTCAGCTCAATATTACAAGAACTCATTCATTATTAGAAACTTTTACATAATATACTCAATATGTTATATTTGATAAATAATTTATGAATTTGAATGAATGGCCTGGTTTAACATAAATTTCTGAAAAAATCATTTTTTTTATTAATAAAAAATCAAAGTTATATATATTAAATGTATACATTTGAAAAAAGGAATAAAGTTCCCAACTTTAATTTTTTTGTAAAATAACATGAGGCTTACTTTTTCATATATATATATACATACATACATACATACATACATACATATATATATATATATATATATATATATATATATATATATATATATATATATATATATATATATATATATATATATATATATATATATATATATATATATATATATATATATATATATATATATATATATGATGAGGCATAACAAAATGCATATACATGTATTACCGTCCGTGTCTATGCCTTCCTTAATTCCACATGTACCTGGCCTTCCCTCTAATGTTTTAACGATTGCCTCTTCCCCGGGAGTCAGAGAGGGAGGTTCTGGACCACCACCTGTCTTGACGACAGACCGCTTTATGTTGTAATTTTTTTCATTTGCTATTGTAAAATATACTTGTATTTGTTGTATATACACAATATTCACAATTTATTTTTTGTAATCAAAATATACATTCACAGCAATTATAAGATAAATTATGCATTATAAAGTGTGGACAATAAAGCTATTTATTTCAATAAAATAGTACGGGTTTTTATAACATATATGTTACAGTAATAAAAAAAATATCAATAAAAAAAATTATATATCACTGGTATAAGTACCTCTCTGCTTTAAATTAAAATGCTTCTTTTTAAGTTCCTCTGTATCTTTATTTGGTTCTTTCTAAGTTCTTTATATTTAAATATGATAAATAATAAAAAGTTAGGTACATATATGTAGAATATAAAGATTGTTGATCGCATACCTCTCTGCTTCAAATCAAAGTATTTCTTTTTGACTTCATCGGCATCTCTTTTTGTTGTGCTAAATTGCCTAGTATTAAGCAAAACATTACAGATATTATAAACTTTTTATTTTCTGATCAATCATTAATAATACCCCCCCTATTTATATATTTCTACAGCTGTGGCTTGATTTAACATACAATAATATATCAATGTGCAAAAACAATAATCTAAATGTTTAAAATCAATTTAAATAACAATGAACAGTAAAATACCTTTTAGAAAAAAACAAATCTATATTTACTCAAAAGCGGACGTCTGTGAAAACTGTTAATAAACAAATACCTGACACTTAACCAGCTGGTGACCTATATTATTAAACTAATGATATGTTAACGTGTCACCTTTTCAGTGTAATTAGACAAGTAAATTAATACTTACGAGTTCAAGATGCCGCTGATCTCTCCCCATCCCTCTCTCCTTGCAACAGATATTTTCTTCGTACCCACCCCCTTTATCTCCCCAAATAAATCGCCCTCCCTCTCCACAACGCACTGGATGAGCACAGTCTCCTCATTTTCTGTCCATTTTCGTTTTTTTTTGTTTTTGTTTTTTTTTTTTTTTTTTGTTTTGGATTCTCCGGAGCCGATTGCACGTTGTTATCCATTTTTGGAATGACAGAATAAAGCAGGCGTTTATTTACATAAATCGCCCTTATAAGGCATATACCGGGTACTATCACGTGCATGGCCCCGCATTTTAATATTTATGTTTACATATTTCTTACCTCTAAAAGATGAAGATTTCCATTTCCAGAGTTTGCGTTCGTACTTCAAATCCGTTAAGTTTGACTCAGTGGAGAACGTACTCCAAGAGTTTTATAACCTCGAATTTAGAAATGCACTCAGCGAAGTTCATACTCAGAGTTTGGAGTTGGAGATGGAGTATAAGTACGGTAGAAGTTTTATAACCTCGGGACCTGGACTTTAATTTATCATGGGGAATGGTTATATATAGAGTTGAAAAGTTGTACATTTTTAATGTTATTGATTTTGGTAAAAAAATGTATTTCAAATTTTTCAAAAGTTCATTGGAATTTTTCAGTATCCACATCTGATTTACACCACTTCTCGAATACTAGTATATTGATGCACAGTACTGCTGAATTTTTTTTTCTTCACTGCTGTTAATGTTTTAATGTGGAGTAAAGAAAGAGGAAGATATAAATTTATATGTGTCACAATATGAAGTAGATGACTAAAGCAGGGCTAGAAGCAGTGACTTTGCAAGAACACACTAGTCAGACAAGCCGTGTGTTGCCTTGTATTGTCAGATTGAAAAAAAAATGGCTTTAAGATGCTACATTATTGCAAAGACACTTACAGGTAGGACATCGTCACAGTTAAGGAATAACAATCTTCTCAATTGCTATTTGCGACCGTTAATGCTGATTTAACGGTCGCAAACTGAACGTCTGCAACCATTGAATTAGCATTAACGGTCGCAAATAACAATTGAATGGATATTTATTCCCATTCTAATACAATGTATGCATTTTATTTTATGATAACGTCTTAATTTGTTGAATTTTGTTATATGCAAACGCAAGCGCAGTGAACGGTAAACGAACTGCGAACGAAAGATGAACGACTTATTCGGAATATCTTAAATATTTTACTTCATCGTATGTATTCCACTGTTTTCTATTGTCAGATATAAAAAGATAAATAAATTTTATATTATTAAATACTGGTTAATATAATCCTTTTCTGTAAATTTGTTCTGACCTCTTCCAGAACGAATAATACAAAAAAAAACTAGAAACTCGTTGCAAGCAACGAGAGTTCTCCTTCCTATTCTTCATCCTTGTATTATTGTATGCAAATAAAAATATTTATATATGGTAGTAACATTGACACACACAGGAAATGTGCATTTTAAAAGAAATACTTATTAAGGAAAATTTCTCACTGAAATAGGTGGGTAGAATTCAACGCAAACGTTTGAGAAAACATTGGATCAAAATTGTTGTTCAAAGATCATTTTATGCCATTACAGGCAAAATATTTTTTTTTCTGAGATGACCAGGAACATATCTTATCGTTTAAACAAAACAAGAAGGAGGGATACTCATAAACTCAATTTTTCATCTTTGCTAGCAAATAGTTGGAATTTCTTACAGGTACTCACAGATCAGATGACTGGAGGCCCATAATTCAATGTCAGATTACCTATTTTATTGCCTTTGCAGGACAGAGTATTTATATTTTCGTAAGCGGGTTATTCATTTCAAAAAACGCCTCGTCAATTCTCGGAAATTCAGACTTTTTAAAAAAAATTAAGTTTGATAATTTATCAAAGTCACCGATAAAACGTAAAGTATTATTAACTATTGCATAAGTACAACAGAGTGTCTGAGGCCAAGAAGTGCACCAGCACGACGTCATCACTTGACTGCTATTAATAGCAAAATATTCCTTAATAAAAAAAAGTTAACAGAAGAACACTACCCTAGGGTTTAGTAATTCCTTTGAGTAAATAATAAAGTTGAAAAACATCTCTTATGCATAAAAAATGCTGCTAGAATCCCAATGTCCGGTCGGGAAAATAATTATTCCAAATATTCGCACGAAACCTTACCCGATGTTTTGATTTATATACATACATGTAACCCGATATATTTCTTCAAACCATGTTTACCTCACGATTCTAGCAGCACTTTCCAAGTATTATAGAATGCAAGCTTTCGATATGTACAAATCTTATGTTTTGAAGTATCCAGCTTAGTGTTCTTTTGCATTATTGTTGTCACGGATGACAGAGGAAAGGCCGACCTGGATACATAAATAGCTGACTGTCTTCAATAGAAGATATAATCAATGAAAATAAATTAGCATACCTGTTTAACAATCTTTAACTTCACAGAAATCATACACAATAATCACGGTATTTGCTTCTAAACCCCCTTTAACGTATCTTTTTACATGACGTCTTAGCCAAATTCTCGTTACACAACATGATCTATTCTCAAGTTACTTGATGAACAGTTATGACGTTATCGGTCGGGAGATTTTAATTCAAATAACAGATACAGCATAACAAAATAAAAACATTTTATTTTTGTTAATATTTTCAACTTTCTATTCATTTTCCGGACTTGAATTATATCTCTAAATAACAATATAAAAAAGCATGTTCCAAAATTGATGTCATCTCGCCTACTATGACGTCATATTGTATCACTGATTTAGCAAGTCAGATTATTTTAGTGCGCATCTTCCCTGTCCTTAATTGTCAAATTACCCCTGTAAAAGTCATTATTTTTTGTTTTAGAAATTGGATAGAAAAGTCTTATTTGTATTAATTTTACATTATACTGAACTTATAATCATATTTTTTGGACCTTTCGAGGAATCAAAAACTGTTCCTAAGAGAATAGCCAAAGTGGATTGAAATTCAACTGCAAAGAAGAATTTCAATCCAATGTTTACCAATACGTCTGCAATAAACTCAATTCGGACGTTAGAGAAACCATTCGATTCAGTTTAATGTTTTCTCGAATTAATCGCGGACGTCCGAGAAAAACATTGCATTGAAATTCTACTTTCAAAATCCATTTCAATCCAGTTTTGAAAACAGATAAATATCTCAAGTTTGGATTTATCAATTTTCAAACAAAATATATGAAGCATGTTGAAAAGAATCTCTATAATTTCTGTAAATTTCCTTAAAAAAATATTGAAAAACATAAAAGTTGAAAAATTCAACTTTTTCACATTTGCTTGTTTATTTACATATATTATTATTTGTCATTGCCTTTGAATATGTTCTGCAAATAAAGTGTTTCTAAGACTTCCGTCGAGAAAATTATATTACAAATAATATGCATGTTCACGCCTTTGTGATTTCCCTATTTTGTGTTCCAAGTTTCTTTTATTATTCCCATTGCTTGTTTAGATCATCAATGACATCACTTCTCTCTATGAACTTCAAAGCTCTACATACTTCCTGTCGGCTTAACTTTGGACGATCTTCTTTCAATTTCAAGAGAGATTTATATATCCTTTCTTTCACAGAAGAACCATCCACCTCCAGCTCTTCTATATGTATGTGTGGCAGACCTAGAAATCGTACAAAATGAGTGTAATCCTTCGGAAGTTTATCCTTTAAGAAATGGAATTCTTTGGTTGAAACAGCCTGACAAGGCATAGATATATCGTAACATTCAAAGTCCGTCACTTTAAAAGTTTCTACGCAATCTTCTGCTTCTCCAAGATCAGCCCCCCGCAAAATTCTCCCTAACTCTTTTAAATGATCCGTGGCAGACGTTTTGCATTTCCATCTATAGAGAATTCTAAATCTATCTTCTGCATCACATATTTTGGAATTTTCTTCCATGTCTACTCCAAAAGTTTGTGCAAGCATAAAGGAGGAGGAAATTCCATGTAGTTTTCTTGACACCGCATTTAAAATAAATTCAATCGCTAAAATTAAAAAAAATATAAAACTTTCAAAGTCTGTTCCCTTTATTGTGATATTTGAAATAATCTAGCTAATAAATGTTATCTTATCCCTCAGAATCAATATCAATACCGTAAACTGAAAGAAAAGTGATGAAAGTAAAATTGGACGATGAGGATACATACATGACTTTGGAAGGTTTTCCTCCTCATTAACATCCTCTGCTTGGTGTCCCTGTTTGATAAACTAATAGTTTTACATGTAATCTGATAGTTTTACATGCAATCAAATTTTACCTGTTGTCCTTTGTTTTCTTGCGTTCATGCATTAACAACAAAGGTTTCATTGAGCATTCCAAATAAATGTACTAAAAATAAAATCAACTAATTCTTTTAAATCTGAAAGACGTTTTTCTTAAATATTTGAAAATTCGAATTAAAATTCGAAAATCGAATGAAATTCTATAGACTTAATCTCTTTCAGATGAATTGCAATAAAATAATGTAAGTTTTTAAAAGAAGTTATAAATCAGATATGAAAACAGTCAGAATACTTAAGTACCTGTTTCCAGTATTTGGTGATATCTTTTGTGTTAATAATATGTTTTTTCTCTACAGGACAGGAAATGCATTGAAAACTCGGCCTCTCAAATACGGATTCATTTATTATGGTACTTTTTCCATTATCACAGAAGCCTACAGGTTTGCATTTGAAGCCGATATGGAATTTCGAATTTTTTTGGAAAGTACAGGAAAGAATATGCAATTCATTCTCTATTTTTTCTCTTATTTCGAAACATGTCGGTATTTCAACTTCTCCGTCAATAACACACACCTGTAGCTGAATTTCTGTTGAAGTCATGCCAAGCAGAATATTATGTTCTTTGAACAGAAACACAGCCGCTGTTTGGTAAATGCATGGGTATTCTTTTCTTCCTTTTTTTCTTTGACAATATCCCATGGAAATTGTATGCAACTCACAACAAGGCGCTGGAAAATGCCAGCAGGAAGAACATCAAACATATAGCAGAGGATGGATGAGGCAGGATATGAGGAAAAACTATTTTCAGGAAATATCTTTTTATTCATACAGGGAACGTACCATTTTTGTTCATCCAGTTTAGCCAAGAGTGCTAACCTCTCCATGTAGAGCATGATCTCTTCTTTGTGTTCAATGTATTCATTATTGTTTATTTTCCATATTTGGGACAGCAAAACGTCACTGAGTTCTCCAGTTTCATTGAATTGGTCCCACTCTACTGCACACTCAATTAAATCCTCCTCTGCATGATTTTCATCAGTAATAACATTTTTGAATGCATCTGCAAACCATTGAACATCAAGAATTATTACTTCTCTGAGTAATTCTTTGTCGAAAAATAAAATTTCTCTGATGTCATGGAAAAACAACAGCATGGTGTTTATATCTTCGAATGTTTCTAATTTTACTTCTTGTGGCAATGCTTCATTGAAATCCAAAAGAGTATTTCTCTTGATAATTCTAAGCTTTTTCTTTTCCTGAAAGAAGTTTTCAAACATCGCCCATGAGTACGGTAGCTTTTCACCCCAGTGATCAAGGTTTTTAACAATATCAACGATCGATAGTTTGATTTTATCAATGCATTCACTGTTATCGAATCCTACTGCAAACATCTTTTTTGTTTCGAAATGGCTTTGTAAAGACTTGTCCTTCGTTTCCAAAGTCTCCCATATTTCACGGAAAAACTGTACCTTCTCCTGGTTAAAAACACATTTCAGAGAGTAAATTAAAATGGTGAATAACGCCCGAAATACTATAATATAATAAAGTATATTTTGTAACTATAAACTAAATATATTGTAAGCTGCATACAATTTTTCTTAGAAGTACCTTTAACTTGAGCATGTTTTATTTGGTTAACGTTGCATTAGGTATTTATCCGGTCAGGAAAAAGAACACATTCAGGGTTGACCGGTCGGCAGGCGAGGTAGGTACCTATACCTCCGTGGCACCTTATCCCACCTCTCTTTTCAGAGGTCCGTTTTGGCTCTGCTCAAAATTTATATTGTTTAAATGGACTTTGTGAGAATGATCACTGTTCATTATCCTCACATTTCATGTATGGCATATATTCAAGACATCTTAATGTGCAATGGCCCACTGGTCAGAGAAATAACTTTGAAGAGAGTATTCCAAACATATCAGATAGTTTGTCTCAATCGAGTTTAATAATGGAGGTCATTATTCAATGCCTTCATGCAAATCAATTTTGAAAAACCAAAATACACGTTGAATGAGGGTTTTTTGAAACAACCTATATTCGCATTTTGTATATATTTTTTTTCACAATGAGTGCCAGAATTTTAAATGAAATATATTACAAAATATTTACGATAGCAGTTTCCTTAAGATTTTTGTATGACCTACTTTTACGTCAGATTTGTGATTGTGATGTCAGATTTCAAACTTCCCTGCTTCACAATCGATTGCATTCGATTTTTGTTGTCACTAATGTTTGATTAGTTGACAAGGGTTGAAAACTTAACTTTATTTCTATTTCATCCACTTTTTACGTATTATAAAGCATACTCAGATAGTTGCTAGGGAAGAAGTTTGTTGTAAAATCTTAAATACAATCTAATCTGCTCTCGTGAGAAGCACTTAAGATTTGTCGAAGGAGATTCCTAAGTTAAAATCTTACTCAAAAACTTTTTTTTTTGTGAAAATTGCTTCTGGTTTTAAATTTGAATCTTACCACGCACCCATGAAGTATACAGTATCGAGCAGGAACAACCTACAGAAAGCGAACCTCGACCGAACCCCTAGTTCGCTTTCAGGGTTCGCTTGGGGTCTGCAAAGTCTGAAACCGAGCTAACCCAGAGCGCATTCGAAGTACACCCCGGCTGGTCCCAAAACAAACGCCAATTCAGAAGCGCATCAAGAAAGCGTACGCCCGGTTCGCTATGACATAACAGAGTTGCCAATTTTGCATTATACATATGTCATATTCGTTCCATTTTTATGCCCTGGATCGAAAGATCCCGGGGGTATACTGTTTTTGTCCTGTCTGTCTGTTTGTCTGTTTATCTGTTTGTCTGTCTGTCTGTTGTCAACTTTAACCTTGCCCATAACTTTTGATTGGTTGGAGCTATGACTTTCACATTTCACATGTGTATTCCTTGTGACAAGACCTTTCTTTGGGTACCATTATATTTGACCTTTTGACCTTGGAGTTTGACCCACTTTTGCAAAATCTTATGAGACTTTAACCTTGGCCATAACTTCTCAACAGTTGGTACTTGGGGTTTCAATCTTCACATGTGTATTTTTTTGTGACAAGACCTTCCTTTGGATACCAACAACTTTGACCTTTTGACCTTTACCTTGAAGTTTGACCTACTTTTGAAAAACTTTAACCTTGGCCATAACTTTTGAATAGTTGGTGCTTGGGGTTTCAAACTTCACATGTGTATTCCTTGTGATAAGACTTTCCTCTGGATATCAACCTCTCTGACCCTTTGACCTTGACCTAGGAATTTGACCTACTTTTGAAAAACTTTAACTTTGGCAATAACTTTTGAACGGTTAGGGCTAGGGCTTTCATACTTTACATATGTTATCCTTTTGACAAGACCTTTGTTTGGATACCAACCACTTTGACCTTTTGACCTTGACATAGGAGTTTGACCTATATTTGAAAAACTTTAACCTTGGCAATAACTTTCGAAGGGTTGATGCTAGGGCTTTCATACTTCACATATGTAATCCTTGTGACATCACCTTCCTTTGGATACCAATCACTTTAACCTTTGACCTTGACATAGGAGTTTGACCTACTTTTGAAATACTATAACCTTGGCCATAATTTTTGAATGGTAGGTGCTTGGGCTTTCATACTTCACATATGTAATCCTTGTGACAAGACCTTCCTTTGGATACCAACCACTTTGACCCTATGACCTTGACATAGTAGTTTGACCTACTTTCGAAAAACTTAACCTTGGCCATAACTTTTGACTGGTTGGTGCTAGGGTATTCATACTTAAAAAATGTAATCCTTGTGACAAGACCTTCCTTTGGATACCAACAACTTTGACCTTGACCTTGATGTTTTACGTACTTTTAAAAAAACTTTAACCTTGGCCATAACTTTTGAACAGTTGCAGCTAGGGCTTTCAAATTAAACATTTTTTATCTTGACTTACATTTGAGAAACTTTAACCTTCGCCATAAGCTGCCATACGGGGGCATCAATGTTTCACAAAGACATCTTGTTTAAAATCATAATTGCGTTGATTTAATTATCCATCATTTTCTTCTAAATACTTTACTATGTTTAATTTAAATCAATCTTATTTGTGTATATTAAACAGAAAAAATAAATGAATTAAAACCATTACCTGTACATGTATGTGAATGAAAAATATCATTATAACATTTATAATTATTATGGAATTTATTTTGTTTAAATGTATGTATTATTACGAATTGATAATATTCAAAAAATAGTATAAAGAACATATAAAGTAAAAAAAAAATCAGCAAAATTTATATTTATTTTTTAAGATAACGTACAGTATCTGATTTTTCATTCTCACAATGTCCTGTGTCATCTCGACTTTATTCATTTGATATCTTTGAGCTTGCTTCTCTCATTGAGAAGCATCAATTAAACTGAAGTAGACATATATATAAGCAGAAAGGAATCATGCACGTATTAAGCATTGTTTATCACCAAAAGGCTGAATGTAACTGGTTGAGAGAGAGAAAAAAATCAATTAAGATTTGTTATTTTCCCGAAAGACGTTGTTGCAGTTAGTCCACAAGATATCGAATGAAATTTGTTAGGGGTCCGACGACAACGGGGATTCGAGATTTTCAGGGTAAAATACTGAAGAAATAAGCGGTTGGGACTTCCAAGTCACCTCGACATAGCAATGGTATTCAAGGTATCTGTGTTTGAGATACCGACGTTCAACTGTATTTATCATAAATACACAGCCGTTTATAATGATACATTTTTTCTCAAAGCATAAACACGTCAACTATTTTTCCTGTAATTCATAATATGTTGTATAATATTAATAATCCTGGTAATGTATATATTTATTAACATCCTCCATTTTGTTTCTACATACATAGATGCTTCCGATCACCACTGAACAACATTGAAGGTTATCAGCTACTCTACGTTTTGAATATACAAGGGGCGAGGCTTACAGGTGGTAAGATAAAGCGGAATCCGCTTCAGGCATGATCTGTGTGAAAGCGATCGCAGGGTTCTTTTTTAACAGAGCTGACCCAAAGCGAACGCAGAGCCGCACAGAATAATTTTTAAATAGCGGACCTTGCGGGGTTCTTTTAGGGGTTCACTCTGGTGTTATATTGTGTTTGGTTGGTACTGTGAGTACCCAAAATATGAATATGAGTGATCATTTCAATTTGTATTACCCAGGCATAATGCAAGTTTGGCTCAGTTAGGGCGTAAAGTAATTTAGGGATAGTAGACAAGCTTAGCGCAATAAACAGTAGCTGTTAAATCATGGAATTCATGACATTAATTAAGTTAATTTGAAAGGCAATGCCAAATATCACAATAATTTTTAGTAATCATTCATAGATTAAAAAAAAAAAAAAAAGATACAACACCTTTTTCGTCTTGTTTTCAGCGTGCGTGCACACTAGTATAGCTGGAGCCTTTTCACTGCTATATTGATGAATAGACTTCGCCCAGAAAGTAAGGTAATCTATGTAAAATACAAAACAAAATTTATAGATTGATGACTTAATTTATGCACTTCTCTGGAAGCAGAAATATATCTTGGGCTTATTTTATGGGACAAGTGGCCTTCTCTATGCTTTGAAAAAATAAACATATTTTAATCATTTCTGAAGGAAAATGCTAATTTCTATTATTTAAATCTTGTTAAAGTGTAATCGATTTTTTGAGGTTGAGAACAATTTTTATTGTTAAGTATCAAACTATGATTTTCCACTCTGAACAGTGAAAAGTAATGGTCCAAAGGTAATTATCATTCAACTTCCGATCCATGTAAATTTGAACCATGGTTGATTAAAATGTGTCATATCATTTGATCACAAAAAAGGTCTCAGATATGACCTCCTGTTGCCCCTTCATGACACTTTTGAATTTTCATGCAGCACTTATATGCCAATATTGCTAGTTGCATGAAACATTGCAACAAAGACCCTCTGACTTTCACAGAAGAAAAGATGGTAAACCAATCTGCTCATGAAGGACGTGACCGGGATGCTCCCCTGGCTTTTAAACCACCTCTGGTATTTCAAGGGGTCCTTTTTTTTATCTTTTCTTTTATGCATTCTTTAATGGTTTTATAGGTTTGATCACCTTTTGCTATCATTACCTTTTTCATCATAAATGTGTATATAAATGTAGTTTATCTTTAATACATATTGCTTTTATTTAAATCTATAATATGCAAGCAATATGCAATATTATGAAACAGTTGCAAACCTCTGTGAGTCCATCCGTTGAAAATTGAGTCCTTTTGACTACACACTTCTTTCCCAACCTTATCATCAAGTTTTTTCTCCATATTGAGCACCAGAATAAAAAATGCCCTTGGACTCAGAAAAATTTGGTGTGAAGCATAATATGCACACTGTCCCGCAAAGTCAAGCATTGTGATTCTTTTTTCTGGGTCCTCTGAAAAATTTTTGGAAACTCGTAAAATTCCCAAATTTTCTGAATTCTCAGACACATTTTGATCTATTTCAACTATTTCCTCCTCTTCCTTTTCAGAAGGTGCAGAAACTTCCTTTCTTTCCAATGTCCCTGTCTCTGTGTTCATGGTATTAGGCGACATCTTCTCATCATTAACTTCTTCGCTTTCCGAGTTGTCTTTGTTCTCTTCCGGCTCAGGTTCATTAATATCCGGTACTTTCTCATCGGATAATTCTAAAGGTTGCTCTGGAACATTGACAGGTTGACTTTTTTCTTCCATTGTTACCTTAAAGCGCTGTTTTTGCTTTGATGAATTTGCTGTAACAAATATATTAAAAGATTTTGTATTTTGACACAAAAAATAAATATATGTTAAGGAATATGTATAATGACGCTGATGTTGTAATCAAAACTATACACAAACACTCTAAGAGATCTGCAAAAGCAATATTTGTCCTCTACCGATAGATATAATCTAAATCCTCTCGGAAATTAAAAGAAACCAACTTCCGGTAAAAAATCATCTAAACAGCAAAATGCAAACTAAATCATGTTAGACTCACGTACAATATAAACAGTTCAAGGTATACAAAATGCGGAAAGCGAAGTTGGACAGATTGACATACAGACAAGAGGAACAGACAGACTGATGGACACACAGAATGCACCGGTAGATGACTAATGTTGTGTGCTTTATAAGTTTATTTTTCCAGCAAAAGTTGAGAATACGTTATTTTACAGCAAATCATTTATATATGAGCATCTTGAATTGCTTAACTTCTCTTCCTTTGCTAGATGATAAATATAGATGTATTCTTAAAATAAAAATTCTGATATACAATACCTATGGTGTTGTCTGACACGTCAAAAACGTCAGTCTGGACATCAATTCCTCGGGTTGATCTTGTGATTTTCTGAATTTCTTCAACGTCAACGCCCTTTAACCTCCCTAGCAAGGTTGACTTTCCACTTCCGGCGCATCCAATTATCATTCCAGAGGCACTGTACATCATTGTCTCCCCTTTTTTTAAATTCCCCATGAAATTCTTCACTGAGTCATCTCCTCTCATTATAATTTGGACTGGTATTCCAACTAAAACGAAGGACTTTTTTATGTAATATCTGGATCTTTGTTTAAAAGCTATACACTTCTTCCTCGAGCATTCATTTGAAAACGAGACCATGAAAATTTTTATGAGCCACAAAAATGTTAAATGATCTTTTCTTCATTTTTCTGTCATTTTGTCTATGATGAATCTTAATCTATGCAGAAAAATGCAGTTCAGTTCTTGCACATTAATTTTTAAAACGCCTTAAATGAAAATGACATAGACTGCACATTAGATAACAAGTTAATTTTGTATTACATGAAGATCCTTTCATTTAATGAATTATATAGTAAAATTGTTTAGCAAAGAAGATTAAAAATATAAATATTTATGATAATTTTTGACTCAATATTGTGTACCAACACTACCTTCGATTTATAGTTTTAAAATGATATACCATGAACCCTGAAAATGATTCACACTTGTTTTTAAAATTAATTATCAATAAACCAATGTCTGTGTCTCAGTTGCATTTAACAGTGAAAGAGTTTTAACAAAATATTCTGAAATACTTTCAAAACGAAAAGTTTCCATAGAAAAAAAAATATAAACATTGGAGGTATACGTAGCTATAGAGAGATGCAGTTGGACAGTCAGATTCCAGCGTACCCCTCCCCCATTCTTTGCTTGTAGGGAATAATGTAAGATGGATTAATGTATTTAATATAAACATACGGTTTTTAAATGCAGCTTTATGTATTGATGCATCCTGCCATGTGGGATGCTCGAAAATACCCTCTTCAAGTTTCTTTATCAGTTGTTCGGATTGCTGTGGTAACAACCAGCAAAACACTTCTTCCTCTTTCTTTGGATAGGCCCATGACCTGCAGTACTCAGCTATGTTTTCTTTCTCTGCCCAAGTCAGAAAAATATTCAGGAAATTCGGATCTTTCGCAACTCGTAAAAAACTGGTGTGTTTGAAAAACTCACTAGAAAATGTGACTTCAGAACTATCCTGATTGAGTATCCTGATTATTGGTTTGTATTTTTGCAAATTGTTAAGATTGAATTGCTTTTTAATCTTCTTGGACTTGTAAACTTTAGCAACAGCATCATACTTCTTCATCCAATGTTCTTCTTTCTTCATCCAATGTTCTTCTTTCAGATTTATTTTGCACGAATCGCAAAGAAGAAGACAAACCAAAACCCCATCTCCATCTACAAAGTAGAGAATTATATGTCTTTAATAGTGTTAACTACCCTTGGTCTTAAATATGACCTTTACATCACACAATTAATTTTGACTTCTTTTATTTATAAAGAGCAATGATGCAACAATGCAATGTGTCAACTAAAGGTCTTTTAATGTGATTTTTATTGAATAATTTTCTATTGATTTTTTTTTTTACTTTACATTTCAGCAATTCAAATTTGCACAAAAATGTTCTCATGATATTTTTAAGCAAGGTTTAGAGATAATAATGGCATACACGTCAGTTTTGATAAAGTTACTAGATTTTGCTCCCAAAAATATATTTAGGATATATCTACTTTAAAGTAATCGTGATTTCAAAAACTGATTATCATAAAGGGTCTTTATTAACAGATCAATATTGTAATAACTATTGTTACAATACCTATAACCTTGCCTTCCCTTGTGGGCAAAGTGTGAACATGCTGCATATTATAGGTCTTATTTGATTATGATGATTGAAAAAAGTGCACAGCAAAATGGTCCCATGAAAGCACCGAATAAGTCAAAGGTCAAGTAAAATGTCACGAGGAATAGACTGGTGTTCCATGTAAATTACGTTATATCAAAATGCGCTACATAAAGGGGGAATATCTATTTATTCTTCCATGGATGTATGTCTCTTTTGTTAGTTTGGCAAAGAAGCTGTTCAAAGTCACGTTCTGCAATGTTACAAACCTTTCTTATGAACTTCACGAAATATTTTTTCAACCTCTTTGACGTCGTGTCTTTTATGCTCATCAGAAGTTGAGATGCATTTTCGACATAAGCTAACCTCGCATTGCATGCAGAATCGGCCTAATGTATCTTCTGGATGCCTCTTGCACTTCAAGTTTTCAAGAGGAAGATCTGTTAAAAAGGAAATCATTATCCACAAAGACATTTGTTAAGCATTTCATCATAACTACAATTAAAAAAAATGGGAATTCATGAAATGATAGTCGGTTTGTGTTTGAAGTGAAAAATTCAGAATAGATTATCTTTTTATGAGACTTTTTGCACATTAGAAAGAATGTAATTCTGATTTTAAAAAATAGTTTTTTCTATTCCGGACAAATATCTAAATATTTTGACCTATATATAACCTCAATATTTTCTCCAATATATAACCTCAAGGACTCATAATCTGCAGAAGCTTGATTCCCTTCTACATGGTAATGTTGCACAAAAGAGAAAGATTACCTGTATATTGTACATACATGATACTGTTTAACAAAATACATAAACATACTTCATTTTTACATACCAGTTGGAGAGTCTCCGTACAAACATCTGTATATGTTCACTTTGTTGTTGTCCCGTGAACCAACCCAAAGGAGCTGTGTTTTGCCATAATAACCCAGGCCGAATGGTCTTTCCATGCCTTGTTTAAAGGTCTGTATAAGTGACAGGAAGTTGCCATCTTTGTCAATCATCTGTACTGTGTGTGAATTATGACTGCACACCAGGATGTTTGACACTGCATCAGTACAGACTCCACGTGGATCTATTCTTGTACCTGATGGAGGCCCTGTATAGGAGAAACGATGTCTTCCTCCACGCTCCGTCACCACTATATCATGGTGTAGGTCCGAAACAATAACATCTCCATTGCGGTTCTCTGTGATGTATTTAGGTAATTTATATAGTTCTTGTCCTGTACCATCGTGTTGAATGGTCTGGGTGTTTTCTCCGGTAGAGTTATACCGGGCTACCTTGTTTTCATCCGTCTCTGTATTGTGCATCACGACCAACAGGTCTCCAGTGGAGAGGGAGCTGTGCATACATCGCGGTCTCCATGCAGCCGTGTAATTTATAATTATACTCTTCGATTTGTTTATGGACAGTTTGATAATGTTATAATTCTTGTCTATATAAATTAAATCTCCGTCTTTATTCACAGTATGCACTCCATCACCACTAACTACATCAGTGAGATGATCTAATTCCTCACCCTCTGTGTTTGTTAATATAAGATTGTTGTATCCATCGCTGATCCAGACTCGGTCGGACGTAACACAGGATATGTGGCAACTATACTTTACACCTTCTACTGTCACAGATTTCTGTAACACTAATCTAGACATCTTTTTCAACAGTCATTCATTTCTTAGTTTTCTTTTTCCTTTGCTTTATCTCCATGGCACTCTTCACCGTCAGGATTTCTCTGAAAATCAGCACTGCATATAGTTATCTAGTTTCTAGACCAATCAAATTTGTCTCTTTGTGCTTTTTAGATCAAATCTAGACCAGTAATATATATCTCTTTATGGTTTGCTTATGTCGAGTAGACAGTGTCTTCTGTCATAGAAAACATCGCATAATAAGATTACTCTTCATACTTCTTGCATGTTTAACTCACCCCACTGGATTAAATCTTGCAAATTGAATGAATTTAGGGAATACCTATCTTCTCATTTTGTTTTTTACCACCATTATTGTTTATTTAAGGGTCGAAACTGCGTTTTAGCGGCGACATGTCAGATGAGCAGGTAAAACTGATGTTTGCAACCGTTAAATCAGCATTAACGGTCACAAATAACAAATGAGAAGATATTTATTCCCATTCTAATGTAATTTTATGCATTTTGTTTCATGTTACGTCTGATTTTGTAGAGTTTTTCGTTAAGTGAAATATGTCGCAAAACGTTGTGTTTTTGTGTCGTTTTATTATGACGTCACAATCAAAAGCTTTTATTCTCGTCAGTGCTCGTTTAAATGCCTCAAACATCATTGCATTAGCCAATAAAATGCAGATTACAAAACAGTTGCATTAGACTTTTTATTTTAGAATATTATACTTTCATGTAAATTACCTGAATCTAATTCGTCGAGAAACATTTGTTTAAAAAAATATTATTACCTCTGAATTATGAAACCACTTTTTCCAGTGTGGCGTTAGTCAACACTGTTTGACGAAGGGTCTAAAAATATTGTTAACCGTGCAGAATTTATGCACACACAGTTCAGTGTTATTTGAATCTGTATAAAAAACATTCATTATAATATAATAGATATTGCATGTTGTTGAGTCTAACATTGAAACTTTTCACCCCTCGAAATCATTTTCAACCTCGGCTGTGCTTCGGTTGGCGATAGTTTTCTTGGTGAGAAAAGTAAAAATGTCAGGGATGGGTAACATGATATATTACGATTTTTTCCCAAAAACATTACGATAAATCGTGATATTTTTACACACAATTTTTCCTACAATTTCAAAGGAATTTCCATAATATATTTTTTAAAAGATATGCTATAAAAACATAACTTTTCTATTTAATTTTTTATATCTACTTAATATAAAGCATGTTTGGCTGACATTGTTCAACTGTTTTCAACATTTTTTGCACTTCCTGTAAATGTCATTCAATAATTTCAAAAAATAAATGAATATTTTCCGGAATTTATAGTTATGTACCAAATACCGGTATTTTAGCCTCCGTATCACGATACGTACAATGTATCACGCAATAAAAAAATCGCGATTTACCGGTATACCGATAAAATCGCGCATCCCTAAACAATGTTATGCTGAACTACATTCAATATTTATGTAAAAATTGAAAAGGAAGGATTTTTTTTTCTAATTCATACATGTATGTGTTATACATAAATCGTTAAAAAGGATGTGATAATAATTGGGCAGAGTATAATATTCACTATTGGAAGCTATTTAATTTATTCATTCATTTATCTATACTTATAAATTTATAAATTTTGCAAATAAACTCAGAAACGGGTGAACCAGAGGTCTTACTTACTCCTCTATGAATACACTAGATACAAGATGATGTCCGTAAACTATATTCAGATTTCACTCGCATAGTAAGTATCGTACATTAGATTAAAAGTCTACTTTCATCTTCTAAAAAACAACCATGAAATAGCAAAGACGTGGGTACGGTGGCGATTCCGGTTGGCGGATCTAAGTTACTGGCGATTTTTAATGAAACTGACAACAAGCAATCGTTTATTTATTTCATAAAATATCATCACTGAATTATTCAATCAAAACTTGATTTAAATGATATAAAAGAAATAAGTAGTGATAACCGATTAAAAAGGGAAATGTGCAAACCATGTTCGTCATTCACCGATCTTAATATTGACGGAAGCTTCTAGAACATCATATAGCAAAGAACCCGATGTTAAAAAGAAAAAAAAGAGGAGATTATGGCTGCTTGATCATAAAAAAGCTTTTGTGTGAATGGTCATTGAAATAATTGAAAATCATTGATAACACTATAAATTGTGAATATATATATATATATATATATATATATATATATATATATATATATATATATATATATATCGAAAAACTATTAGTAGGTTTTCCTAATAAATTTATCGGTAAAATATTCCTCACTGAGAGCAAAGTGGCAACGAACCCAAAGTAAAATTTGTACTTCGTAATAAATTTGCTTACATTAAAAGAGAATAATTAATGAATAAGGTATTGTTCAAATACAATTAAAGCCGTTAAAATTTGTGCTTTAATCAATACATTTCAGTTTTTTTTTTCTGAATACAGTGTTTTGTATCAAATACTCTACCTATTCATAGGGCGTTTACGGCTTAAGAAAAAAAAAAGATTCCATTTATCATTAAAATGTGCACATTCGCTGCATGCTTTTATCCTTGACAGAAATGAAATAAGAGCGTCTGAAGTACAATATCCATAACATAGTATTACAGGTTTCACAATAAACGTCAATCATTGAAATTGTTATTTTTTTAAGTTTTAACAAAAGCGGGGGGGGGGGGGATCATCTACTTCTGCTCCAAAGCTAAATGCTTGATTTTGAACAAAGTATATTTCTTCCTGCTATAAGCCTGTAGACTGTCAGTAGAAACTACAATATATATTACTGGAATTTTTCTGTCTGTAGTGGTATAAATGCATTTCATCTAGTTTATTTATAAAAGAATGGCCGTACAATGTTTAACTCTTCAAATATATGGTATATTTAAGCTATATATTGCCAAAACAAAAGGAAGAATTTTCATTACTAAAAATTAAAACTATTCACCGTATATACTCGTCTATAAGTAGGTTTCTGGGGAGTTAAATTTTGGTGCAAAACTCTCTGTCCGACTTAATTTACATGTATAGGTAAGTCATAAAAAGATTTGTATTTTTCTGGATGGTGAAATGTAGCATTTTAAAAAAAATTTCTACGATTATCTTTGAACAAAGTCATGATACATTATATCATTTATGTATTCTAAGATTATGCATAAACACATGATAAAGTATAAGTATCACATATTTTAATAATTTTATTTTTATCTTAAGTGTGCATTATTTATTTTTGTTTAATGATTTAAAATTACGTATCAGCGTCATTTCTTAAAATGTTAATTGAAATCTGGTTCCAAAATCAGAGCATTGATCTGGAATTGTCAACCGATCCTAACAAAAAATTTTACCGACTTAGAAGCGGGTTTATGGCAAATCCCACAAAATTAACCTTAAAAAAAAAACCGACTTATAGGCGGACGGACTTATAGGCGAGTATATACGGTACTCAATAAAAAATATATAAGGTTGGTTTTATCTCTGTCCATCTAATTCTTCAAGAGTCCTGGAGTTTAATTGAAATTGTTGATGTACTTGTATCATCAACTTATTTGGCAATAGTCTGCCTCGTTTAGAAATTGTTTGTGGGTAGAGTTTATTTTAGGCTGACTTAGAGACTTAAAGTGTGCATCTCCTTCTATTTTATTTGTATATCATTAAGGCCAAATTATTTTTTCTATATCTATTTATTCCTTTCTTAATCATCAGATTTACAAGAACAGATATTTCTTTTCTGATTTATCTCCCTCAAGACCCAAATGAAGGTACATATTATATATGTATTATAAATATTTTATAAATTGACAACGGGCATCCAACACGTCTTTTTTTTCCTTTTTTTTTTTTTTTTTTTTTTTTTTTTTTTTTTTTTTTTTTGCTTGCTCTGACTTAGGTTTATTCTCTAAGGTACATCTAGTTTGTTTCTATCCATGTCATGTGCAAAAGATAAGATTAACCATTTTGATTGGATGTATTTGAATAGTTAAGTTCCTTTTTCACTCTGTTGGTTTTTCTTTTAAAAAGGAAATGCAAACCAAGTTTTATTTAAATATCGTAAAAAAATCTTTACACAAGGAGAAATCTCTAAATTTAGAACAGCAAGACAAGATAACATGACATTTGGGTTGAAAAAAAAAAAATGAATCGATTTTTTCAAGGAAGGAAATGATTTAAGAACCCTCTCTACACTCTTATTTCAGGGTACTTTTGTGTAGTTGTAGACTGACCCGGCATTTGACATAAACAGGGAATAAATTGTTATCTGTACCAAATGACATAAATAAGAATAAATACAAGCATTTTAATCATTATATGAGACCAAGATTGAGTAGTGGAGAACTTTATTTGCATGTTTTTTTTTCCGTTTGAGCAATCAAAAGCGAATTTTCTTTATTATAATTTCATTATCTTTGAAGATTTTTCCTTGATAAAAATGCACGCTCCTTATATTAAAAATGAATTTGTTAATTTCAAAATATCCTTTTTTACGCTATAAAATTTTCTCAAAGTCCAAAAAATATTTTTCCTCAGTCTCAGTGTAAAGAGTGTCCCTAATGCATTTATGTCAATATTAATCACATGCTTGTTTATGATTTTACAATTTTTTTAAAGGAAGTCTCCCCCGCATAGGAGAGTATAAAGTAAAAAGAAACTCGGTATGATCGCAAGTTTGTAGAAAAATACAGTTCTTGAAAAAAATGATAAAAATCCTTATACATGTATTACATTGTTTTTTCTCTTTCAATTTCTTATACTTAACATTTATTGGTTCGTCTTTCATCGCGAAAATCATCAAAATCTTCACGTGGCATAGATCTGGGTTATTATTATCAGCACGTGGAACGGTTGCGACCGATCTGAAGTTTTGCACCAATATACAGTGTATTATCTCGTTAAATATTATGTATTGCAATAACAGGCGACAGTAGATACTTTAAAAGCTATTTGTTTTCTTAAAATATCGTTGACCTTACCGTCAAAAGGTTCGGTTTTTCAACTCCTACTTCCGATTTTTACTTAATGTATTATTTATTACCGAGTTTGTCTGAATGTAAATATATTAAGACGAAAATTTATATATCCGTTGTTTAAATAGTATCTTTCTCGGAAGAATTAAGCATTAAACCCTTATTTTTGGATGTCGTCGGTCCAATAACACACCTGGCCGTGCCGACAAATTGAATACCGCGTGTTGTATTTACATTTTCTAATTTTCTCTCTTCATAATTGCTTATTTTGTTAATATTTATTATGAATTTAAGCGCCTTTAGAACTGGTGTGCTTAATAGACGTAAGAGCCGTTTGTGACGTTGGAAAGTTAAATAACGCATATGAACATTACCAGAAAAAAAAAAATGAAAATTAATTTTAAAAAAAGAAATAAACGCACAGTTGTTGTATTTTCCGTTAATTTAACTGTGTATATTTTCTTCATTAAATTGATTCAAAACAATATACATTTTGATGTTTCTAGATACTGAAAATGCATATAGTTCCTACTGTGCATTTTACCGCTCGGTGACAACGTTTCGCGTGTTTTATATATTTGAACGTCGTAGATTTCTAATTTATTTCATAAAGAAAATTACACTGAATGTAAATATTTTTTTTTAATTTGATCTTTCACAAATAATCATTACTTTGCGCATACATTAAAATGTATTGTCTGATTTGTATTTTTGGGAGTAGAGGTAGAAACATGCTATTTTTCTTGTTTATTGTTTTCTTTATTTCTTTTCTCTATTTTTTTTTCAAAAAGATTTGTATATTTTTCTAATTAACACGGGGAAGGATATACTTTTTATCAAGCTTATCTGACTCACTTGACTATCTAAAACGAATCATTATTTCGCACTATGGAAAAAAAAAAACGTTTTCCGGTGCAAAATTCAAATGTTCATGTAAACAAGAGGCCCATTGGCCACAACGCTCATGTGAGTCACCTTGGACAAGATGTTCTTCCTATCTTCACTGTACAAATCTTTACTCGTCACCTTTATTTAAGCAGTAACATCCTGCTATCACCTGCATATGGTGTTTGTCTCCCAACTTATTCTATACTCAAGAGCATGCTCTGAGTAAGTTCAATTTTTAAATCGAGACAGGCAACAGATAATTTGATGTTACAGGGATTTCAACAACCTCGTTGAAAGTCAGCATTTCGTAAATTCTATGGTTGTTATAACCTTTCACTTGATCATATTTTTCTGATGTTTTCCATACCAATCGTTAGTCCTTTAGTTTTAAGCTTTTTTATACTACGAAATGCTCCCTCTATGTGACCAATACATAGAGCTCACGGCCGGTCAACAGATGATTCTTATTGCTTCCTCCTGAGCACCTGATCCCACATCTGGAATTCCCGGGGGTTCATGTTTTATGCCCTGTTCACATATTTGTATTGTTTGCATATTTTCTGAGATCAATCACTGTTCCTTATTTCATCTTTTTCATTCAAATGATTTAAAGAAATGTTTAATTCAATTGAACCTATCTGCACTTGAAATAATGAAATATTATTTATATGAATTGAAAAGAAACACCTATAGATTAGATCTAAACGAATGTAAGATACATTGTAGATGTAATTTATTATACCTATCTTTCAATTTAATCTTGGTTCAAATGAATAACAACTCTCGGTTTATTAAATTTTCAACTGTGCCAATTGCTGGTCAATAAAAGAGCTTTCGGTTTCAATGTTGTGTATGCTTAAGGTCAAGATCTAATAAATGAAGAGTGCCTACAGATTTCTCAAATTTCAGAAACAAATTCCTTTGATAATCTTTTACAATTATAGCTAAATAAACTGAGGTGTATCGGGGCATACTTTTTAGATAAACTCAATGAAAAAACATATTTTAAACTGCCATTTTCCTTCATGAAAAATGAAGAAAATCTGGTATAAAAATGGGAGTTTTCTCCATCTCAGACGAACGAAATGTATCAGTATTGTCTACATTTTCTCAATAAACGGTTTTTCATATCTTCTACATCTTTTCTTTAAAATGATATTAAATTGAATATAGGTATTGGGGTTCCTTTTGACATGACTTCAAATTGAATTTCATGAAAATGTGTAATTTTCTACTTAATACTGTTATAGCCATAAAATAAGGGAAAAAGTAAGTCTAAATCAATTATGACGTCATAATGGATCTAGCATCAAAAAGACAGTCTAAACTCATTTACTAGATCTTGACCTTAACTGTTTGCGGAGAGCAGCCATATGCATCTCAGTTCATGAAACCCAGTCAGTCTATAAGACGATCGAAGGTCCTGAGTGAATGGATGCACATTAAACACACTTGAATGTTTCTGATTTAGACACCTGTATAGCCATGGGGAAACTTTCCTTGACCTCAACAAAACGTCCCTCTTCGAAACTAATGCTGAGGCGCGATATAGTCGAAAGAAAAACATACTACATGACTGTGTAGTATTCTACTCCCTATATCTGTAGCCTATTTGGTGTTATAAATGATTTTTGCGTGAAATTTGAATATCCTTAGGCTTGTGATTGTTTGTGTTTTTAGGGGGGGGGGGATCTTACAAAATCATCTTGGAAACATCAACTTTGTTTTTCTTGATGTAGATTTTGTTTTGGAGCTTGAGTAAAAAACTTCAAAAAGTGCAAACCTAAGATAAACGCCGTTTGTACTTTTAATGGAGTATAAGTCGCAAGGAAATACTAATCTCATTGAAATTAAATCTTTTGATCATCTTGCTAATATGTGAGCATTTCAAAGGATCTAATTTTAATTACATCTTATAGATTAAAGTAAATATCAACAAATATAACTATATTTCATTTATTAGAATGAAAAGCATAGAGGGCTCTTACCTCAATCCCAGTCTGGGTCCGCCAAAGGTTTGTCCTAGAGAGTGTAAAATTGTTTTGAACAGATTGTAGATCTGATACAATTTTTTTCGGAAGCTGGAGATGGAGATCGTGATCAAGAGAGAGAGAGAGAGAGAGAGAGAGAGAGAGAGAGAGAGAGAGAGAGAGAAGCAAAATGTCATAAATGCAGTTTATAAGAAATAATTGATATAATATTTAACATTGTCAAATTCTTGCAATTCAGAAAAAGAAGAAAACGATTTTCCAACCTGGTATGACGATATCTGTGTCCTCTGTCTAGTAGGTCTTTTTTATTGCAATGGTAGATATCAAGTACACAAAGTCGAAGAGAAAGAAAGTATAATTTCAACTTCATGGAAATGTACACCTGAAATTGGCAGCACAAGATTAAAAATATTCATTTATATGCTCACAAAATAAATATAAATCGACTACATACAAATGAAAATATTTAATAGACCTAATAAAAAATGAAATATTTAGTCGACCGCACACAAAAAGTCAATACAAAATCGACAGCATAAAGTTGAAAGGTTTGAATATCTAATCAAATGAATATAAAAGTAGATTTTAAGTCGACCGCACGAAAAAGTGAACATTAAATCGTCTTCACAAAAAAAAGAACTAATTCGATCATTGGCAAAAGTAACTAAAAAGTCGCTTTCACACAAGAGTAAGTATCACTGGTATAAATTTAAAATCGACTGCACACAAAAGTAATACTAAACTGATGGCACATAAAAATTAATATTTAAAAAAAAAAATCGACATCAGACAAAAATACATACTGTATATCAGATCATCATCACACAAAATTAAATAACAAGTCGCATTGCAATAATTTTTTGCTACTACAACTGTTTCATTACTGCTTCCTGTTTGTCGTCCCTGTCACGTGACATTTGTTTGTGCCTGTACTCTTGTAATAAAAAAGCTACCTTGTTCGATGTATATTGTCAAATTGTACAAACATTCGACATGACATTTTGTACAAATGGTACGATTAGGAACCCTCACTGCTCAATGGTCCTGAGTGTCGAGTATAGGTCTAACTTTGAAGCTCTCCACCAACATGCGCTGACGTTTCTTCATGAGTGAAAATTCTCGTATGGGATCAATCAATCAAAGAGGTTTCAGTGCAGTATTATTACTTGTATAATGTTGAAAATCCAAACATCAGTAATCTGTTTCACAATAGAACTTCAAGCTTATTTTTAACGCTACCAAATAAATTTTGAATTGAAGTACAAAAAACTGAAAAAAGAGTGTTCTGGAAAACTGAAAAAAAAAACGTATCACAAATATTCAAAGCCTAAGGAAATTTATAACGGAAAATTCCAGGCGTGAGAGAGAGTTGTTATTTTTTATAGATTATGAGAGTTTGACATATAAGTGATATTCGGAATGAACGTGTACTTCATTACATTGTTGAAATCGAACGTCATTGTACCTGACTGTTTTTCCCTTTTGAAGCACAAAAAGCTGAAAAAGAGTTTCAATACTGTTACTCATGCTGTATTTAGGTAGAGAGCTGTCTTTATTTGCCCTTTAAGTTAAACGGAAAGACACAAGAGGGGAAAAAAGAAAAACTCTAAATTTACTAATATTCAAATTTTATACCCCCTGCTTTCCTATCCCCCATTGAAAAACACGGATGTATAGTGTGATAGGGTGTGTTCGTACGTCTGTCCGTCAGTTCGTCCTTTCCGTTACGTCCGGTAAGTCAGTTACGCTTCGCGGGTATGTTAAGGAAGCATACAAATCATTTCTCGGGAAATTTAGACTTTTTAAAGAAAATTCAGTTTATTAATTTATCAAAGTCGCCGATAAAACGTAAACTATTAGTAATTATTGAATAAAGACAACAGAGTGTCTGAGGCCAAGAAGTGCACCACCAGGACTTCATCACATGGCTTCTATTAATAGCAAAATATTTCTTAATAAAAAGTTAACAGAACAACACTATCCCGGGGTTTAATTATTTCTTTGATTAAATAATATAGTTGAAAAATATCTCTTATGCCTAAAAAGTGCTGCTTGCTAGAATCCCACTGCCCAGTCTGGAAAATAATTATTCCACATATTCGCACGAAACCTTACCCGATGTTTTGCATTATGTACATATAGCCCGAGATATTTCTTCAAACCATGTTTACCTCACGATTCTAACAGCACTTTCCAAGTATTATTGAACGCAAGCTTTTTTGATATCTACAAATCTTATGTTTTGAAGTATCCAGCTTAGTGTTGTTCTTTTGCATTATTGTTGTCACGAATGACAGAGGAAACGCCGACCGGGATACGTAAATTGCCGACTGTCCTCAATAGAAGATATAATCAATGAAAATAAATTAGCATACCTGTTTAACAAACATTAACTACACATAAATCACACACAATATTCACGGTATTTGCTTCTAATCCCCTTTTACGAATCTTTTTACATGCCTCCTTAGCCAAATTCTCGTTACACAACATGATCAATTCCCAAGTTACTTGTGAACAGTTATGACGTCATCGGTCGGGAGATTTTACCTCAAGTGACAGATACAGAATAACAAAATAAAAACATTTGATTTTTGTTGATATGTGCAAGTTTCTATTCATTTTCATGAGTTAAAATATATCTCTAAATAACAATATTAAGAAAACTTGTGCTCTAATCTGTTCTCATCTCGCCTACTATGAAGTCATACTGTATCACTGATTTAGTCAAGTCAGATTATCTTAGTGCTTCCTTAACACACCTGCGTTTGGAGTACCCACCTCTTTACCACAACTCCTCCTATACCACTGAATAATATTTGATGAGACTCTCACAGAATCCTCATTACATAGTCCCGTTTTGCACCTCTTATTTAACGTTTTAATCAGATTGATATTTTGAGTTAACAGTTTACAGTAGCAAAACATCGACCCACTCATTTGGAGGCATCCATCTCTTATCTGCAACTCCTCCTATACAACTGAATAAAATTTAATGACACTTTCACAGAGTCTTTCTAAATGTACATATAACCATTGTACGTCCATTTTTATGTTCTGATCGGACAGATATCTGGGGTTTAGTTACAATTGCAATAAATGGACAATGCCAATTTTTCTATAATATAGGGGTACCCATCCTTTATTCACTACTCCCCTTATACCAATAAAAAAGCTAAAGAGACTTTCAGAGTATAATTATGTTCTACATAGTGTCATCGTGTACTTCCTATTTTATGCTCACACCGGATAATTTGTTGGAGTTTCTCATAGCAAAAAATGATCTTTCCCATTGTAATCATATAGAAGAAGGGTATTATTATGCGAGCTCAAAGTGCTCAAAGTACCTCCAGTCTTACTACAGGGTACCTTTTAGATTTTGATTACTTCCATGTATGATTGTATGCCAAAGCATCTACATTATTTTTTTTATATTGGGGTTAATTCGACCCAGGTTTCCTACAGTAAGAAAAGCATCAATATTTTTTTGCCCAGCTAAGCAATATATCCTATTTTATTGAAATTAAAAGACTCCATTATCCGCTTTTAAAAATGTATACTCCAATAAAATAAAGCAGGGAGTATGCTAATTTCCAATTATCACGTGACCGGAAAATGAGCAAAATGAATTTTTGTATTTCCGGAAGATTTCAAAAATTCAAAATTTCATAACATCTGGAGTGTCCCAAAAACAGTCTTATCGAAACTAGTCCTTAAAACTACATGTAAAATTTTTCACTGTAACTATATATGTTTCAATTGAAGTTATTTATCTGATTTAAAAAAAAAAACCTCATTAATGGTTAATCTAGCCCGCATGAGGTATTGATGGTGTAGTAAGTTAACCCTTTTAGCCAGTGGCGTATCTTGGAAAAATAAAACAAAAATAATGTGCATGCTTTTCTGACTACCGTGGACTAGGGTTGAATACCCCAATCTCCTCTTTCAATCGTGTTCAAGGGGAGATGCCCCTGAAACCACCGCAGAAATTTCGGTCAAGTGATAAATGAAAGTTTAAGTATACCCCTATACCCATTCCCCTATATTATTGGTGTAGACATTTTTAAAAGCGGATAATGGTGTCTTTCAACGTCCAAAACCAAAATGAAATAGGACTTATTTAAGTGGCGTAGCTTGGCAAAAATAATAAGGCTGTTTTTTTCTCAATATATGGGAGTAAGATCAAGTAAACTCCCCTCCCCCCCCCCCCTTGAAAGCGCAGCAGAAATTGAGAATATTTAGAAGCATTTGATTAAGTCGCAGAATGAGCAAAATTTTTGTTGGACTTCACTTTTTTTTAAGTTTTGTAGAATTTCAAGACAAGACTGTTAATGACATTGTAATACAATTTGACATTGGAGTATCAAAACCCCAGAATTTATAACACAGAGTTAAAAAGAGAGCCTGTTTTCTAAAATGTAATTAAGTGATGCCATAAAAAGACAGCGTTTACCGATCGATTAAGGTCACTGTTTGTTATCTTCTCATATCTTCTCATATTTCATTACCTACACATTTTACATTAAAAATCCAATGGACTTAATTTGAATTAGTCCTGTGTAACCGCATCATTTGGGTGAAAAATGGCCTTTAGATCACACTGGAAGTTCCCAAAAAGAAAACAGGAGAATTGTTTTCATTTGCTGATATCCACACTTTTTTCGAAATGCCTGTTAGCTTACCGGGTCATTTTGCGCCATCAAAACTTAAATAATCGCGACTCGGTCTTTCTGGAACAAAATGTAAGTACATGTACATGTATTTTATATGAAAAGAGCATTGCAATAAAAAATATAATTGATTCGATTTTAATCATTATTTATAGATTTATTTATTTCGGGTGGACAATCAAACGAAAGCATTCCCTGTATGTCTTTTCGTTTACCTATCAATCAGTCCGTATGAAAATAAATTATAACTAGGATGAGAAAAGTTTAGTTCTACTTTAACTGAGTAATAACATTGTGAGTCTAAATAGGTACTAGCACTGATTATACAAACATTCAGATTCTGTCAAGCCAGATGTAGTAATGAATGAAATTCAAAAATATAGATGCCCAATTCTGTCAAGGATTCCCTCCTAATTCTCTTAATCAGGCAAATCATATTCTCAACTATTACTTCGCATCTTAGTAATGCAAACTGGCTTGCTGTATACATTTAGGATTAGTATTTCTGATTCATCTTCACATTATAAGCCAAAATCGGTAAAATAGCATCATGTTCATTGTTCATTGTTTATTTTTTTTATTTTGTTCCTTCGGCAAGCTCTCGGCACTTTGAAGTGTAAAATTTGTGTAAACTCAAACTACCGGCAGTGAAAGGGATACATTAGATAAAATATAAATTGTTAATAGATTAAAATCAGGGAAGCATTTAGGATGAATGACTGATATAAATAATTCGAAATGTTACCGGAATGACATCATTATTTACAGGAATATACCTTAGACAAATGTGATGAACTGGTTTGTGTAGTTTCAGTTACATCGCAAGTATCAGTGTGTCCACGCTATATATTCTGTGTGGGTGCTAGGAAGTCTTTAAAATACCTGCATTAAATGCCAAAGTTGGTGGGAGTAAAACTTCCTCATAACTTTGCTTTGTTTGTTCTCATTCAAATACGAATACTTATCTTGATAGATTGCGAATAGTTTTACATTCTAATTCTTTATCTATCTACAAGGTTTTGGGACTATCAGAGTAAGAAAATGTCTCCTCGAATATCAGCATTAAGTCTGAATATCCGAATGTACTGATGATTTTATAAAATGGTTGGACACTAAACGTTTTAGTGCCAACTCCTCTGATATGAGTTTGGAGAAATACCAGAATTCTCATTTATAAGGAACGGAACACCAAAACAGTAATTAAATCAAATTAAACTATAACTCAAGTCGTTTGATAAGACGTAGCCTTTTAATTACTGTGGAATCCGCAATAGAAAATTAGTATTCATTTTCTTATCTACTGGGTAGTTAAAAGGGGTAACATGTAGTGTTAGCACACACCATCAACACCAAACAAATCCGAGCACCATCATCTGTTGAGGCGAAGTCCTTTTTTGAAATTCTATATTCATAAATTTTTAATCTAGTAAATGAAGAAATCGGTATAAAAATTGTTTATAATTTGATTTGACAATTTAGTATTTTTTTGTTTCAAGCGAGCATTTGGGCGTACACAAGACAGACAAAAGAACTGTTGATTTAGATATGAAGAGTGATCATTCTTGTTACAAGGAATGTATTAAACAGAAAACCATACAACATTTTCATATTTCCATACTTGTTAAGGATTTTTTAATAACATAAAGACCAAATTAAACGAACTGGTTATTTTCCTAACATTTATATTTTAAAAAATTGTATTTCAGTTATGCAAACCTCTTTTTTATGTCTTTTATGTCTTCTGTGTCATTTTTACATATTTCCTAACCAACTTGAAAATTCTAATATCATTAGGCAGCATCTTAACTGCAGAACTGTAGCGTTACGGTTTTATATTTTAGTCTTTGACCATAACGTTGCAGATCCCGTAATGCAAATATGGTGCAATTTACGGTGGAAGCTTTTCTACGCACGGTTGGGGAAAATTCTCCGCTTTCCAGCATTGTTCAATCAATTAAACTCCACTCCCTGATTCTAAACATATTTTTAACCAATCAGTATATTTTATCCACCTCTTAACCCTTTACAATCGTCTCTACAGAGCAATAAACTCTCTTGTTTTGAATTTTCTGCTATCCGACAAAAATTCAAAACAAGAGAGTTAATATGGTGTGCAGAGACAAGGTGTTTACTCTGATTTCTAGGTATCTAGAATACGTGGTTTTGTTTAATTATTGAATTGTTTTATTTTTTATTCTTATTAGTTTGATTTTAGTGATAAAAATTCAATTCAATTAATGAGATTCTAGACACAAAAAATATGCAAAGTTTGCCCAAGTTTTTTCCTTTGTAATAAACCAAATTATTCTTAGAATCTCAAATTTCGTTTTTGTTGTATTTATACGTCATAGTTATGTACTGTATTTTAATATCAAGAAAGAAATGTCATTGATCTTTTTCTTTTTTAATATTTATAATTTCAGATCTTCGTAGTCTTGTTGTTCTCCTTCAATTTGCAACTCATCGTAGTCACATCTGTAGAAAAGAAATGAACAGATTTTCTGATGATCTAATAATATATAAAAAAAATAATTAAAATCTTAGCTCTAAATTTTAACAATGAAATTGTTAAGCTTTTTTTTTTTTATTTTTATTTTTTTTTTTTTAATTGAAAATAGTTGTATTGATAACATAAACTGTCAATAACATGTTCATAAGTCCAATTTAATTTAAGTTTTAATCATGATCACTATGAAAGGAATTATAATATCACACAAGTATCATACTGTAAATGAGAAAAATGAATACTTTATGTATACACACTGTAGTTACTTGTTATTATGAACTTGTTATTTGTAAGTCACTTACATTTCAGATTCAACCATGTGTTTTGTTGTTTCTACTTCATTCAATTTTTCGTTTTTCAAAGCTTCATTTTCATAAAAGCTTAGTCTTCGAACCGCCAAATTGCATTCCGGTTCTTCGTACAACCCTCTTGGATAGACAAAAATAAGTTTAGTTATCAGTATACAATTATTTTATGACTACGATGGGGAACACTGTTGTTCCGAGGTAATGGGGAAGACCTGGGAGACTATTGCCCGAGGTCGAAGGCGGAGGGCAACAGTTTCCCAGGTCTTCCCCATTATCGAGGGACAACAGTTTGACTGTCTCCTGGGTTGTCATTAAATAAGGGTTTGTTTTTTTTTTTTTTTACCTAACCTATTATATAATTTTTTAAAGTAATTATATAGACATAATAATCAATGTCTTTTAAAAAAACATTGACAAAATTTGTATTATTTCTGGAATCCAAACTAATCAAGATGAATATTAATCAAATTCTCACATCCATTGGTGTAAAAGCAGAAAAATTAGTTGGGTGATATTATCATGCACTAATAAATTAATGTATACATGTATTGCTTAGTAAACAACATAATGATGACTTGAAGGTTTAAATATAACACGCTGAGTTAGACGTTTAAGGCAAAGATCTATAGTGAGTAAAATGGGTCTACATTTTTCTCAAGCTACCCTCAGAAAAGGTATTCGTGGCCTCTTCTTTGAAATGATATTAAATTGAATATATATTCATATTGGTATCTGGATTACTTTTCAAATGATAATTTTAAATTGAATGCCATGAGAATGCTTTAATTGATACATAATTCAATATTATAGCTGTAAAGTACGGGAAATCAATTATGAAGTCATAATGGATCAGTTCAGCCATGCAACAGTTCATTCTATTACTGGGTTAAACAGTTTGACTATTTCATGATTTGCAACAACATTAAAATGAATCAGGAAACAGTTCAAATGCCTAATTAAAAAATTAAATAGAAGGTAAGGTAATAATTTGAACTGCATCACAGTTTACCTCGCAGCACTGTTAAGGCTACATAATTTATACGGAAATGTTTACTGTGACATCACGCAAAAATATCAGTTCTTCATAATATCATAAAATTAAATAATTTGCATTTTATAATTAAACAGAATATTGTCTACATGTAAAAACATTTATTAGACAATCAGTTCATATGTGTAAGACTAATTAAATGCCATTATTTTTTTTTATCGGGAAAGTGTATTGCATTTATTATCCCGTGTTTTGTTCAAAGGAATTGCTCGCTTGTTTAACATCGAGGTGCCTTGATAAATCGCCCTAGCGCAAGGACATAAACTTAATACGAAGGGTGATAAAAAAAAGTTCGCGAACTAATTGAATTACTTTCATAAAAGAAATAAAATAAGGTTTCAGTGTTTATTATTTTTTAAAGTAATCCTCTCTGATTTTAATGCACATCTGCCACCGTTCTGCTCATGCGCGAATCATGTGATCCAGTCAGTCACGTCAATGGTCTGTAGCATTCTGTTCAAAGAAGCTAAAAGACTTTTCCGAAACTTATATTTCTTACATTGCAGATTATTTGTTTTTAAAATGATTAGTCCATTTGTCAAAAATGGCCAAATCTCGAGAATAGGATGAGTGGATAAGGATATCTTTTCCCAGAATGAGCATGGAGACCATCACAACCCCACTACTCTGTCTTTGGTGCGTCGTTTATCAAATGTGGATAAAGTATGGGCGCCTTCTTTTTATCATATCAGATATGTTAAAAGCATAAAGTAAACGATATCTAAGGTATTTAATAACTATATTATTGTTAAGATATTCAACTATTTTTCTAACTGTAATTTGGCGATCTTTCATAACAACTTGCTCAACTAAGGACAGATTTCTTTCTTTCTCAGCTTACTTTCACTGGGCACCAGAACAAACATCATTTTTAATCTCCCTTCCTTCACAATTTCCAAGATATACGTTAAACTTTACAGCAGTTCGTTTCCGAGTACGACTAAGTCAACTATTTTTTTTTTCGGTCACAAGTCACCTACATATTGACATCATTTTCACTTTGTGGCGTCACAAACATGGAGCAAAATGTTATTTAACATTTGTTATCTATAGAACATGTTTATGTCTATAATTGTGCCAAATTTCATTTTGATCTGAATTTTGATGTTGTAAATAAAGAGATAGTTCGTGACCTGTTTGATTACCCTTGGTACATGTAGATCATGACCTTGGTTCAATATAGATACATGTAGAAAAAGTGTTCCTTAACTTTAAAAGTGTTGCTGCTGTTGTAAAATCGAGAACATTACTTTATAAACACATAAAATACTTGGTAAAGGTCGCGCATATATCAGGTGGAGTCCTATTTTAACAAGTAAACTGCGAATTCTCGTTAAAGCAGCAGCACTTTTCAGATAATCCAAGATTTACATAAACAATTTATAAATTAAAATCCTACTTTGGAGAAGGGTATGCCCTTGCAATATTGATTTTTTATGACCTCCATGCAGTACAAATTATGTGCATTTATCACATGACTGTCAAATAAGGCGACCAAGCTAAATTCTCTACAGAGTGGGATTTGACTATCTCATTGCAATTGATATTAAATTTAGTTGATAAAATAATGGCTTTACAAAAACAAATTCAGCTTAAAAAGGTGTGTATTTGTGCACTTCTATATTCTCTCGATTTCTCCATAGTATGCCTTAACAGTGCTGCGCAATTACATTGAGTAAATTGAGTTGGCGTGAGAATTAATATCATTCATACTTACTGTGTATCATCTTCAAATTCTTTTTCATTTTTAGTGTCTGTAAACAATAAATATCAATTGAAAATAAGTGAATTAAGTCAATAAACAAATAAATATGTATTGTTTTGATTCAATAAATCAAATAGTATTATTCTAATAAAATTAGATTGTTAGTAAAAAAAAATACGTACTAAATAAATGAAGTAATGAAGTATGATATTTCAAAATACCTGTTTTAATTGGGTTGCTTTCAGAATTGTTTTTAATTGGTTCTTCAATATATCGTACACCTGACTGTGATTCACTGTGCAAAAGATTTAAACGAGCATTGTTATTGAAACTACACGAAGTAATTTATTCTTTAAAGGAATGATGTTGAATTTTTTTAAAATGTAAATACTACTAAATCACATTGAATTACAACAAATTGTTGGTTTAAGGACAGATGATACAATAATATATAAATCCTAATTCTCTATGAAAGCAATGCATGCGTATTTTATTTGCAATAAGTTTTTTTTTTAATTTTCTATGAAAAATACTGACTTCTTTAACAAATATTAATTACTTTGGCATATTCATTTTTATATGATTTAATATTTATTTCAGAATGACAGGTCAGGAAATGTACCTCTTCTGGGACTTTGGTTGTGATGGCTCTGAAATATATATATATATATATATATATATATATATATATATATATATATATATATATATATATATATATATATATATATATATATATATATATATATATATATATATATATAAAACGTAAAGGTATTTTCTAAATACCGCTTCTACTTTTTACTGCATTATGTAAATCAAATGTTTAAAAATATCTATTTCAATCATTGCTCTATCATAATTATATGTATAAAAAAAGATTTATCTAATGTTTATCTAACTCTAAATGAAATACGCGAAGATTAAGAACAATGGTCGATTTAAAATAAAATCTTCCAATTCAAATTTGTAAGCAGACATAAACCCCCTGGAAATTCCAGAGTTTGGATCATGTGCCTAGGAGGAGTAATCATCCCATGTCTACCGGCCATACCCGCCATGAGCCCTAGAATTGACCAGTGAGATCATAGGAATAATCCGTAGTCAAATCCAGTATAAAATGTGTGTAATCACCTGAAGGAACTTTTTTCACGTCTTCTATCTCTTGAAATTGATTTTTTCTCCTGAAATTTATGCACATTTTCTACATTGTCAGTTAATTGAAAGCTTTCCATATTGTATTGAGCAGTGTAAAGAAATAAATACAGAATGTTTTTTAAAAAACCACTAGAATTGTTGTCAAATGTTTTGAATTCATATCTATTTCTGGCATTCGAATTGACTATGAATTTAAGATAAAAAAAATTAAATAAGGACTGTTTATCATTCATCTACTAATGATAATGTAATAACTGGGCGTACCTCTCAATCTTGAACATAAATCCTAAAAAAGATATTTAAATCAAAACGATTACTTTTGAATAACACGTACATGTACATATAACTAACAAGTTTTTTCGCTTGTTCTTGATTTTAATTTTGCATTTTTATATGCACTTCCATAAAGCCTCAAATTTATTTTAAAGCAAAATCCCTTAGAACCATAAAATATCTTAACTGATATTCCAATTTTATATCACGCTGTATATCAATTTAGAAATCAAATACGAAGGACTAACCAAATGTGGTCAATTCTCCTCTTCTGTATGTTATTACGACAAGAGCAACAACTGCTATCAGAACCAAACACAGCAAAACGGATAAAACGGCAACAGAGGCAGAACTTCTATTTGTTTCAGATGGCATTGTTTGGTGGGCTTAAAAAGACAGAGAGAAAAGAAAACATATGTTTCTATTCGAAAATTAGAGCCGAGGAGTATATACGTACTTAAATGTATATGGAAAATGAAAATTGTGTTAACATTTTTTATGACATACAGATTCAGAAATGTCACATAAATGTCGATTATAAGGCATAATTCTGAAATCGACGGCAAATTTTTAATTTGAGTTTAAGGAAATACATTTTTTACTATGAGCTTATTCCTCTTTCAGCGAAGTACAAAGCTGTCTTCAGACGATGTCCATTCAAAAAAATTGAACACAGCAAATTCTTATACAAATATTTTACAAATATAAAGATTACCATTTATCCAAATATTACGACTTGAAAAACTTAGTCCAGATCCACACGAGCTGGAAGATGAAGCAGAAATTTCACAGGTAAAGGTCACCACCTTGTCATACTCCGTTATATGATAGGTTATTCTACTGAACATTATGATTTCTCCACTATTATTTGTTGAAGACTTTATTTCATCTTCTTGTGAAACGACTTTGGTCCAGTTTGCCTTGTCTGTCTTTTTAACACACCAATTAATCGTCTAATTCATAATATGCAGAAAAAAAATATAATTTCAAGCGGGAAAATGTCTAATTACAAAGTCAATGTTTTTGAGAAGATATATGTTTAAAAAGGTTATGATGTGACAAAATAATAATACATTTATTAAACAAATTGAATTTATGAAATACGTAGAAATATCAAATACGTAAACTTTTATCTTGAACATCTACTAAAGACAAACAATTTTTCCACAAATTTTACATCAATAAGATACATTTAATATATACATTTATCTGTTCGTTGGATGTGAAGGAGGAAGCACTACAAAGTAGATGAAAGGTTCTACCAATGCCATGAGTGTTGAAATATTGTTCATCTATGACTCCATTTTCGTCGTAAATCAATAAAGGTGATATTTTCCATTGTCCCTCTTCTACTCAATATATAATGATCACAAAATAGAAAAGGAAAAATTATCAAATATATTTAGCATTAGAACCTTTATAACATGAGGTATTAATGTATATGAAATAATCACCTTCGGTGTTTGTTCTTATCAATTGCGTTGAATTTACAGTTCCTTTTCCACATTTCCTTGTGAATTTATTGTAGCCAGATTCACATATTATTTCTAGGTATACATCACTTTGCATGATGTGGTAAAATATCTCAGATTTCTGTATATTTGTGCATCCATCTTTGCTGCTCGATACGAAGACGGTCTTTGGAGGGTCTTGTAGAGATATTTTAGTAAACTTTCCTTTAATTTTTTTGCACCATCTGATGTTCTTAAAGAAAATTTTTTTTTTTTTTCAAATATCTACGATGTAATTCTTATCATGATACTATGTACTTACTATTTTCTTGAATAAATGTCATTAGCTTTTATAAATAGTCTTCTTTCCAAAGACAGAGAGGTATAAGGTAATTCTGGTTGATTAATTAAAGAAATGATAACAGGTTACCCAAACTGTAAAGTAAGCAAACAGTCCAAAGGTACAGGCATAAAATAAAATCGGTTAATCTAAACCATGAAAATGGGTGTCGACAATTATTGACGGACTGCATTTTTAAAATTCAACATTAGGCTTAAGGAATTTAAAAAAAAAAGAGTTTCAGAGGTCTGGTTACTGACACTTAATAATTACTTTTACATATACCAAAATCCAAATTCTCTTTATGATATTTTATTTCTTTAGTCGCTGAAATGTCTTCGAGAATTGATATAGTAGTCACAAAAGTAGCAAAGAGCAAATTAACAATAAGAAAACGGTAAGCGATTCGTAGAATAAACCTAGAAAGGGATACACTTATCTAGTAAAGTTTTCGAGGATTTTAATTTTACTTTTCTTTCCAAATAATTTTAGAAAAAATAAATTACTTTGAGAAAAACGTTTTATTTAGATTCTAGTGAAGAAATTTATTTTGTGTGTGTGTGTGTGTGTTGTTCGCTTGTTTGTCTATTTGCTTTTTTCTTTGCATTTCATTCATTGTACTTTTTTTCCAGAATTCTTTTGAGCAACAATGAGTTAACTCATAAAATGTAAAAGGAACGTTTTACATACTTCGCTAGGTATGCCGTTTATATTTTCAATTTCTCCAATACATTGTAGCTGTACCACATCTCCTGGTCTTTTCCCGCTGCTTTTTATAATAGTAAGGGGCTGAATTTCTTTTGGAGATTGACCTATGTAATTACAAAAAAAAGAAACTTTCGTTGAATTAAAAGGTGTTTATTTCAATTTTAATATTTTTGTGCATTGTCAGCAAAACTTATAAATCTGGCAAAATATTAAATTGGGAGTGAAAGGTACATGTAGTACATGTAGCTTAAAGGTCTAACCTTGTCATTCATTTTAGATTTATGAACAAAAGATCAAAATATCTTTCTTCTATGTAGATAGTATCTGTGATTTTACATGGCTTAAACATACTATATTAGACATTAATCCTTCTGAAAATTCAATAGTGGATGAAACAAAGTCATTTTTCATAAATTAGAATAATCTAAATTACATAATCATTAGGTAATAATAAAAAAAATAATAATAATTAATGTAATAATGAAATATTATAATACGTGTTAAATACTGTGGAAAGTATGTGGAAATTATTATCTAATAAATATATTACGTGCTTCTATTAAGTTGACAATACATGAGTTTTCACAATAAAGCTCCTTATTTATTATTGAATCTTACACAAGATATTTAACTATTTCACAGAAATTTCGAACTATTCATGTATTCTTGCAATTTCACCTTTAGTCGACATAATACTTTTTTCTTGGCTTTTAAAATTCTCACTTCCATTGGACACTTTACATCGGAAGACTGAGTAGGAGTGAGGGTCAATTGTACATCTGCTCAGTGTAAACGACATAACAATCCTTACACTGCATGATATATAAGAGCTATCTGCAGAACAACTGTAAGGAGAAATATAAATTCCCAAGTTCTGATACGTTTTGAGGATGTATGACCCTGTGATGTTAGTCTTTGCAAGTTCTTTCCAATCTCTGTTGTTGTTTTGTCGGATTTCCATAACCACTTCAGGAATAATATTATTTCTATTAGAGATTTCATGGTAATCGCAGGAGAGGGTAACGTTATTTTCCCCGATTATAGTCGTCGGGCTCACAGACAAGTACCAAGTCCCTGTATGAATAATATACATTTTGTGAGAAAGGTCCAAATGGAATACTGTGGAATCATTAGATTTCATGGTGGCTCAATTTTCGTGGAATTCGTGGGTACCTCTGATCCACGAATTTACATTCTCCACAAATTATTAGATTAAGGTTACAAAGTCATACTTCCTTTTGTAGGTATTAGAGAATACACAAAATTAAGTCCCCACGTGCCAGTAAATTTACGTAATCCGCAAAAATTGCCCCCTGCAAATTTTAATGATTCCACAGTACTATTTCTATCAATGCATGCTACCTTAAAGGACAAAAAAGTATTGACATACCTTTACAAAATGGACAGAACACGATAAACAAAATCAACACATCCATCGCTAGAACGGGGAAGTAAAATTGTGTTTTAATGTCCCTGTTGATAAAATATCTTGATAAATGTTAAAAAAGTTTTTATGGAGATTTAAAGACGGGCGGTACTGGTAGTACTTAATATATATGCTTTGCCAGCCTTTATCTTTGGATACTTGCACACATTTGACGCGAACTATTTATAGTCTACAAGAACTTTTGTTTATTTCATATGTATGAATTTTAATGCATTTAGTGCGTTCAGCAAACTAAGGGAAAAAGAACAATAAATTAAATCTAGCCTTTTTACTATATGAAAGTAAAGGAAAAAGAACAATGAATTAAATCTAGCCTTTTTACTATATGAAAGTAAATCTTATAGTTTTTTCATATTTATTTAACCCTTAACCATTAATTTAAATGAGTATTTTAAATACTTAAGGCGTCGCAAACAAAATATAAAGTTGAAATTTTCCGACTTCCGCACAAATCGGGAGAAGAGCAAACACGGTTATCCAAAATCATCAGAGGTGGGGCCATGTGTCATGGAGGAGTAGGCATCCCCTGTCGACAGGTGACACCCGCTGTATGCTCCTTGTCACGATCGGGAAAAAACGAAAAAAATCCGTAGACAATCTAGTGTATATAAAATGGCCTAACAATTAGTATGAAAAACGTCAGTCAGCATTTGACTTAGTGATAAGTTGTATTTGCTGACAAAGTCATTGTAACGACCATAAAACTTGCAAAATGATAACCTCAAGCGAGATTGTTGATATCCTTGTTTCATCAATTTGATTGTCGATGGCTTACCTCGTTTGAGAAATTATTCATACGTAGAGCATACTCTTGCTTGTCGAATCAACTGGGAGACAAAAACACCATTTGCAGGTGATAAGGGTATATTGCTACATAAGTAATGGACGTTGACGATTCAAAAATTGAATTCATCACGTGTATCTTTAAGCTCTGTTGTTAGGTTATCATTAACGTCTTTTTCTAGAAGATTATCCAAATATGAAACAGATGCGTCAGACTCTTTTGTATCTTTTATTTCAAACTCACTGGGACATATACTGTATACAGGATTATTTTCGCCCTGTATTATTTTCGCTCTTTCACACTTGAACACAATTTTGTGCCGTTTTGAATTCGCTCAGTCAAAGTTTTGTTTAAGAAATAATACTGTCTTCTTTGAATTCGTCATGTCTTAAATTCGCCCACTTGTGTCGACCGTGTCAAAAATAAAATGTAGTGTAGGCGAACCTTTTCCTGTATACAGTATAGAGTTGACATATTGATAGAAGTAACTATTATAAATTGATAGTACGTCGTCGATATATCTTAATGTCAAGTTGAAGGCCACGGCAAGTGTTTTCTTCTTCTAATGTAGATGATTTTGAATAAATTCTGCTTCATATGAAAACAAAAATAGCAAATACGGAGGCGCAATTGGTATCCACGGGAATTGCAACATATTGTAGGAAGACCTTATCACCAAACACTACATGGATATTGTCAATCAGAAACTCAAGCATCTTTTTAGTATTAAATTTAGAGTACCTGGTTGTACAACCAGAATGTTTTTTAACAAAATAATTTTGCAAATGACCATTGATAAAGTAAGCATATTTACAAGTTCCATCACGTTTGTATCACGTTTGTATCATGCCAAAAAACCTGGGGCCAGCTTTACAAAAGAACTTACGACTAAGATCAAAATTTAATTATGCTAATAACTTTCTAATTTACATTAAACAGAAAATGGTTTTGATATCTTCAAAAGGTATGTAGAAAGATACTTTTACGCTAGCAAGTTTAAACAGAATCATTAATTATGCAAAATTTTATAATTAACTTAAGTTTTTGGTCTTAGTCGTACGTTCTTTTGTAAAATGGGCCCCTAGACTTTAATTTTTCGTGAGGAATGGTTGTAAAAGTGTATAAAAAATTGTAAGCAATTTTTATGTAATTGATTTTGTTAAAATTTTGTGATTTCAGTTTTTTTAAAGTTCCTTGGAGTTTCTAAGTATCCACATTTAATTTATACCACTTATTGAATATACTGTTGTACAGCACTCCTGAAATTTCCCCTTAACTGCTTTAAATATTTTCAGTGAGAAGTAAAGAAAGAGAATTGGGGAACATTTACAGGAACCAGCTATGTATCTTTGTTTGAAAGGATTTTTATAAATTTGAAATCCAATACAAGTATGTTAATTCAAATTCTAATTGATTGTTTGGAATATTAAAAATATTTTAAACTGACATATGGTTTTGAGACCCCCTGCCCCCTTAGAAAGGGAGCTAGGGGTATAAGTTGGATTTCCACTTGCAGAATAAAATCTAAGCTCTTTTAAAATGCAATTCAAATAATGAGCCTCACAAACATAACAATGTCGTTACCTTTTGTCAGTGGGGACCAGTAAATACGAGGGTGATCACAAGTTCGCAAACTAATTGAATTACTTCCATAAAAGAAATAAATTTAGGTTTCATTCTTTACTATTTTTCAAAGTAGTTTCCTCTGGTGTTAATGCACATCTGCAAACGTTCTGCCCAGGCGCGCAAAACACGTGGTCCAGGCGGTCACGTGACATGGTCCGTAACGTACTGTTCACAGCAGCTGACATTTAGGCGTCTTATTTCTTACCATGCAGTAAATTTTTATAACAAGTATAATCCATTTGTCACAAATTGCAAAATCTCGGCAATTAGATGGGTGGATAAGGATATCTTTTCCCAGAATGAGCATGGTGACTCCTCTGTCTTGTGTATGTCGTTTATACAAAGTGGATCAAGTATGGGCGTCTTTTCTTTATCTTATCTGGTATGCTTAAAGTAAATATGTTAGGAATTTAATATCTATTTTATTGTTAAGATATTCTACTTTTTTTCTAACTGCAACTTAGTGATCTTTCAGAACAAATTGCTCAACAAAGGACACATCTCTTTCCCAGCCTAATTTCATTGGGCATCAGAACGAATATCATTTTTAACCATCTCCCCTTATTCACTAAAACAATCAATCAAATTAATGATTGAACTTCTGACAAGTCCTTTGTCTTCATAAACCTTGTACAAATTATTACATGCTACTGCAAAGGAATTTCCAAGATTTACGTGAAACTTTACATCTGTTCCTTGCTCGAGAACGACTGAGTCAACGTTTTTTTTTTTTTTTGTCACAAGTCATATACATATTAACGTCATTTTCACAATGTGACGTCATAACATGGAGCAAAATATTATTTAACATCTTCAATTTATAGAACATATTAATGACTATGTGTGTGCCAAATTTCATTCTGATCTGAGTTCCAGTTTTTATTTTTGTTTTTTTGTTGTTTAACGTCCCTCTCGAGAATTTTTCACTCATATGGAGACGCCACCACTTACCGGTGGAGAGTTGCAAATTTTGACCTATACTCGGCACTCAGGGCCATTGAGCAGTAAGGGATTTTCTGTTTTTGTTTGTTCTTTACATCTTTCTAATCAAGGCATAAATTAGAATGGCTCCAGTTTTAATAAACAATTTATCACTAAGTCAAAGTTTAAGAGTTACCATTTGTTTGTATGAATAGTCGCTTGGTTCTTTTTTTAGTACAGTCAGGTCCAACAGAAGAGATATACCTCTGATTTGATACCTGCAATATATATTATCAACTGATTTTGAAAGACCATGCAGAGAAAAGTTAGAGCAATCTCAAGATGTCGGCGTCCGTCTGTCTGTTCATTTGTGTGTCTGTAATTTTTTTCTTCTATTTTTTTAATTCCAAAAATGCCACTTCGTCGTCCGTTTTGGTCCAATTTCAATAAAACTTGTCATTATTAAATGTATCATTATTTCAATTAAATTCAAGGGGCAATGTTGCAATGCTTACTTAAAGAATTCGGTGATGATCATTGATAGATATGATTTGATTTTAATAACACTTGGTACATTTGTAAGGTACATTATGCGATAAAATTCTGTATAATGACTTTTTATTTCAACTTGTGATGTTGACATGTAAAAAAAATATTTGTGAAATCTACCATTGTTTTAGTGAAGTTTTAAGGCTTAAACACGTATTTGTGTTTTCGATCGCACGTTGAGCAGCTTCCTCCATGGTTAAATTTCCAGAAGTGGGTGGGGGACCCTGTGTCAGTACAGAAACCCATTTAAGACCTATCAAAATATTTTTGAATTCGATATGAATTGTCGAAATTGATATAACGAATTAAATTTGCTAAATCATTTTTTTAATTCGTTATAATGGATTCAGTCTATTATAGAAAAATGTTGAATTTGTTATAACGAATTCAATTATTTATTATAACGAATTTAACACGTTTTAACGAATTCTAAAACTTATTATAACAAATTAAATTCGTTGAAACGAATATCTTAATTTATAATGAATTAAATTTGTTTGAACTAATTCGACAATTCGTTATATCGAATTCATACATATTTTGCTATAGGTCCTTATTGTTGAATATAATTAAAGGAATTTAATTCGTTATAACAAATTTTAGAATTTGTTTAAAATAAATTTAATATGTTATAAGAAATTTTTGAATAAGTTATAACGAACTCAACAAATTTAATTCGTTATGATGAATTCAAACAATTGTTATAGCGAATTCAATCGGTATAATAAATTCGAGAATTCCAAAAATCGAATTTAAAGCAATTTTTTAGGTCCTAAATGGGCTTCCGTAGTGATAGTGTATGTCCTGCGCACAAAATTGGATTAAATAAATCGTATTTTCAATTCCAATCTTTTTTTTCTCGCACACTTTATTTTGATATAATTAGCTGAAACAAACAGTGACAAATGGGAAAAAACAATTATGCCATTGGACTTCTCATTATTGTTTTATGTACCTACTTTTTTACAAAAGTGTTTTACATTTTTTATGTCTTGATCTTATATTGGAAAATGATTACAGATAATTCTAACACTTTGTTTACATACGATCAAAGGTAAACATGCATGGCCGTAGGAACCGGGGGGGGGGCACGGGGGGGCCCCCACCCCAATAATTTTGCCGATATATAGATTACTATAGTAAACATAGATACTATAAGCATGTGCCCCCTCAATAAAACCGCCTGATGACCTTTTTTTTTTTTTTTTTTTTTTTTTTTTTTTGCTTGTCAAGGAATATTTGGTAGTTGACGTCAACTGAAAAATGTTTGGCTGTGCCCCCCAAACTGAAATTGTATCCTACGGGCCTGACATGTATCGATGGATGTAAAGAGTCAGAGAACAATATGACTATTCAAACAATAACAATGCCGAATAATCGCAAATATCACCACTAATACGAGCTTGGTCTAGGAGAAATGAGTTTATTTCAGTAACCCTAGTTATATTTATTTATTCCGGATAATTTACGTACATTCGAATATATGTAAATTTTCACCCTTAGTCACAAGCTATCATTCCGGATAATTTAGGTCCATTTGTACATAGTCTAATAATAAGTTCTTTTTTACCTTCTTTTTCGAAGAAATCGATTAAACGGTATATTATCATGGAAAATTTTAGGAAGTTAAATTGTGGCAATGTTTTAAATTTTAACCACCCACTCTCCTCTTGTTTTTAGAACAAATACTGCTGCTTTTTGTTATGTCATTGTAGCTGAAGACTGCCTGCTTGGTCCAGCTTCCACAACAACTTATATCGCGGTGGTGAATTATGTGTGTTCGCATATTCCGTAAAGACAACTTGCTTGGTCCAGCACCTACATCAGCCTATGTTACGATGGTGAATTCTGTGTGTTTGCGTATTCCGTAAAGAAAGCCTGATTGGTCCAGCGTCCACATCAGCTTACAGTGTATGTCAAGGTGGTGAATTCTTCCGTGAAGACTGCCTGCTCGGTACAGAGTCCACTTCAGCCTATGTCGCAGTAATAATTCTGTGTGTTTGCGTATTCCGTCGCACCTCGACGCAACTGGAGGAGTGCAACACATATTCTTACGCTCATTCCATTGTTTATCCTATTGCACATGTAAATTGAAATTCAGGATTTGAATCTGGGCATTGGCTTGTCATTGACAAGCAGTTGACTTGATTGATATTGAATTGTTTGATTGATAGATGATTGATTGATTGAACTTGATTGATAATTGAAATGGTGACGTTCATGCACTCGTGACCTACCCACTGCAAGATCCGCCCGATTTGGATCGTCGCATTTGTTGTATTGATTGTTGATTGTGGGGCAGCCCTGTGGTAGCCCCGGCAAATTGATCACCGCGGCCAGAAGCGCCAAATGAAACAAGCAAAATATTATCTCTGTTGTTTGTTTGATTTATAGGGAATCTGAGATAAATGAAATTGTACATGCTTTTGGCTTCATATGAAGCCAAACGAAATTCATGTACATCAATTGTTTCTGAGAACCATTCACAAGCTATCTAAGCGGAAAAAAATTATGGGTTTTTTCTTTCCTAACGACACTTTTCAATGAGGAAATTATTTTGATAAGCTTTGATAATGGAAACGAATTCAACTTGTGAACACTATTTTTTTTTTTTCAAACCAGTAGGATACTAGTACTGAAGTGCTTCCTTATTGCCGACGTGTCCTCGTATAGCTCAATTTTACATGGATTTTATAATAGGTGACGTTCATAGTTTGTCTCTCTCTCTCTCTCTCTCTCTCTCTCTCTCTCTCTCTCTCTCTCTCGCACGTGCGCGCAAAGGAAATAATTTGTTTTTTAATTTTGCAGATTGAACCAAGAGACTCCAGTTTATAATTAAGTTATTTAACATTTTGACTAAGTAGGTATATGATATAAAAACTTACAATACTCACTGATATGTTATCCATGTGCATAAGTTACCATTCTCTATAGATCATACAAGATTTATCGAAGGGCATAAAGAAGAGGATTCATTATTGAAGAGTTGAGTAAGGTCTGTATGATTCAAATTATTGCTTGTTTGAAAATAAAAATAACATACTGTAATTGGGAATAATGCAGCGATGTGTGTAATGTTTAATAAAAAACGAGGGATATCAGACATTATTTTAATATTTGAAGACTGGTGGTCAATCAAAATATCATCTGCTCAGCTTGTAGTCACTTGGTTGTCTGCAATTTTTCTCGGCTCTTTTCAATACGTGGTAGACGTCCTTAATGAGTTGTGCATTTTTTTTATTTTTTAAGCGGGAAAAAAGTTTAATTTTAGATCACACTAATATAAACTTACAAGAATTATTTTTATCTGGATCTCATTTTTTTTTACCAAAAATATGTTTAAACAAGCTTTATTGTCTCTTGCTATAACGATTCATAAAAAATATAGCATTTGCTAGTCAAATTATATTTTAATAAAGGAAATTATTTATTTATTTATTTTATTTTATTTTATTTTATTTTTTATTTATTTTTTTTTTTTTTTGCATGAATCCTTTTAGGCTAGTATTTGAATATGACAAGAGCATATGCAAAGTTGTCGATATTTCATGTTCATGGACCTTTTTTCTGATCTCGCTTACAGTTCAATATATTATTGAATTTCCTTTCAATCAATTTTTTGGCAAATATTTTTTTGTTGTTGTTTCGGTTTACTTTAATTTTTTAAACATTTCTGTCTATAACATCAAATAAGCTACCTAATAACAATTAACTGATTACTAATGTTGTAAAAATTCAGAATCATTTACATTGTGCATTATATCACATCGCGTCTACGTATGGTTACAGAAAAATTCAATGTACATGTTCGGTTTTATAGTAAAATATTGATGTAAACTCAAACTACAGGCAGAAATAGGGATAAATTAGATAATATATATCAATTATTAATAGATTAACAATCAGGAACGCATTTAGGATGAGTGACAGATACATGTATATAATTCGAAATGTTACCGGAATGACACTGTAGTCGGGAAAAAACATCATTATTTGCAGGAATTTCCTTGACTTCCGGGTTTTGTGGACAATCCTACTTGTATAAATGTACGTATTTTATCCTATTCTATCCTTTTTGAGAGCTGTGATACACAATGTAAAATAGGGAAAAAATGTTAAAAAGATCAAAACAATGCTTTAAATTGTAGAGAGCTATCTGGGTGAGAATAAACTCATTCTCAGCTATGTTTAAAAAAGCGATAGGAAAAAAGTTCTAAATGTTTTTCTTTAAATGTATTCGGTTAAAATTTTACTGTAACAAAAGTAACTGTATGTATGTACATGCAGGAAAAACAATTTAGACATGTGATGAATAGGTTTGTGTAGTTGTTGTTACATTGCATATATCAGCTATATGTCCAAGCTATTACGTGTGGCTACTAATTAATAAAAATACCTGCATTAAATGCCAAGGTTGATGGGAGTTTTACTTCCTCATTATTGTGTTTTGTTTGTTCTCATTCAAATAGGAATATTTATCTTCAGAGGATAAGAATAGTAAATTTACATTCTCATTCTTTATGACACCTATCTACAAGGTTTTTGGGTCATCAAAGGAGGAAAATGTCGCCTAGAATACCAACATTAACTCTGAATTTCCGAATAAACTGATGATTCTATAAAATGGTTTGACACTACACATTGTAGTGTAAACTTGTGTGACATAAGTTTGGAGAAAATACTCAAACTTATTTTAACTGAAATATGCATTATTTTAAGTAGTAAAGAGTGAAACGCCGACACAGAACTTAAATCAAATTATACTGTAATTCACGACGTTTGATAAAATGTAGCCTTTTATATTACATGTACTGTGGAAACCGCAATAGAAAATTATTATTCATTTTCTTCTCTTCTGGGTAGGTAAAAGTGGTTAGTGTTAGTTCACAACATAAACACAAAAGTAATCCGAGCACCTTCATCTGTTGAGGCGAAGTCCTTTTCTGAAATTTTATATTCATAAAATTTCTTTTTCAAAAACCTATATCAAAAAAAAAAAAAAAAAGAAAGAAAAAGAAAAACCTGAGGTAAACTAATTTTTAATTTGATTTGATAATAATAATATATATATATATATATATATATATATATATATATATATATATATATATATATATATATATATATATATATATATATATATATATATATATATATATATATATATATATTTGCTTTCAAATGAGCTATCGTATGTAAACAAAATGGACACAAGCACTACCTAACTATCTTCTTACCTATATAAAATTCAACGGAAATCTACATTTTCATACTTGTTAGGGATTTCTTTTAGCACAGTTACCAAATTAAGCCAATTGTATTTTTTCCCTAACATTTATACTTTAGAAAATTGTATTTCAGTTATGCAAACCTGCTTTTTAGGTCTTTTTATGCCTTTTACATCATTTTACATATTTCTTAACCACCTTGAACAATATAATATCATTAGCCATCTGTAAAATAATCTATTTCAAGTTTGTTTGGTTTTTTTTTTAAATTAGTAGTCATAGTCAATTTAATCATATTTGATTTACCATGCAAATGCCTGAAAAACACTTTAATTTTCTATTTCAAAAATGTGTTTTCACTCATTTCTAGGTACCTGGAATAAAAATACACACGTGGTTTATTTGATTTTTGTTATTCTAATTAATAATTTTTTTGTGATATACATACAATACAAGTAATGAGATACTATACACACATATGCAATATATATGTACAAAATATGCAGATTTTGTTCAAACGTGTTCCATTGTAATAAATCAACCTCATTATTCTTAGAGTCTCATAATTTCATTTTTCTTTTATGTATATGTCATTATATATTGTATTTTCATATCAAGAAAGAAATGTCATTGATCTTTTTTTTTAAATATCTATAATTTCAGATCTTCATAGTCTTGTTGTTCTCCTTCAATGTGCAACTCATCATAGTCACATCTGTAGAAAAAAATGAACTGTGTTTTTTTAATGATCTAATAATATAACAAAAAATTAAACTTTTAATCTAAGCACTAAATTGTAATAATGAAATTGTAATTTTTTCTTGTTTTTATTGAAAATAACTGTATCGATTACAAAAACTATCAATAAAAGGTTCTTCAGTCCGATTTAGTTTAATTTAGTTTTAATTATGATCACTATGAGTGGAATAATATCACACAAATTTCATATTATACATAAAAAAAACGAATATATATATATATATATATATATATATATATATATATATATATATATATATATATATATATATATATATATATATATATATATATATATATATATATATATATTAATGCAATAAGTATTTTGATAGCCCAGTTACACAGTAAATTGCTTATTTCTTTCCATAATCCTCTCATCACTAGAACACCATATCTTATCCTCCTTAAATGAACAAAAAGTCTGTAAAACAGTTTGTCGTGTGTTGCCACCTTTGTGACGTTTAATAATTTGTTTGAAATTCTCAAAAGTATTATTAACAATGGCATATAATTTTAGCAGACACAAAATATAAATATGAGAAATAAACCAATTTTGTAAAGGGAGATAATCCAAATTCCCAGAAATTACAACTTAGACTTAACAGAAAAATCATGAAAATGGGTCTGAAAACGCTTAAAATATAAAATTACAACCAAAAATTTTGGCGGAGGCGGGGTGGAAGGAGGTAAATAACAAACTTGAAAAAACGTCCGTCCTCCAAGGCTGTAGGTGGGAGAAGAGGCAGAGTGACGCACCGCGTGGCCAGAATTTTAATTGCTTGATTTTGATTGGTCAATCTCTGCCTCTCCTAAGACATGAAACAAAATGACCATTATAATACATCACTATACAATATTTCAGACTTGAACATTCAAGGAGGACACTTATTGATTACAATAAAAAAATTTAAGTAAACTTAAATTTATTTATATTAATGCAATAAGTATTTTGATAGCCCAGTTACACATTACATTGCTTATTTCTTTCCATAATCCTCTCATCACTAGAACACCATATCTTATCCTCCTTAAATGAATAAAAAGTCTGTAAAACAGTTTGTCGTGTGTTGCCACCTTTGTGACGTTTAATAATTTCTTTGAAATTCTCAAAAGTATTATTATTATTATTATATATATATATATATATATATATATATATATATATATATATATATATATATATATATATATATATATATATATATATATATATATATATATATATGTTGTTTAACGTCCATCTCTCGAATTTTTCATTTATATGGAGACACCACCACTTGCTGGTGGAGGGCTGCAAATTTTGACCTACACTCAGCACTCAGGGCCATTGATCAGCGTTTTGCGTGCCAGCACCTACTGGGACACGAGACCTCGTTTTATACGGTCTCATCCGAAGGACCGGTCTCCACATCCCAATTGGATTCGAACCTGCGTCGTAAGGATTAACTCCTAACACCACAACTATAGAGCAAACGCTCTAACCACTGCGCCACTCGGGCAACCTTTGTGTATATATACTATAGTAACTTGTAGTTATATTTTCTAATGCACAGAAAGAATTATTTTTCTTTTAGATAATAGTTGTAAGGAAATTATTGTTGTCACTTACATTTCAGGTTCATCTATGTGTTTTGATGTTTCTACTTCATTCAAATTTTCGTTTTTTAAAGCTTCATTTTCATAAAAGCTTTGTCTTTGCACTGCCAAATTGCACTCTGCTTCTTCATACAACCCTCTTGGATAGACAAAAATAAGTTTGGTTAACGGTTTGAAAGGCATCATAGACTACCATTTACATTGAGTAAATTGATTTGGCGGGAGTATCAAAATCACTCATACTTACTGTGTATCATCTTCAAATTCTTTTTCATTTTTAGTGTCTGCAAACGATAAATGTCTTTAATGATAAGGATGCGAATAGCATTTTGGGAAAAATTTTTTTTTTAAACAAAGCAGAAATGATAATTAAAGAAATTTGAAAAAAAAATGATACAAAATTTAAATCTCAAAATTTAAATATCATTAACAACTAGAAAAAAAACAAGTGTATTAGAAAAACAAGTGTATTAAATCAATCAATAAATAAATGAATATTATTTGATGTATTTTGACTAAATAAATCAAATAAGTAATTCATTAAAATTATTATGTATGTGAAAACAAAAACAAAACTAGCTGAATGAAATGAAGTGATGAAGTGTGAAATTTCAAACTACCTGTCTTAATTGAGTTGCTTATAGAACTTCTTTTAATTGGTTCTTCAATATATCGTACACTTGATTTTGATACACTGTGCAAAAGTTACAAATTACTTTTGTTATCAAATGAATAGATGTCATTTATGTAGAAAATATTTTGAAATGTTAAAAAAAATCACAATGAATTTCAACAAATTTTTCCTTTAAGGGCATATGATACTTATTTTATAAGCAAAAGTTGTTTTTTTTTCTATGAAAATATTGACTTCCTTAGCAAAATAATAATCAGCTTGGCATATTTATTTAATTTAATATTTATTTCAGAATAAAGTGAAAGGAAACATACCTTTTCGTTGACATTGATTGTGAAGGCACTGAAAAAAAATTTACAGTTTAAATATAGAAATAAAAAATTTCTTACTTGCCACAAAATTTAATTTATTTTCGTAAGTTCTGTCCTACAAATATATCATACAAATATTTACAGGGTTCTTTGTTAGTAAGATATGATTGTTAGTAAGATACGGTCTTTTAACATCAATAATATTATCATCACTGTAAAATCTGTAGACCTATGACGCCTTTATCGTAATGGAAAATATTGATTGATTTATTTTATGTTGTTTTTCGTCCCATTCGATAATATTTTATTCAAACAGAGACGTCGTCATATACCGGTGATTGACTTCAAATTTAGACCTATGTTTGGCACTCTAAATTGAGCAATTGGAATTCTTTATTGTGTCAGCGCTCATCGTAACAAGGGACCTCGGTTGTTAAGGTCTCATCCGAAAGACCCCCGACTTTCACTTCTTGTGCCATGAGTTTGGCGAAGGAACAGTCACTACCTATGTTTACGTCTTAGGTTTGACGTAGAATCGAATCCGGGCCTCTTGATCATGAAGCGAACGCCCTAACACTAGGCTATGTACCGTGAGTGATGGAAAAATGGTGTCTATGTATAACTAGAACAGCTCATCATCAGTAGGTGTCAAACATTATCAATAAAATTTGGGATTCTCAGCACTTTTTTCGACAAGAAGTGATTCATGTAAGAAACAAAAATTAAATTCTCTTTTAAAATCTTTTATGAACCATTTACTAGTAACCAAAATACAGAAATGCAGTGATTTGTCCCAAAGGGGCGCAAAATAGCCATTGATAGATACAAGTTTGTTGCAGCATAAAAGTCACGCTCTGCTTTTATCGCTATTTCTATTGCTCTGGGAAGTTTGAATTTTGATTCTTAGTGATTTATGCATAAAGTCACACAAAACTAACAAGGCTAAGGTGAAGCAATTGCGTCGCGACCATTAAAAAGTTAATTCGTTATACCATAACTTTTAGCAATGGAGTTTTGCTGACCTTCGTCAACTATCAAGATTTCGGGTAACATCAGCTCTTCAAGATCGTTACACGATGATTTTGTATTTGTAAAATCCTAATTTAAAGATGTCAAGCAGTTATTCATTCAAATGTTGGTCACAAGCAGAAGAAAGGTCTTCCATTAATTACATCCATAATTAAAACAATATTAATTGATAACATAATATTAAAAACAATAATTACATATTGGTTGTTCTTTAAGCTTCTTACAATGTAACTGCTAGCAACATTGCGTAATGCAATGTAACATATACTGTGCATAGAATAACGGGTTAGAAGTTTAGATTAGTAAAATTATATATACATATACCACGTAGATAGTTTGAAAAACTTCAAGATTTTTTTTTCTTAATACGCCTTCTACTCTTTCTGCATTAAGTAAAAAATGTTAAAAATAGATATTTTAATTATTGCTTTATTATTATTATATAAAAAAAATAGTTATATAAGGTTAGCGTTAAATAAAAAAAACGAGAAGATAACGAACAGTCGTCGATTACAAAACATCTACGAAATTGAATATAAATCTGTAAACAGGGTATAAAACAATGACCCTTGGAAATTCCAGAAAGTAGGAGTAGGTGCCTAGATGGAGTAAGCATCCCTTGTCGACCGGACATACCCTCCGAACCCCTATGTATTGACCAGTTAATTCATAGGAATGAGCCGTAGTCAAATGTAGTGTAAAATGTGTATAATTACCTGAAATAACTTTATTCACATCTTCTGATACTTGAAATTGATGGTTGCTCCTGAAATTTATGTATATTCTCAACATTGTCGATTTATTGAATGCTCTCAATATTGTACAGTACAGGAAACTAATTTTGTTACAGCATCGATGCTGATTTTAATACTTCCTTTGCTTGCTGATTTAATGCTGGTAATCCTTATCCTGATGTTGTTTTATAATTAGGTCAATGCTACCGGAAGTAGCATCATGCTACCGGAAGTAGATAATGAATTTCAGCATTGCCGTTTAAAGCAATAAAAGTGCCTTTTACAATTATTTGATCATAATATCTAACTATGTATCAGTAATGTGAATACTTTAACCAATATTCTTTCTTTCTTTTTTAATTTTTTACCGAATTAAAACTCATTGATTTTCTGATGCTAGTAGGATAATGCTGATTTTATGCAGGTCAATGCTGGTTTTATCCTTTGCTTGCTGATGCTGATCCTGGTAATGCTGTTTTTTACATGCTGATGCTGATGCTAGCTTGATCCTGATGCTACTAATGCATATGCTGATGCTGGTTTATGTAACAAAATTAGTTCCCTGCACTGTACCAAGCAGTGTAAAGTAATAAATAAAGGATGTTTTAGAAAGCAATACAAAAGATATAAAATGTTTGAAATTCATGAACATTTCCTGCATTTAAAAAAGTGTTTAAATGACGAAGGTTTATCATTCATCTACTTTTGATAATCTCTTAATTGTGCGTACCTCTCAATCTTGAACACAATGCCTAAAAAACGTAATTGAATTAAAAATGATTAGTATTGTCAAACATATAGCTAACAAGTATTTCTCCGATTGTTACTGTTTTTAATTTGACAACCACTATTATACACAAATCCACAACGTCTCTAATTTATTTCAAAAGAAAATTCCATAGATCCATAAATTACATGTATATTAACTGATATTATAATTTTGTAACATGCAGTGTCTCAATTAAAAAAAAAAAACAAGTATGACTAACCAAATATGGTCAATTTTCCTCTTCTGTATGTTATTATCACAAGAGCAACAACTGTTATCAGAACCAAACACAGCAACACGGATAAAACGGCAACAGAGGCAGAACTTCTTTTTGTTTCAGATGGGATCGTTTGGTGGGCTTAAAAAGAGAGAGAAGAAAGAAAACATTTGTTTCTATTCGAAAATTAGAGCCGACGGGTACTTAAATGCATAGTAGTAAAAAAAATATGATTACGTTTTTGATGTCATGAATACAGATTCAAAAATGTCACATAAATGTCGATTGTTTAAGGCATACTAGTAATTGTAAAATGTACGACACACTTTTAACCTGAATTAGAGGAAATACATTTTCTACTTATCAAATAATCCCTCTTTTTGCAAAGTACATCGTTGTCTTCAGTTCATTTAAAATAGGTAGAGCAAAGCAAAATCTCATTCACTTATTTCACAAACATAAAATATTACCATTTATCCAAATTTTGTGACTTGTAAAACTTAACCCAGATCCACACAAGCTGGAAGATGAAGCAGAAATTTCACAGGAAAAGGTCAGGACCTTGTCATACTCCGTTACATGATAAGTTATTCTACTGAACATTATGATTTCTCCATTCTTATTTGATGAAGACTTTATTTCATCTTCTTGTGTGACAACTTTGGTCCAGTTAGCATTTTCTGTCTTTTTGATACACCAGTTAATCGTCTAAAAGAGAATATGCAGAAAACAAGAAAAATTATAAAAAAAAAAAAAAATAAATAAATAAATAAATAAAACTCATTTAAACTCAGAGTCAATGTTTTTCGAATGACTTAGCTTGAATCTACTAGACACAGAGAAGTTTTAGAATTTTTAAATACATTTTTTTTCATAACGATATATATCTACATTTACCTGTTCTTTAGTTGTGAATGAGGATGCGCTACACATAAGATGAAAGGTTCTACCAATTCCATGGGTATTGAAATGTTCATTTATGACCCCATTTTCGTCGTAAAGCAATACAGGAGATACCTTCCACTGTCCCTCAGCTTCTCAAAAAGTATAATCACAACATATACAGAAAAAATGTCAATAAATATATTTAACAATTAAGCTTGATTATCATGATGTGTAATTTTAATTTATATAATGTAATTACCCTCTGTCGAAATGTTCGTGTTTATAAAAATTGTTGACTTTGCACTCCCTTGTCCACATTCAGCATTGTATGTATTGTATCCCGATTCACACATAATTTCAAAGTTTGTATCATTTTTCATGATATGGTAAAATATTTCAGATTTTTGTATATTTGTGCATCCATCTCTGCTGCTCCATACCAAGACAGTGTTTGGAGGATCTTGTAAGGTTATTTCAGTAAACTTTCCAGAGGTTTTCTTGCACCATCTGATATTCTTTAAAAACACTTTATCAATTATTAAAAACTAGTTTGCTAATAATATAATAGCATTCATCTTCATATTTAAAACATTTTTCATCAAGATTTTGCGATCAAATGTTGGTTTTTGCCTATAATCAATACGAAACGCATGTAACCCCCTCCCCTCAGTCACACATTTTAACACATATAATATACTGGTACCCAGCAATCACACACTTTAACGCACTTTTCATTTTTTGACGTTTTCTACTTTGAATATGCGTAAAGATTTGATGGTTTGAAAATAAACGATTAGTTAATAAAAGTTGTCATTGTATCCTAAAACATTTAGCACAGAAGTTATTTTCCCCAATTTCAAATATCCCAGTCGTTCGTTTAATTCGACGAAACTTCGGAGGCGAGTCAATTTATGAAAGCCTTTCAATTGATTCTTCTGTTATTTATAATAAAGAAAATCCCCACTGAAACCCCGACAGTCATCTGCTTTAGAAGGTGTCGATATCCTCCAATTTGTGCATGAGATGGGACCCTCGACCTGATCCCTCTTATGTATTTTATAGGTCCGTGTTTGCTCTACTCCCAATTTGTATTGTTTGAATGAACGTTTGAACTTGTTTACTGTTTGTTATATTCATATTTCATACATAAATTAACGAATTCGGTAAATAAGAAGGAGTCTTTTAAAGGGTTGTTGTTTGATGAAGAGTTTATACAAATATTGACAGAGGAACGAATAAAAATACGACAGAAGTACATCTACTCGTACAGTGGAGAAAAAAAATTTCTTCTTTGATTCCCATTCCTTTTTTTTTTTCTAAAAATACAACCTTAAGCGATTTCTTTTCTGCTTTACAATGTGAATTACATGGAATACACATACACAAAATATAAAAGAAAAAAGAAATGGCGAAAATCATGCTGAAAGACAAAGTAAAATGTTTGTTTATATAAATCTTCATTTATATTAATTTTATTATCAAATCCTCTTTTCCTATTTCAAAAGAAGATAAGGAAAAAAACTATTGCACTTATGCCTGTGAATTTACTTACTTCATTTCTATAAACACGTAGTAAAAAAGGCTTTCAAGAAAATTGTATTACTAGTGTACCGTATACTTGTTTGACATATTTAACAAAGAAAAAAAAGTAGGTAAATTGAAAGTTTTGATCCTCCAGCAATTTGAAGTTATATAGATATGTTTATAATTATATTAATTAAATAGTTAACCCCCCCCCCCCAAAAAAAAAAAAAAAATAATAATAAAAACCTACAGTAAGACTTGAAAATGCCCAATTACAAGATACAATTTTCTTGAGCACGTATGAAAACTGTAGGTCGGATGATTCCGGTGATTCTTCATTTAAAATTTGGCCAATGAGCAGTATTACAGATTATATAAGAAAAGTCTACATACGTCGCCAAGGTCAGAATATAATGATGATGTTGTTTCGATACGATAATCTGACGAAATTCTGTCACCAGCTATATTGTTACACACATGCAAGATAACAATTTGACACAATGGACAGTCCCCCTGTGGATCGAGAGTAATTTCCACCTCTGCGTCACACTCAGATATAAGCGTCAATGCGTGTAGGTGTTTCTCGCAAGGAAAGGAGGTGGGGTGAGGGGGTAGGGATTTCAGCTTACTGCGATCTAAATGGGAGGGCTGTTGGGATATAATTGAGATATTCTGCTTTTTTCCATTCTAATCTACGTTTTTAAATTATAACTTTAATAAGTACAATAGATAAAATTAAGAAATGTTTCAGAAGTATTGTTTATCTTTAAATGGTATAGTTATATGTCGATAGTCGACCGCAGCTAGGTAACAACTGCAGTCAAGAAATTAGATATTGAAAAACTATATTTTTTTTACCTACCAACTCCCAGTAGATTCACAGTCATTGGTAATATTAATTGAATTATATACGTCATACTTTGATTAAATTTTGGTTTTGTTATCTGCAAATGTGATTGAATTTGGACTTTAAAAACATATTTATAAAGTTAATCAGATCAGAGAAACTTCATATTGATCACAAAATATAATCCATTTACAGGCCTTACAAAACTTGTGAAAATAAATTCCATATTTCCTGATAAATACAGCTATCATAAATGCAATGTAAACAGTCTGGTTTGTTCATCAGGAGCTGATCGGAATACATCGGAACACACATGAAGGGCACGTGACAAAATCTGCTACCGAAAACCAACGCCTTCTTCCTTGTCGATGCAATGATCTTTTCAGCAAATGCAATCTATCATGAAGTCGAATGCTGACTGACGTTTTTCATACAAATTGTTAGGCTATTATTTACACACGGAATTGTCTACAGATTTTTTTCCGTTTGACCGATCATGACAAAGAGCACATTACCGGTGTGACCGGTCGACCGGTTGACAGGGGATGCTTACTCCTCCATGGTACCCGATCCTACCTTTAATGTTTTAGAGGTCCGTATTTGCTTTGCTCCAAATTGTCATTGTTTCAATGGATTTTAGAGCTTGATTACTGTTCGTTATCTCCATGCTTCATTAAAGAGATGCAGGAGTCCCTCATTAACAACACCAACAAACTGTTGGAATTTCGGATAGGCATTAATTGTGGTCCTTCTTTAGCCGTCTGTTTTTATATTTTTATGAAGTAGAATGTATTCAAAAACGTTCACATGTGAAGAAGAAAACTTCCTCTGGCCTTCAACTCAACATTCAGATACATTGATGATGTTACAAATAGCAATTAACAATAGTTACTTGGATTCAAACGTGGACTCGATTTATCCAAATAGAAGTTGAAATACAAGACATCACAGAGTCTGCCACATCTGTTTAATATTTGGATATTTATAATGACCTTGTTAACAAATGTAACCTATCTTTATATCTTACTTTGGCTGACGTGTTTTATACCAATTGTTAGGCCTTTGTTACTAAATTTGACTAAGGAGTGTTCCCTCAACTTGTTCAATACAGAGTCACGGCGAGTGTGACCGGTCGAGGGGATGCTTACTCCTCCTAGGCACCTGATCCCACCTCTGGAATTTCCGGGGGTCCGTGTTTTGTGCCTGTTTGTGGATTTATATTGTTTTTGGATTTTATGAGATCAATCACTGTTCGTTATCTTCACCTTTTTCATTCTGTAGGTACATTGTAATCATAAATGTGCTGTGGGGAAAAGGATATCGTCATCAAACAGGAATTAATGTAATACTACTATTATGTATTAGACAGCAAAAAGGGTAAAGAGTTTTATGTTCATAAAATGAAGTCACAAAAATAGAACTAAAGCAAATTTAGATATCTGCGGACATTGATAATTATGAACAGCAGAATTTCCTTATCTCGTAACTATACACGAAAAATGAATGATTTTTGTTCTTTATTCTTTTTTACGCATAATTATTTGCTTTTAAAAAAAGGAATACTGCTGCACACACACACACACACACACACACACACACACACACACACACACACAGAGAGAGAGAGAGAGAGAGAGAGAGAGAGAGAGAGAGAGAGAGAGATTAATGTGATTTGTTAGATAAAAAAAAATATAATGAACAAATAGACAAATTCAGCTAAATAAATATATAATTACGAAACAAGTATATATCCGTGCAAATACTTATATTCTCGCGTGGCTCCAGAAAAGGGAATTAAATTTTGCACTTCAACAACCATCTTTAAAATTTAATGTCAAAAATTACAGAAGTCAAGGAAAATTTTAATTTTAAGGAAAATCCTATTTTAAAATAGGTATTTCTTTTATATAATTTTCTATCCAAAACTTCTATTTTCCATATTTATTACATCACAACTAGAGAGAGCTATAGACACAATACTCTAATGCATAACATTAAGCTTATTCATTCCATTACGTAAAATACAAGTTTAAATTACCTGACTAGGTACACCATTAATGCTTTCAATTTCTCCAATACATTGAATCTGTACTACATCCCAAGCTCTTAAAGGAACCCCAACACTTGTTTGTCCTCCATTGCTGCTTCTAATAATGGTTGGGGTTCGAATTTCCCTAGGAGACTGACCTATATTTTTGCAAATTACAACAAAGGATTGTAATTATCCGCGTAGTACAAAAAGGTTTGAAATTGTTCTCGCCTACGAAATCAAACTTTCAAAAGTCAAATTAAAATAAATCGCAAATTTTCATATGGTAATAATTTCAATTCTTACATACTTTCAAATTGTTAATTAAAATCGAAAACGATTAGGGTAGCACCATTTTATTCAATTAGTATGTAAAAACTGAGATTTTAGATGGAGTCTTAAAATCCTCAAAATAATCTTGAGAAACATCATTCATGGCATTTTCATTTTGGCAATACCTACATGTATGACTAATATTGTAGGGTTATTGAACTTATGTTGCTGAATATTAGCACTACTTGGTTGTATAAATGCACGAGTCATTTGTACAGCCAACGAATGCCAATATTCCGGCACCAAAATAAATTCAATAACTACTTTATTGTATGGCTAAAACATTTTCCATAGATTTATATTAATCATTTTCAAATAACTCAACATAAATGAGAATTTTTCAGCATCAGTTATTTAAATTAAAACTCTATATCAGCGTCTGTCCTGTAAGTTGTTAATATCACATTATTCCAATGACCCTAGCAAGCGTTATTATTTGCTTATTGAAGTTTTTATTGAAACTAGTGGATACTAAATGATTAATTAATAATTTCAATTTTGTATCAAAATAGACACACCTTACCTAGCTGTCACAACCCATCATATATATTGCAGTTGAGCAGTTGATCAGATTTTAAGTCACCTGCATACGGGGTATATATCTCTCAGCTGATTCGATACGCAAGAGCATGCTCTACGTATGTACAATTTCTAAAAAGAGGTAAATTATTGACAAATAAGTTGATGAGACAAGAATATCAGCTGTCTCGTTTAAAGTCATCATTTCGTAAGTTCTATGGTCGATACAATGACCTTGTCAGCAAATACAATTTATCAGTGAGTCAAATGCTGACTGACGTTTTTCATACTAATTGTTAAGCCATTATTTACACACTGAATTGTCAACGGATTTTTCCGTTATTTCCCGATCATGACAAGGAGCACACGGCGGGTGTGACCGGTCGGCAGGGGATGCTCACTCCTCCATGGCACCTGATCCCACCTCTGATGTTTTGGAGGTCCGTGTTTGCTCTGCCCCTATTTTGTATTGTTTTATGGAGTTTTGAGCTTGAATACTGTTCGTTATCACCATATATTTCATTACAAGAGGGTGTTTGATATTTAACATTCACAATCGGAATGTTTTAGGGCATACTGCATGCATCAACAAACTAAGCGTTCAAATAAACGCCAAAATTTTAAATTGTTAAAATTCTGTAGACTTTTAGCAGATTTTTTTTATTATGGACTATTTTTTATGGACTATTTATAAGCTATATAATAATAATGGTAATTTTTTTTTTTTTTTTTTTGGGAGGGGGGGGGGGGGACTCATCCAGAAAGAATAAAAAAAATTTACGTAAGGGAGCACACACTCTCGAAATAATTATTGTTTTGAAAAGTTCAAAGAATCTCGATTAAAATACAATTCATTTCGTAAGAAAGAATGAAAGAACAAAATTTTGAAACATTGATTATATTTGCAAGCTTCAGACTTCCAATATTGTCTGATTTCCAAGCGATTTAGAGTAAGCCCTAACCCAATAAGAGGTCCTTTCTGTATTTGGATCTACCGCAAATTCTAAATACTGATTGAAGAGAGTATATATCTTGCAATAGTATTCTCTCCTCCGATTCCTCTAAATGACCACCGAATGGAAATCAGACGATATTGGAAATTGTATTGCAGCTTAAATAACATTGTTCCATGTTTTATGCCTTGCTCATAGATTTGTGCTGTTTGTAGCTATTTTTCTTACGTTTTCTTTTTTTAAAAGATCAGTGTTTCATTTTCACCTTTTGATGAACATTATATTTTGTTTTGTCATTTTTGACTGAGGATGGGTACTTTGTTAGTTTTTACAAGTAACGTTTAAAGTATTCCATCCTTCTGTGATGTCATAGTTTCTGCAAAAAGTTTTATCAGTATAAATTCATTCTCAACAGAAAATTATCCTTTAGAAAAATCGTTTTCAATAGATCTAATGAAAAATATTGTTAAGTAAAAGGAATTTTAAAATGTATATTCTCTTTATCTAATCAATTATTCAATCTTTTAGAAATGTTGCTAAGGACAATAACTCTCTCTCTCTCTCTCTCTCTCTCTCTCTCTCTCTCTCATGTATCTTAAATTAATTAAGGTATTTTCTTTATTTTACTTCTAATGTAAAAAGGTTTCTCTGATATCCACAATTCAAACATAAAACGTATAAAGTAGCAATTATTTTGAAATTTCAGCGTCAGAACGTGTATTTGAACCAATTTTTACATAATTTTTAAAATACTGTTTACTAAAAATGTACAATTTTTATGCTGACATATACGTCTGTTCTTCTGTTTGTTTACGTCTTACGTCTTAAAAAACGTTTGACAACCTATACATTGTTTTTGGCAATTATTAGTTAATTTTAACTATATTTGGGAAAACTAAATGCTGTTTTTATGCTCCTGGATCGAAAGATCCCGGGGGTTTATTGTTTTTGTCCTGTCTTTCTGTTTGTCTGTCTGTCTGTTGTCAACTTTAACCGTGCCCATAACTTTTGAGTGGTTGGAGCTACAACTTTCATATTTCACATGTATTCCTTGTGACAAGGCCTTTCTTTGGGAACCATCATATTTGACCTTTGACCTTGACCTTGGAGTTTGACCCACTTTTGCAAAATTTTATGAGACTTTTACCTTGGCCATAACTTCTGAACAGTTGGTGCTTGGGGTTTCAAATTTCACATGTGTATTGTTTGTGACAAGGCCTTCCTTTGAATACCAACAACTTTGACCTTTTGACCTTGACATAGGAGTTTGATCTACTTTCGAAAAACTTTAACATGGCCATAATTTTTGAATGGTTAGTGCTAGGGCTTTCATTCTTCACATATGTAATCCTTGTGGCAAGACCTTCCCTTGGATACCAACAACTTTGACCTTGACCTTGATATTTTACTTACTTTCAAAAATCTTTAACCTTCGCCATAACGTTTGAACAGTTGCAGCTAGGGCTTTCAAATTTCATAGGTATATTGCTCGAGACAAGACCTGTCTTTGGGTACCAACATTTTTTTAATCTTTTCGCCTGGATTTTGACTTGCATTTGAGAAACTTTAACCTTCGCCATAAGCTGCCATACGGGGGCATCAGTGTTTCACAAACACATCTTGTTTTATATTTAACCATTAAAATTGTGAGGGTGGAAAAACCTTCAGGACGTCATGTTGATACAACTTTCTTTTAATGACGTATTAATCTAGTTAGACTAAAAAAAAATCTCACCTTTCGTTGACACAATACTTCTCTCTGGGCTTTTGAAAAATTGACTTCCGTTGTAAACTTTACATCTAAAGACTGAGTAGAGTTCTGGCTCAATTGTGCAACTACGTAATGTTACGGACGCAACAATCTGAATTTGACACGCATATGCCGCATAACATCCATATAATGAGATGACATATTCTCCTTGATGCAGATCCTTGCTAAGAAAATCGTATCCCGTGATATTAGTCATTACAAGTTCTCTCCAGTCATTGTTTTTGCTTTGACGGATCTCCAAAAACATTTCAGGAATAACCTTGTCTTTAAACATGTAGAAATAACAGGTGATAGAAACATTATTTCCACCAATCATAGTCGAAGGGTAGGCATTCAAGTTCCATTGTCCTATACATAACATATATACACATGGAAGAAAGTATTGCAATAGCAAATTTATTCCTTTATAAGACTTTTGAAAGTAGAGTAATAATTGTGAATTTCGTTACACAATTTTGTCTATTTTTTCCCTTACAATATACATGTATTCAATTACTTATAGCCTACTTTGTCTGGAGAGAATTACTTTTGAGCAATTATACGCACTTCAAACAGAATTGCAAGTTTCATACAAAGTGAATTTGGTTCTTCAGTTAACCTAAACGGTTAATAATTATGTTTACTTTGCAGATTTAAATAATGGATCTTATGCAAGTCTGAAATGCAATTCGATGGCAAATGGTTGGAATGAGGGAAGCAAGTATGTCATTAAGATAAATTTGTCATGACGTGCGTCATCACCATGAGTAGAATTGTCAAACAAAAGGCCTATGGGCTTGGAATTATAAACTACCTGAGGATGCTTCCATACCAATATAAGAAATTCCTTGCTGTTCTTGACCAGAAGATTTTTAATTATTTTTTCCTATATATTCCTCTGTAAAACTTTGATTCCCCATTGTGGTCCTATCCTACATGTACCCCCGGTGGTCATCATTTGAACAAACTTGAATCTACAATACCTGAGAATTCTTCCATATCAATATGATTAAACATGGCTCTACTGTCCTTGAGAAAAAGATTTTTTCTATATATTCCTATGTAAAACTTTGATCCCCCATTGTGACCCCACCCTACCCCCAGGGGTCATGATTTAAACAAATTTGAATCTACACTACATTAGAATGCTTCCATATCAATATGAGTAAGCAAGACTTTGCTGTTTTTGAGAAAAAGATTTTTAAAGTTTTATTCCTCTATATTTCTATGTAAAATTTGATCTCCCATTTTAACCCCATCCTACCCACGGCGGTCATCATTTGAACAAACTTGAATCTACACTACCTGAGGATGCTTCCATATCAATATGACTAATCATGGCTTTACTGTTCTTGAGAAAAAAAAAATTTCCTATATAATCCTCTAGAAAATTTTGATCCCCCATTGTGGCCCCACCCTACCCCGGGGGTCATGATTTGAACAAACTTGCATCTACAATACCTGAGAATGCTTTCATATCAATATGACTAAACATGGCTTTGCTGTTCTTGAGAGGAAGATTTAAAAAAAAAAAAAAAAATTACTATATATTTCTATGTAAAATTTGATCCCCCATTGTGACCCCACCCCACCCCAGGGGTCAGGATTTGAACAATCTTGAATCTACACTATGTAACAAAGGTTTCCTATAAGTTTCAACTTTTTGGGGCCAGTGGTTCTTGAGAAGAATATTTTTAAAATATGTCATCAAATTTCCACTATTTCTGAATTATCTCCTCTTGAATAAGCTGTGGCCCTTCGTTAGAACAAACTTCAATCACCTTCACCCAAGGATGCTTTGTGGCAAGTTTGGTTGAAATTCGCCCGGTGGTTCTGGAGAAGAAGTTGAAAATGTGAAAAGTTTACAGACGGACAGACAGAAATGTGATCAGAAAAGCTCACTTGAGCTCTCAGCTCATGTGAGCTAAAAACAATGGACAATTCTAATGCATTCTGCAATATCAGGAAGACCCAACAAAACATATGTTTTGGGGGACAATACACAAAGAAGGGTGGTTTAGCAAAATGTTTTTGTCAGAACTCAGGTTTGAAAAAAGGAGTGCTTACCACACCATTTGCTTTCAATAAGAACAAACTAAAATTATCTGGCTATCTGCAAGAAGACCAACCTCCTTACATCATACACAAGCAGAACTTATGCAAGTTTGTCATCATTGGAATCTGGCTGTCGGAGGAAAGTCCATCTGTGAGCAGACGAGAGTTGTATTTTCGTACATTTATCACAGATGGACGAATACTTGTCTGGCGGAAACCTAGCTCTATACTAAACAAAACATTGCTGAAACGAATCCGTTTGGAGGTGAATCAGTTAGAGCGTAAGGTTGTGTTTCCTATACCTGTTAGCCGGATCTTATCACAGTTAAAGTCTCAGTGAGTCTTATATCATAGTAAAGCTTAAGAAACACGATTAAAAAAGAGATATTATTCCTGCAAGTGTTGTGTTTTATTTTAACAATCATCCTCTTTGAACAAGTCTTGTGTTCATGACGGACAATGTCAGACCACGCTGTACTAGTTGCTGTATAGGATTTTTTGCTTTAAAAGTCAGTTGCAACACTTTTTTGACCTGCTCAAAGTCTAATTTAAACCCCGTTTAGCACATTGTAGACATAATTTTTCGCTGGGTTTGTCAAATGACACCAACAATTCAAACATCTTATGACTTAAGAAATCTTTATCACAGCATCAAATTCAACGTCTGAATATAGGCTAATCCAGATTCTTCAAGGTACAATAAAATGATGTAAATAATCGTCAAGTGTGAGGTTTACATTATGTTTACCTTATTAAACTTTATTTCATTCTCAATAGACTTTTTAATCAATAGATAGAGTTAGAGTTCTAACAAATACAATAACAATGACTTAATTGTGCTTTATATTCCAAAAGATCAAATGATGCTATTAAATCATAGAATGAAGCACAGAAACTTTAAATGACCTTGAAACTTTATCATTATACTTTGATTCAAGAAAAAAGTTGGTGTTGCAATACTTTTTCCATGTGTATATTTCAAGAAATAGGATTACACAGTACTCATCTTAGGTATAAGAATTCATTTATTCTAATAAAAGAATTGATTTACCTTGACAAAAGGGAGAAAAGGCAATAATCAAAATCAAAACATTCATCGTCAATACCAGGAAGTATAATGTGTTGCAATGGCCTTGCAGAAAATGTTGATAAAAATATCTTTGTAAAAAGTGCAACAGGTTTTCAATGGAATTTAAAGACGAACGATACCAGTAGCGCTTAATTAGAAAGATATGGTTCGCTTGCCGTGCTCTCTGAATATTTGCACAGATCTAAAACACATTTAGGGAGGCCGACTGGGGTTTTCATTGCGCAATACTTCGCACAGCTTAATAAAATAAAGCGTATTTACTCTTTTTAAGCAACTATTTTTACATAATTTATATAAATAACAAATTTAGGAAATCTGAGGTAAAAAAAATCTAATTACGTTTTTAAATAACTGATTTTTTCAACGATTTTTCAAATGATGGGTAGATAGACGTCGTAATAGTGTGTTTTTGACGTTATGAATAGCCGAAGTTCTTTAAGCGGGGTCATTAATTATGCCATAAAATAAAAAATATAAAAATTAAGCTCTTGAAATTTAAAACATAGGAAATTGAGAATCTAGCAATCATTGTTATCATTTTTTATGTAAATCTGTGGTATCTTTCATGCTTTGTTGTACTCCATAAAAACCAGAAAATATCATGAATTTTGACATTTTGATATGCCCCCTCTGGAAACCAGACGGTAGAATTCTGTGTTTCTTGCATAAAATGTACAATATAGTATTACCCATCAAATAATAAAATTTGAGCAAAAAGTCTATAGCAGCATTTGTATAATTTGCTCCGAAGTGCGAAAAAATGGAATTTTCCTATATAATCCTATAGTAAATGTACCTGTATTTTGAGATGGTCCCTAAAAATAACCAGACGGTAGATTTTCAGTATACATGCTGAAGTCAATGTAAGGTATATATGGTATAAAATTAAAGAGTTTCTCTGTAGTAGCTTTCACACAATAAAATCCCAGTCGGCTCCCTTAAATTGATCTATATATATATAAATTTTACTAAAATGAAATTTATTCATAAGCATGGAATTACATACAAACAGCAAATTGATGTGAAAAAAGAAAAAGAAAGTAGTTCTTAAAATAGTCTTTTGTAAAGCTTAATGCGAGGGTTGATCCAAAGGTTATGTCACACCTGCTATAAAATTCCATTGTTGTGTTTATTTCAATTTTCTATAAAGTATTGCATATATCTGAATAAAATTTTAGGACAAAACTCAAAATAGATAAAGATATAAGTATGTGAAGTTTCGTTGAAAAATTTTATTATTAAAGGTTTTTTTAGCAGTTGTGACATTACTTTTGGATCAACCCTCGTTAATGATTTTTACGTGCAATTCTCCCCGCAAATCTGAATTAGTTGGGTATGTATTCCTTTCTTCTGTGATTCGTATGCATATCATGTGCGCAGCAGAGTGATGTTTACATATTACGAAGCGTTGCCTAATTTAAAAAGGAAATATTTGCTATGCTATCACACAAAAATTACAATTTTTTCAAAACAATCAGAAAATAAAACAATTTGCGATTTTTAATTGCATAAAGTAATAAACTGTATTAAAAATTACTTTTACATGCAATTTTAGGGTTAGTTAAATCTGACTCTCATATTTTTTCATGATGACGTCATGTACACAAATACAACTTGTCTACAAAACGTCATCATGAAAAATATGAACATTCTAGTGTGCAGCAAGAGGTTGATCAAGTTTTTTTTCACATGTGTTTTAAAATAAATCAATATACTGTTTGCAACTATTTAAAATACAATTATTGTGCCTTTTTAATAGCTTTATTCACATAGGTAAGCAACTGGTAAGTGATACTGCCGTTTATTTGTTTGATAATACATGACCAGGTCTTAAATAAATCGATCTATCGCAAGGGCATGCACTCAATGTATCATGATAAGCTTTAAAACATAAGCTTCGAGGCATTATGCTAATCTGAAAAGTGCTGTCAACCTGATGAAAGGTGTTGAAGACATTGATTAATTACACTTAAAATCTTTACTTGATTTTGCCCTTACAATATTGAAATTTATAGATCACCTCAATACTGCAGATTTTTACATGGACTACTTGATTGCCACATCACATGACCAGTCTAGCATAAAAATTAATCGTCCTTGATATTTATTTTTATCTGTATTATGTTTGTCCAATATTGGTGAAGTTCAAAAACGACCCCCCTCTTTTTTTCAAATGTAACAGACATTTTTGTTGTCAGATGTAATATACAATAAGGTTGTCGGTTCAAGTAAGGGGAGACGACCTATTTATTGATGAATACAGCCAAAAAAAAAAAAAAAAGGAAACCCTGTAATGAAATAACAAATTATGAATATTTAGTATAAAGACTATTGATGTATTGATAAAAATACCAAAAAATATATATTTATACCAGTATCAAAGGGAGATGAGCTAATGACATGAAATTTACACAATCAGATCTCTCACTTCTTATATCAATATATATCATCATAAAAACTTAACAATAATTAATTTAATGATGTTATTATGTATATAAAGTTTTTCTATTTATGAGATTATAAGATCAATATTATTCATTCTACACTGAGCATAAAAGATTTTACTTAAAATTATGAATAAGTGAGACATTCATGTATTAACTATTTACACACAGATTTCAAATTTAATAAAATTGGAATATATCAATTATTACAATTAAAAAATTACGTACTATACCAGTGGAATTGTAAGTCTCCAGGTCTGAATCAAAGGTTTAATTATATAAAGGTCTGCGAAACGCAGTAACCAAAACTTGAAGCATGACCATTGCATTCCAAATCCAAGTAGGGATTGACCATGAACACAAAGAAAACCATGGCCAGAAAATAATTAGAGCTCTGAAGCTAACTGTGGGCCTCTCTGGAAAATTACAACTTCAAAATCAATACACTAAACTTCAGGTAAATGAAAAACTAATACTTCAACGGTATAAGTGCGCTGTAAATATATATAAAAATATATGCATGTAACTAGTTTGTTTAAATAATAATTGCACATGTTATACATGTATGCACAGCTTTGCACACGTACATAATATTATAAAAACATGAGTCTGTCACACTAATCAATAGGGAATTTTTATCATAAAAGTTTACTGATAGTTCCATGCGTGCTTTTTCATGCAATTGAGACATTCACCAGAATATATGTAGTCTAAATACATAAGTTAGAACTACAAACAAAAAGCTTGAAAGAACGTTGATTCAGTTAAAGTATATATCAAGGATTTTTAGAGAAATTGCGCCTATTTTTCACATAACCCATATGTTTAGAATAACAAAAGGCATGGTCTTATTTACACCCCTTGTACGTATTAAAAGGAGATTTGGGTAGTGTCAGATTCATTACAGGGTTACATTTCCAAGGTCGAGAAGATTATAAGCACTGAATCTAAAATCTTCTTTTGCCCAAATATGTGCCTCTAAGGTCATTTAAATGACTGGTATGATATTTAGCAAATTCAAGGTAAGAGACTACATTTAGCTGTTGTGTCATGATAATGACCCAAGGTAACATTATAATTAGCTACAATCTGATTAAAATCAGATCCTTTAATCCGCTCACATAGATCGCCAAACAAGGAATTCAGCAATACAGCAATTCAGTATATGCTTTCTGGGACTGCCAAGCATTCCAAGAGCACTCCCAGAAAGCAGTCCATGGGACTGTTCTGGGACTGCTTTTTGTCGGGTTGGGTCTGGTTGGTGGTAGAGAGAGAGAGAGAGAAAGAAAGAAAGAGAGATGAATGGGTGGATGGATGGATAAAGGGTAACATACATGTATTATGTCTCGAAAACGCATTTCGCTTGATCAAATGTGGATCGAATTGTTGGATCAAGCTTTAATAAATATGTACATGTATTAGGACATATCTCTGACATTCGCTCAGTTAAAAAAAAGATAATCTAATTTTCTGAAAACCTATCACCATGTTTGAATAATGTCCTCCTTTTACTTTCATATTTAATTTAATGCTAAGCACTTTTTGTCGAAAAGCATATTGCCACCATAAGGGTTGCTTACCAATATTAATCAAATACCTGTAATAAACAGCCAATGTTATTAGACTTAAACGTCCTTATTAATTTGCTAAATACATCCTCATTCTGTACGGCTTTGGGGGCCAAGGAAGAAAATTTATTTCGGCTAGCATATTAGCCTACAACTCTGAATTTCAAAATGACCTGATATTTAAAGGAAATTGTTTGTCATGAAATATTTTCAGTCTTAACTTATATGCCCTAGGTTTGTTTAGAAATCTGAGACTTTATTTCATTGTTAAATGTAGACTTTTAGTTATAACCATAAAAATTTGAAACAGATCTTAAATTAAATTACACTTTATTCACGTTAAAAAAGAGAAAAAGAGGGACAACTCTTTTTAATTCCTGCACTTTCTAAAGAAAGTGCGAGTATATTGTTGTCATATACCGTGGTCCGCCCGTCCGCCCGTCCATCTGTCACCTTTCTCCTTCCTCAAACTCCTCTTTTATTTGAAGCAGTCATATGTTTGAATATGATAGGTAGTGTCCTGTAGATGTGCAATAAGGTTTTGGAATTTTCAATTTTACCCCGAGGGCAAAAGGGGGGGGGGATGGGGAGGTTCCCAGAATTTCTCTTATATTTCACCCAGTAGCCTAATCAGGTTCCCAGAATTTCTCTTATATTTTACCCAGTAGCCTAATCATCTTTTGGATGATGATTGGTAGTGTCCTGTAGATGTGCAATAAGATTTCGGAATTTTCATTGTTACTCTTGGTGTAAAAATGACGTACGTTTTCTATACAAAAAAACCCTCGTTCCCCGAACTCCTCTTACATTTTACGTTGTAGGCTTATCATCTTTTGAAAATTATTGCTGGTGTCCTGTTGAGATTTGGTATTGAGCAAACGAGGGAATAAATGCAAGGGAAAACGCAGTACAGTTAAGGTGCCAAATGGAAATATCGGCGATTTTTTTTTAGGTAGGGAGTACATTCTTTACAAGGATGGACGTTTCTTTTTAGGACTTTACTATTATCGGACAAATGCAATGTTGTTGAAAACTACTTGTTGAGGACGATTAGATTTCTTATTTAGACTTGTCATGTGATGTGGCAGTCACATGATTTCAACAAATATACCTGAAGTATTGAGGTCATCTATAAATTCTAATATTGCAAGGGCATAACCAAGTTAAAAATCTAAGTTTAACATATAATTATTTTCAACACTCTTTTTATTTTGTGAAAAGTGCTGCAAACCTATATAGATTCTACTATCTAATTGCTAAAATTACATTTGTTACACCGTATGTTGAATATTTTGCTGGTCAAGTACATTAAATATATATATAAAAATTCATTTGCAAGATTTGAACAGGTTCGCAGCACTTTTCAAACATCTTCATACTTCTTGAGTTTATGTGTAAAAGCTTGTCATAATTCATTGAGGGTATGCCCTTGCAATATATCGATTTATTACGACCCTTCTATTACCCTTCAATGAATCTGCATACAGATATACGACAGTATCGCTTGTCTAGGGAATGTAGGGGAAGTATGTGAATAAAATCATAAAATAGACATCGCATCCAAGTTAATAGCCTCTTATATATCTACAATCTATATTTTATTTAATTACAAAATACATTTTTCATTGTATAAATACAACTTGATCCGCCTCTCACTGCATACAAATTGCCTCAACTGACAAGTGCATTGCGATCAGTGAATTGTTTATATATTGTTGTGTGGGTTTTAATAACAATAATGCATGTACTAGTTAGTATTGATGTAGTTTAAAGCTATTCAACAGTTTAGATAGCAAATCATTCATTTTGTGGTAATTTGAAGAACTTATATTTTTGTGTGATGTCATAGTAAGCATTTCTCGTATAAATTCGGCCCGCCTCCTTACTGCAGCCTAACTGTGCTGCGAAGTTGAACAACATACAAAATACAGCATGTTTTACGTGAAAAATTAACTCTTTTCTATCTATTTTATAACACCTCTTGTGAGTTTCTTGTTATTTTAATTAAGATAATGATGATTGAATCCTGCGTAGTCTAATTTTTGACAGACCCATGTATGATATTTACACCCGGATGGGTATGTTATGCCGACTGCAACAAATAAGGTGAGGGTCCATGTGAGTAGTTTTCAAACGTAATTTTGTTCATTTCTGCATACTTAAATTATGAAGTCAGTCATGCAATTTCTAATGGATTTAAGCCAGGAACTCATTTGTAGTTTCTTTGTGACTTGGAATGAAGAAAAAATGATTAAGAATTTTATTTACAGAGGTTAGCTATAAACTTGACAATCCACCTAGAAACTTAAAACTTTGATCCAGGTAGGGTCAAGCACAGGAAGAAACAAGACCTCTCAGTTGAAACTGAAAGACTGCCTTCAGTGCCTTTTCAATGGCCATTCAGTCACTGAATGGAAGGTACATTTCTGTGACATTTCAGTTACCTTTCAGCCACAATTCAGGTACCTTTCAGTCACCATTCAGCTGACATATTTCAGTTATCTTTCCATGACCTTTCCGTTCCCTTTCCGTCGTCTTTCAGTCGCCATTCAGTGACCTTTCAGTAGTAATTTAACGACATTTTCGTTGGCTTTTAATTAGTTTATCAATAATTATTCCTTAACAATTTAATAAAATTACTAACATTTTTAATGAATGTGTTTCTATTATTATTACTGTGGTAAGAATATTCCGGTACGTTAAACTGGTAATGATTAGATGTTCAACTGTCTTACTAAAATGTAAAATTGTGATTATAGACTATAAAATTTATATCTAAACATAATTTTATTAATATTAACAATTACAATTCAACTATGGACTCATAAAATTCAAAATGATTTTCGAATTTCTAATTTATTGCATGAAAATACTCTTTCTCTTACTCTTAGCGGCACTTTTTTTTCTTGGCAACAAAGTAATGCGGGCTAGATACTCTATTGAAGAGGATCATTTCTGAAATTTTCTTTGCATAAATATAAATATCTTTTGTCAAAAAAGAATTGAAATAAAAATTTATATTGAAAATAATAACATTTTCTTAAGAAAGTTTGGGTATATTGTTGTTATCCGGCCGCTCCCTCCGTCCGTCCGCCAATTTTTTTTCTAAAAACTCCTCTTAGATTTAAAGCAGGAAGCGATTAATCTCTTGGAATAATTTTATTTTGTTTGTATTCTAGCCTCTGATTGGTTAATATCCAAAAGGAACACAAATTATTTCTGTATAACCCGGTTTGGTATGGGGACACACCCCCTTGACAACCAGCTGAATCATCTGTTTCCATACAATCCTCTCATTTCCAGTCCTCGGGATTCATGGAAAATTCCATATTTAATGAATGTACCTTTAATTTCAAACGATAATTCGATCTTACCACATGTAACCAAACAACATGGCTGCTAGGCCTATGTATCAGTCTTTACCTCCCCTCGATTCCCATCACTTCCGTTACTTCCGTTACTACGGTTGTATTATTGAGCGGTAAATTTGAACTAATAAAAAGTAACGAAATTTTACACCCATAGTTATTCAATGATTTTAAAATTAAATTATAAGGAATGACTCTAATTCTTGGCCAAATTATTCGAGTATAACCCGGATTGGGTCAGTTTACTCTGTTTTATAATCCGCTTCGCGGATTATAAAGCGTAAACTGACCCAAACCAGGTTATACTCGAATAATTTGGCCAAGAATTAGAGTCATTCCTAAAATATAATACATGTAGGTGATATCCTCTAGATCTAGATGTGGATAAGGTTGTAGAGTTTTCATGTTTATCTACAAACAAAAATCTTCTACCAAAAAAAAAAACAAACAAAAAACAAACAAACAAACAAACAACAAACCATCGTCGCAAGCCACGGGCTTTGTGTCCATTCTATTTCCACAAACCCTGGCTGTCTCCTACAAATTTCTCTCGTTCGCATGAATATTAATAACATACATTCAATCAATGGAATAACATCTGACGCTTCAAGTCAGAACCAATGAAAATGATCAGTCTATCTTGTATTTGGATGTAACCATAACCACGAGCTGTACATCAACTTCGGTTCAAATTTCCTTTCTTAACGAGTAACGCTATTCAGCGTTCTCACACAACGTCTACATTCGAAACCCTGTATTTTAATGTAAAAACTTGTAAGTATTATAGAATATACATTACTCACTTCTATTTTTCAGGATCTATCATATTTTTTTTCAATAAATCTGCCACGCATAGCAAACATGATTTCATTATGGGCGCCGCCATTTAAGCGTACCAAAAATTGCTACAGAGTGATTTCATTGGTCAAGTAAATATGGCGTCACTTAATAAATATTCATTGATTCAGTCGCGAGTACGAGAGAATTTGGTAGGAGGCAGCCACGGGTTTGTGGAAATAGAATGGACACAAAACCTATGGCTTGCGACGATGACAACAAACAAACAAAAACAAAAAAATTCTACAAAAATCAGGTTCCCAGAAATTTTCTTACATTTTACACAGAAGCCAATTCATCTTTTGGAGGATGATTGGTTGTGTACTGTATGTATGTCTTTTGGAATTTTCATTTTCCTGCTAAGGGCCAAATGCGGAATCCTGGTTCTCAGAACTCTGCTTTTTTTTGCATTAGCATTTAAGCTTAAACAAATTCATCTTTTTCAAGATGATTGATTTTGTACTGTCGATTATAAGTTTTCGGATTTTTTTCAGTCTGGGACCCAAACGGGGGTCGAAAACCTGGTTCTCAGAACTCTAACATTATTGACAGTACTCATGTTATCTTTTGAAAGTTGATTGATAGTGTCTTGGTGATGTAAAACAAGGTTAAGGAACTTTCATTTCATCCTTGTGGCCAATTGGTGGTAAAAAAAAAAACAAAACTTTTTTTTAAAATCAAAACTGCTTCCAAGAACTCTCTCTTACAATTTACACAGTACCTAAATCTTCAAGAATATGATTGGTGCAATATGGTTTTGGAATTCTCGTTTTATCTTGGAGGTGGAGATTACCCCCATCTATCGTCACTTGCGCAACATAATTTTCAATGTATTCAAGAAATATAATCTTTTAGTTTATGGGCTGGAATCTCAACAATTTTATAGATATTTTAACAATTATAAAATGAAGAGGACTGGGATGAACCCAGCGCACATGCCCAACATTATACTCATTTCATCTTGATAAGTGAAGCAAGAATATACTAGTAGACTAATTGTTCTCGAACAATTAGAGGTCTTTCCACCTTCTTTAAATTTCATATATTCTTCATATTTAACTCTTTACTGTTTATTTTTATACAAGAGAAACTAGAAATTGCTTGAAAAATGGAAAAAAAGAAAAACTTTAAAAAATCGAAATGACCTTGGCCTTTGACCTTGAACAAATATTGAAGGTCAAAGGTTAAGGGTCACATTGCACTTAACCCCATGCTTCTACGACTTTTAGTTTTAAAGTTATAAGGTTTACTAGTAAGCGCAAAGACGTTAAAGGGCGATAACTCATATAAGGGGTCACCAGATACTTCCGCACTGAATAGATTGAAGTTGTGTCTAAAGACCCTGAATACATTAGTGAAGGTTTCGTGTCTCTGGGGTTTACGGTTTCAGAGGAGTAGCGATAACAAGGTTTTTTGCACAAGGGGCAATAACTTTTAAAAGGGTTAAGCTTAGGGGACAAGATTGAAATCTTTGAAATAGTTTTAAAAGTACATATTAAAGATGTTAAGACATACTGTATATGTTGAAAGGCAAAAGAGCTATAAAAAGAGCTTTATTTCTCATATTTGGAATGACCTTGACCTTTGACCTTGACATAAATTTCAAGGTCTAAGGTCAAAGAATCTCATGCAGTTGGTTTGATGTCTCTACGGCTTATCGTTTTGAAAATATTTCATTATTTGTAAACTTCAAAAACTTTCAGGGGCAATAACTCATAAAAGGGGTCGACGACTACTTTCGCAATGATACAATGAAGCAAGTACTAAGTTAGTCGAAGACATTGATGAAGGTTTCGTATCTCTATGGTTTACACTTTCATCGGAGTAGCGATAACAAGTTTTCTAGCGAAAGGGGCAATAACTGCGAAAGGGGTCATAGGTTATATGCGTTGGGTCAAATTTGTTCATAACTTTTTATGACCTTTACGATGAACAAAAATCTTTTCAATAAATGTCGAAACAAAAAATCAGCGGAAGAAAAATAATAATAATAAGAATAATAATAAACAGAAGAAATCAATAGGTCTTTCCACAGAAAGGTGGAAAGACCTAATTATTTATCGTTCAAAGGTGGGAATCTCAAAATTTTTAATGATATTTTAATTATAATTTATGAGAGGGTTTGGATGACTCCTTGGCACTCGATGCATTTGTGCATCTGCTGATCTCAACCTTTTAAAAGATATTTCAACAATCATAAAATTAGCAGGGCGGGATGACCCCTGGTCACTTGCTCGACAGAATATTGAATGCATGTTAGAATATGCAGAAAAATATATACATGTTGTTAAAATATTTCAACAATCATAAAATAAGAAGGCTGGGAATGACCCCTGGACACTTGCCCAACGGAATTCTTATACACGGTAAAGGGTTTGGATTTTCATCCATTCTCAAGATATTTTACCTATTATAAAATTAAGTGGGTATTAACAACCCTGGGGGCACATATCCAGTATAATCCTAGTATTTATAGAATTATGACATGAACGGCAAGAATTGGGAAGGGTTAAGTGTCTCAATCGTTTTGTGAAGTTTTTTATGAGCAATGATAAAATGAAGAGGTGGGGATAACTCTAGATCTTTGAATGATCTACTTGACTTGTGTCTTGACTTTAACTTTTATATATATAATTACCATGTATTCAGATGTGTCGTATGGCACAAAGAAATAAAATTAAAAAAAAAAAAAAAAAAAAAAAAAACTTAATGGCCCATTAGGTAATTGACCGCCAAATTTTTCTTCAATCATTTCAGTTTGTGTTAGCTAGGCGACCATATTAGGAGGAGTGATGTTCTGAAATGAATATCTTTCCTATTACTTGCGATCATGTTCCGCATATATGGTTACAGAAGAATTGGTTGAAAATATCATTAATACATAACATCTTTAAAAATTATAATCCGACAAGACATTGAAATATAAAAATGTTATGACAGTCATCTGACAAAAATTGGTCAATTTAAGTAAAATGATTACCCATACATACATCCCGTCTTACACACATGTCATTAACAACTTGGAGAAAAGAAACACTTCATAGTTATCGTGCATTGACCTTTGAATAAACATCACGTCATCTATTATGTTCATCCCGTCATTATTTATGTTGTTTTCGATAAAAATTATTTCATACAGAAGACAATCGTCCCACTCAAACATTTCAGAAATTGACAAAGATCCCGGTTTTTATGGTACTATTATGTGTAGTTACAAAGTTTGCACACGTGATTGTTAATTGATTAACCATCAACCAATAAAATAGCATTAAATAAACTTGGATTTATCCCTCTATTTCATATGACACATATCGAATTGAATAGACCTGAGAAAAGTATGATTCTTAGCTGAGCAATCCACAAGACTTCATTATCCTTCTAGGTATGTGCAAGGGATAAATTTTCTCCAACACCTTTTTTTCTTTGTTTGAGTGTGTTTTATTTGATACACATATTATTCTCTTTATTACAGACAGGTTAGACGCTTTAGGAAAGAAGTGAAAAAAGTGTTTATTTTTAACATGGAACGTTATGAGTTTCTTTGCATTAACATAGTTAATGCATAGATGTATCGTGATAGTAAGTGGTAATCCAGACCCTCAGTTAATTAAAAGAATTTTGTTTTTGTGTTACATATAAGATATCACAGGCATCAGTCAGAACACCATTGGACGAAATTAGCAACAGTAAAAAATATATTTTCAGGTCTATCAAACAAATAAAATGGAAGTATTCAAAATGGCATTGACAGCTGAAGAAGAAATACCATGGACAGATGAAAATAAATGCAAACTGCAAACCAACTGTGTTCTTGAAGGGAAAAGGGTAATGCATATTTATTTTTCCCCTTACTTAATCTGAGTAACTGAATTGAACTATGTACAAGAATAATTGGTAGGCCTTTCTTGAGCAAGGTAACCTAAAGCCAGGGTTCCTATTGTTTTGTGAAGTATCAGGACCTTTCATCCTTATTCAGGATTACTTTCACATAGTTACTCACACAATTCCTCTAGTGTGTTCCTTTCTACTACTGCGGTATAACCTTTATCCAAATCATTCTGTAAAACAAGTTTAAAATATGAAAAATACGAAAGACCTGGACAATAAAAATAAAACATAACCTGAAAATTTAATACGGGTACATACATTATCCGTTACATGTATTCATTTCATTTAAAATAATGTCCAAAAATAAGGTGTTCATACTTATCAAATTAACATCTTTTTTCAGTGATAGGATATTGAATTCAGCTAAGCAACATCAGGTTTGTTGTTTTCCATTAAAATTATGTCATGCAAAAGATACAAGATCAAATGAGAATTCACGACCGTATTATTTGTATTTCCGCAGTTTGCATATATGCTTGCTGTTTGATTAAATATCAACCAATGAAATAGCGTAGAATACACCTGGATTTTTTTATATGTGTCCTCCCTTATGGCAACATTATTCCTTGGAATAAAATACAATACACAGAATGTTGTATCTTAAAGTATTATACTTTTTATTGAAACAACTGTAACTAAAATAGGAAAAATTTGAAGGAGTTTCACGGAAATTTCTATTTTTAGTAATTATTGCAACACATGTCTTCGAAATAAAAACAGATAAACAGAACTATGTATTTTACTGTAATCAATTGGTGTACCATGATTTATTGAAATAGGGAAAATATACTCAAGTTTTTTTGAAAGGAAAGCAAAGCTGCAGGGCGAAGGGAGTTTTGAAAAACTGTTTCAGTTTGACGGACGGAACCCTTACAAATAAGCTCTTCTGAGTTTTGATAACTAGAACTGAAACCACATACATGTACTGTAGGTTCCTTATTTTTCGCGAGTACTTATTATCGCAAAATGGCCCTTTAACGTCAAATCGCGAGAACAATAGTTCGCGAGTGGACGGTTGATCAAGGGATTTTACATTGATTTCAGCACCCAAAAAATAAAAGCTAGTAATTTTTTTTTGTGCTTCTTGTGTAATTACGCGATAATTAATTCCTCGCGTATATTTAAGAATCTACAGTATATCGTAAGATAGTTATTGTAGTTCACCTTGTAACCGATGAGGTATTCACCTTTGAGAAAAATTTCCCGAAGGTAAAAACAAATCTCAAGAACTAAGAAAATGTATATTCCTATGAATATAACCAAAATCCTATGATTTTTTTTCCAAATGAATATCTCACCAGCCAGGTACACTTCATCTGCAATAAGATGGTTTCGAGCTACGTAAGTAATGTCGCACAGGTACCCACTGGCAGTATATGGAAAATACCTCTTATATCGAGCCCTCTGTACAAGTCTATTGTGAAATCTATCATTTTCGTGGAAGTATAATTTTATTGTATGTCTTTTGGTTTTTTGCACAAGTTTGCACAACGTTAGGATGACAGTAAACAAAGGCTTTGAAATGAATACCCGTCCTCGATTTAATATAGAAATTCACGAATGTAGGCTGATCCCAACCATATGTATGGCTCTGCTCCTTTTATATACTTAAATTTCAGCTCTAAGAATGGTTTAGTTCAATTGTTTAGATATCAATTGATGTGAGCTGAAAAATTATGCTTTATTTCTATTTTATTCCACAAATTTTACCGGGGTCAACAAGTGCACTTGTTCTCGCGTGGGTAAGACAGAAGTTAATATTGTATAAAAGAAATAAAGCCACGCCCGGTTAGGGCTGTTCATTATCTTATTGACTTTTACATTACTCACACAACCAAAGTGTATTCATTGCAGGAGACTCAATTAAAGAAAAAGGAAGGGATATACAGGGAATTCATTAGTGCAGATTATATAAGAATATAACGGCTGAAAAAGTATGTCGAATAACGATCTTTTACAGTTGTCTGTGTCGTTTCCAGCTCTTGTTTTGAACTTCCTTGCATTAGCTGTGTTTTTGAGGAGCAGGAATCTACCGTTCCAAATCCGAATCCTCGACCTGAATCTCTGCTTAGCTGACTGTGCCTCCTGTCTAATTCTCTGCATTGACAGAAGAGTGTTTGAATTAATTTTTGGAACAAATCGCGTCAAATATTTTTTCACTCTTATCTGAGCCCATACATCCCTGATCTTCATTACATTGTTTAACCTTGATCGCTTCTTGGCTATCAAGTTTCCTATGCGGTACTACAGTTTTTTATCTGCGACAAAGGTCAAGTTTGCGTGTACCCTGGCTTGGTAACCAGCTTTCAGTTTTGTACTCTCGTATGGTCAGATTTCTGTAGCTCTCTGTACTACACCATTGGCACCAGATTCTCTCAGTACAGGTTTTTTGTCATTTATACCTCTATTTTCATCATGTTTGGTTACATAATCTATGAAATTAAAACGATTGTGTGCCAAATTCATCCCATGGATCATATAGACTATAAAAAAGGATTTACCTACCAGTCAACAGGACAGAAAACTTTCAAAAAGATTGCAGTAATAACTGGGACCTTCCTAGGACTTTACGCCCCAGGCATGGCCTGGACGTTGGTAAAGCCTTATGTGTCTAATTTAAAAATCATTAACTACATAAACATGAGTACGGGGGTTCTCTTTGCAGCCTATACCATTCTGGATCCGATTTTTAATGCGTTGCGTTTTTCCGAGTGCCGTTTTCAGCTTTTCTTGTTACGGTACATGTGTGACGCCACTAAATATGAGGAAATTATAGAGAACAGAAAGCAGCACTACGCTACGTTTAGTATTGTTAATCTAGCAATGCAGGAATTTGGACGTAATAAAAGTGAAGAAGTGGTTATCGGGATTCACCTAAAATAACAGAGAGGATACTACGTCTAGTGGTTAATCTAAAGATTTCCCACAAAAAAGTATTTGACAGAATTTTGTTTCCTATCAGAATAAGAATGGCATAGGCCTTGCACCAACCACTAATGATAAAACGCCGCTTAATGATAGAAATATTATTAAACGTTGCAATTGCAACGCTTAATGCCATAACTTATTGCAATAATAGTTGACATTCTCAACCGCTAATGCTAAATCGCCGCTTAATGAAAGAATTATATCATTAAGCGATTGAGAATGTCAACTATAATGCAATAATTTATGACATTAAGCGTTGCGTATAGCATGTACGTATGGGATTTACCACCTTCGAAGTGGCACGTGTATCTGGAACATGTTTAAGATTTTATTTAACTCGAGGATTATTCTCTTCATTGTGTTATTCTTTATAATACTTGTAGGGATGAGATAAATAAAATAACATAGAAAGTAAAAAAAGGTGTGAATTTCGTAGCATTTAAGAGATATGCTTTTATCGTGATCATGAGTGACCTATGCCTTGTATATAGATATTGTCGCGTTGAAATATTCAAAGTTGTAAAGACAAAATAAACTGTTTATTACACTTTTAATAATGAAACACTGTTATTGACTTATTGAGTAAAAGTGATACGTTTTCACAGTGTGAAAGATTATCAAAGTGATATTTTAAAATCCACGTTTGCAATTTTCAATTTCAAAATCCTTTAGCTATGACGTCTCACAACTGCTTATCTATGAAGCCACAGACAGGGAAAAATGAAAATCAGAGAAAATGTAATAAGAAAAGTAATGTTTTATAGTTGAATATGGAAATTATTCCACTCTTGAGACAGAATTTTTTTTTATATTTTCACTCGTTCTTCGCACTCCTGAAAGTATCAAAACATCCTGTCCCACTCGATCTTTAAATAAATTCCAGACCCAGCCACAAAACATTAAATATCCTATATGCAGTGTTATTGATATATTAAACAATTAGGACTCAAATTTGCATGTATTATATAGTATTGAATAGAAATCAATTTTGTCAAATTATTTTTTAAAGTGTTATACGTACATGTTTAATATAAGATATTTAAGACACCAGTAAGAACACAAAGGCATTCAGCTATCTCAAGGAAATTCAAAAATGTAGTCTTTGAGCTATATAACTCACAAATCCACTAAAAGAGATTTTTACATTTAATCAGTGCTTTGACGATTATTCAATGATACTTGTTACCCGAAATTCATGTATTTTATCATTGCCCATTCATTTTTTCGGGAAGGGGGTGGGGGGGGGGTGTAGGTACATTAACAGTATTATAATTTATCCGTTATCAGTTTTTTACACACATGAATATTGACCAATAAATCATGTTTTTTCGCTAGCTGTAGGTTGTTATACCTTTGAAATTTTTGCTACATTTTATTTTGAATTATCATTTAATGAAATACCCAGGTATCTTTTACAATTCTAACTGGATTTGTTACAGAAACTCGAAATACACAGGATTTTCCATGTTTCCGATTCTTGTATCAACAAGAGGCCCTGAGTATAATACATGTACAACAATTTAGAGGATCCATAGAGTATAAAATGAACTGAAAGGTGAAGCTTTGTTGCCCAAAAGCAAGAAAAATAGGGTGATCAGGATCAACAAAATAATTAGTCTAGTGTTCATTAACTGTTCAGTTCATAAATTTAGTACTAATCTGTTCCCCATTTATCACTCTCAGCATACAGTATATTAACAAACTATCAGTGTTTCTGTACTACTTTATACATTGGCCTCTCTTGGTCTTTGATGAACATTTAATAAGACAAGTTATTTTTGTCTCATTTTTATTTATCTATTACTTACAAGTCTACCTGATCATTAAAACTATGAAAGTACTTTTTGTATTATACAATAAAAATTCTTGCATAATCCTCTTAATCTCTTAACTTTTCAAGTACATTATTTACAGTGATTAATTATCAAAAGTAAATGGCAAAGGGGAATAACTCTTCTCAGTAGAATACAAATTAATAGATAGCCCTGGCCAGGACCAGAACACTTGATCAAATGGTCCAGATGTTCAAAAATCTGGTAAAAATACCGTTCCTTATTAAAACTTTTACTCTTTTTGCCTCTGATATGCCCAGGTGCAGAGAAGAGTTTTAAAGAAATAATGCATTTTTACTACAGATTCACTATATTATCAATAGAGGTCTCCCCTCCCCACCGAGAAACACCAGAGCCTCTCACCCTGGGACCAGACGTTTGCTCATCATAAGTAATCACTTTGTTTATCTGCTTAACACTAAGGAGCAGACAGGATTATTTAATAGAATTAATGCATTTTCACTATATTATCACTGGAGCCCCACCCTTACACCAGGCACATCTGACCAAGGGGTCATGCAATTCACTACTCTGGAAGAAGCACTCTTGCTCATTATAACTATAAACTTAGCTTCTTTGCTTTTTAACCAGAAGCAGAAAAGAATATTTTCAAAGAAATTTTGCTTTTTCACTATATAATCAATAGAGCCCCCCCCCCCTTTTCACCAGAACTCTTGACCCTGGGGCCATGAAATTCTTCACTTAGGACAAGTATGTTAGAGAGTTATTGTAAATTAAATTTGCAAATGAAATTAATTCCATTGAAATGTGTATCGGTAACGATCTTATAAAACTAAGGTCCAAATAGCTATAAAAATGTGGCTTCGGCATCTAAAATCTTAGCTTTCGTTAAAATGCCATGCATTTAAAATATTATTTGCTGTTAATTTTAAAATATTTACATTTCCAAATATTTTTCCTTAAGATTCTTTGCAAATTAGAAGACTGTTCATTTTCCCATGAACTACCATGGATGAGCATGAATATCTCCATTGTTACGTCATAATACCGTACTTGACGTCAAAACTATAGTGCAAACTGTTTTGCTTTAAAAAACACAGTTGAATGGCGTAAATTGTGGCAACTCATCAGAAAAATAATGTAAATATAAGAAATGAATTTAATTTTTGAAGATTCATGAGGTACATAAACTACAACGCTTCACGCCGGCATATTTATCATGAAGCGCTAACGCGCTTCATGATAAATATGCCGGCGTGAAGCGTCGTAGTTCATGTCCTCATGAATCTTCAAAAATTAAAATTCATTTCTTAAACAAATTTAGCAAGTACCAATATGAATTATGAGTCTTATTCTTTTTTCAGAAAAATGTTCTTTCCAAGACGTCTAAATCAAAATTTATTTCACTAAAATCTTTAATTTAAGGCTAGTAATGAATTCACTATTTGAAATACTAACATAAGAAGCCAATTGGAATGGCCACATACTCATCTGTGCCTTTTTTGCTCAATTTGATAAATGAACTATACCGTAAAATCACATAATATTATTTTCATGGGATCAAATTTTCGTGGTTTGAGGAAATTATGGGTTCGTTGGGATTTGATTTCGTGATGAAGAATTTTTGAATAGTTCTGTATTTAATATTTTACATTTTGTGGTGGGAATGAATTTTTGCATAACTTCATACACGCCTCGAAAATAACGCAAATTAACCCCCACGAAAATAAGTGATTTCACAGTTTCACTGTATTGTAGTTTGTTACCCATGTACAACGGGGAGTACATGTACATCTAGAGGCAAACACATCACTTTAAATAAAAACATGATATCACGGATTACAGTCAGTTTACCACGTAACCAGTTATTTTATTGTCACAAACACTACACATAGGGGCGCGGATCCTACATGTAATAGGCGCACGTGTGTCCCTGTTTACAAAAGTGACGATATACCGGGTGTGTTGCTGTTTTTGTTGTCATTATTGCTGTTGTTCGTAAAAAAAACTTCAATAAACAAATACAAATATACAAATACACATGTACAAGCTACAAATAAAATCAATACAATTCACAATGTTTGAATAAACTATATCAAGTAACATTGCTGACAAATTTAAAACTGTTTCACTAGCTATAAATACAAATGAACTTTTACAAAGGTATTTAATGTAGCTTTACATCAGCCTTAAAACTGCAGCTTTTAAAACAATAAATTGAAAAATTATAAAACTTACACTGTGATCGGCCACAGATTCTATAATTTTAATTACGTCTGGACAGTATAGCATCTATTAATTACAAGAATGAATTCTGTGCATGTAAATACAGACAAAATAGCAAAATTCACATAGGTACCAGCATAGTTTCATAATTAAAATAAATATCAATCTGCAGGTCCTCCCAAGTTAAATAAACAAATCGCAGCAAATTCTGATTTTACATTAACAGCAGACGGGACTTTATGGTCAGCAAAATTCAAGCATCAGAATATGATTTTAAAAACAATTGGAACAATGAACAATTTATTTAGTCATACAAAAATTGACACATTTGCCAATTTACCTGAAAATGCATAATCTACACTAAAAACACCAAAGTCATGCTCCCAACTTTTAAACTATAATGTTACACTTCAGAAAGGGGAGTCTGCTTGTTTTATATATCTGGGATGACCATTTCCTCACAATCTCTGTCGATAAGATAAGCTAACATCGGTGAAATAATAAATTCAAGTTCTTTGTTTTTCATTCATTTTAGTGGACGTCGTATTTTGTAACAATATTTTTGATTGACTACTGAATTGCACAAGATATACTGTGAGTCTCCACCCTTAGGTGTATAGACTGAATTATAAGTGCCTATATAATAACCAATATACACATTCATTTACACTTTTAATGGCTTTATTTTTTTTTTCATTCATTATAGTTTTTATTATATTTTGTACAATTCCTAAATGAGACTCTATATACAATATTTAGCATCTATGTATATACAAGATATGCAGACTATGTTCAAGTGTGTTCTAGATGTTATCGAAACAAAGCAGCGTTGTAACTTTTCTCAGAGTCTGTAAACGTTCGTTTTTTTCATTGAAATGTTAGATATGGTAATCTGTTTAACAACAAATTCGGTTATGTTGTTTTAATATTTTTTTAATGTTTAGAAGTTCAGGTCTTCATAGTCTTGTTGTTCTTCATTAATTTGCAGCTCGTCGTAGTCACATCTGTGGAAAAAACATGAATGATATTACTTATTATTAAATAATATAATAAAATATTTAGTTTTTATTAAATCGAACTATCGAAGAGCAAATATGTTTATTTCTGTGTTATCTTGATATAAATAGGAATTATAGGTCATAGTGTGACACATCGCGCGATTTCAAGAAATCAATGTAAACGCTCCGATGTTGAGGCTGACCTAAAAACTGCAGAATGGATACGCTGAGGACATGCGAAATCTTAAACCAGGAGAACAGAGAAGACATTGATATATATTAAAGAATGTAATATGCTGAAAATAAACATATCTTCCAAGGTGCAGCTAAGTAATAAAACATCAAACGACATTGAATGTTTATTTGATAAGACTATTTCAAGAGTACTGTGTGTCACAATGAAACTAAGGGTCGTTGATTTTATATTTCTATTCAGATATTCGCTTCAAATGTAAATCTGTTATTGAAATAAATGTCAAATTAAAAAGGATCAGAGGTAAAATTACTTATTTTGGGACTCACAATTCTGATTCAGCTCCTTTTATCGATGTCTCTCCTTCATTCAATTTTTCATTTTTCAAAGCTTCATTTTCATAAATACTTTGCCTTTGAACTGCTAAACTACACTCTGGTTCCTCATACAACCCTCTGGGATATATACAAAAATAATCTATCAACTTTTACAACTGCACAACTGTTGAACGATTGCATGAGTATGATGTACGCGGAAGTACATATATGATTCATACTTACTGTGTATTATCTTCAAAATCTCTTTCATTTTTTGAATCTGCAAATAAAAGTAAATTCTAATAGAATGATACATTTGCATGTATTAATTTCTGAAAAACAAGCAAAGAAAAAAAAAACTACACCGATCTAAAAACAATAAATAGATTAAAAAGTAAATGAATAATTTCTTATAATGAAAGCACGTGAATTTTATCATTGATTAAAATCAATCTATATATATATATATATATATATATATATATATATATATATATATATATATATATATATATATATATATATATATATATATATATATATATATATATATATATAAGTTGAATATTAAAAAATCAACTTAATTATGTTTTTAAAAATAGCGAAAATAAAAATGGAAATAGAGAAAAACACAATAGAGAGTGAAATTGCAAAGTACCTGTCCTTTGGTCGCTCTTAAATTTTTTAATTGGCTCTTCAATATATCGCACACTTGATTGTGATTCATGTACACTGTGCAGAAATAATGCTTTACAGTAATAAATTAATTTTTTCATATACTCTAAAATATTTATATTATTGATATGGGAAAAGATTTGAAATTAAAAAAAATAATATTACATTGAATTGCAACAAGTTGTCAAATTCAATATTATGCAACTACATGTATTTTAGGAAGTATCATATCAATAGGCATTTCTCACAGTAAAAGTATTATTAAAAAGCAATTATTTTTTTCTATGAATAGATTGAATAGATGGTTGTATAATGATCAACTTGGATATGCATTTACTCTAACTAACCTTTTTTTTTTATAATGACATGAAAAAAAATATACCCCTTCGACGCCTTAGCCGCTGAAGCTACTGCCAAAAGAAAAAAAAATAATAATACAATGAAAACCATGTAGAAATCTCTTAAAATGTTTTGAACATACTGAATCAACATTTTTTGTTGAAGTATTTTTTGACTTTCGCTGCTTTGTGAAAGGAGACAATAACTAACAAAAAGCAATTGCATTTTTTAAGGAAAAATCTCGAGTATTTATCTTAAATTGATCACAAGCTTGTGTGTATAACCACAGGAATTACCTGGATAAACATCTTCAGTTGTTTGAAATTGACTGTTGCTCCTGAAATCCATACACATTTTTAAGCCCGTCATTTTAACATATAGTTAGAAAATTGTACTTAGTTCTAGAAATTCTTGAAATATATATATATATATATATATATATATATATATATATATATATATATATATATATATATATATATATATATATATATATATATATATATATGGAAAAATATTTTAATGATACGGTATCATCATTTACCTTTCGATCTTGAACACAAGTCCTAAAAAACGTAAAATACCGTTAAATCAAAGATTTTTTCTGACAATTATTTCTTTTTTTTTCTTTAAACTTTAATGGGTAAATGATAAACAACTATTTTAAAACCTCTATAAAATCCTTAAGTCATACATGTAACAAAATAAAGTACATGTACATGCATATGACATGTATCATTGATATTCCAGTGTGATATTTAACTGTATTTTAGCGTTTCAAACAAAGTTGTGAACGATATGTAACTTACCAAAAAAAATTAATTCTCCTCTTTTGTAAGTTACTATCACAATAGTAACGACTGAGATCAGAAGAAGAAAGAATAAAACAGTCAAGACAGCTACAGAGGCATCGCTTCTTTCCTTTTTTGAAGGCATTATTGTCGCAGGGACTTAAAAAAAAGATATAGCGTTATTTGTGTGTATTTCCAAAGCAAAGGAGTGATAAAATGCAACACAGTAAAAATAAATGTTTATTTAATTTGTTATACAAACTCTTAGACCTCTTAAGGAATATCATATATATTTTAACATTTTGAGGGTTTTCTTAATAAATAATATACACATAAAATACACTCCTTTCGTAAAGTACAGTATTATGTTCAATCGAAAATATTAAACTATGCATATATTTATTTATTTCAAGAAGATAAAGTGTTACCATTTTTCCGTACTGTAAGACTTGAAAACCTTGATCCAGAACCACAGGGACTAGTGTATGAAGCAGAAATTTCACAGTTAAAGGTCAGCACCTTGTCGTACTCCGTTACATGATAGGTAATTCTACTGAACATTATGATTTCTCCACTTTTATTTGTTGTTGACAGTATTTCATCTTCTTGTGTGACAACTCTGGTCCAGTTAGCATTGTCTGTCTTTTTAACACACCAGTTAATCGCCTAATAAATAATACGTAAAGGAAGGGAAGAGCTCTCAACAAAAATCATTGATTTTTGAAAGTCAAAACAAAATAATGATGCAGATTATTCAAATTATGCAAATTTAAAAAAATATATAGAACATCCATATTAAATAAACTTCCATTATCCTGAACATATTCCAGACACAAAGAACTTTCTTCCATAAAATACATGGAGATAACAAGCAGTATTCAAGCTCAAAAGTCCATTCGAACAATGCAGATCAGGAGCAGAGCAAACATGGATCTCTTAAACATCAGAGGTGGAATGAAATTTTAATGTTTTTCATCAATGAAGGGTTTATATGTACATATACCTGTACTTGGGATGTAAATGACGAAGCACTACACATAAGATAAAACGTTCTACCAATTCCATGGGTATTGAAATGTTGTTGATCTATAACACCATTTTCGTCGTATATCAGGATAGGAGATACGGTCCACTGTTCCTCTGTTTTTCAATAATTACAATCATGAAACAAAGAAAAATATCAAATATATATCTAACAATAAAATTAGGTGAGCATGATGTATAAGAGTACATAAAACAATTACCTTCAGTAGTAATGTTTGTATTTATCAAAAATGTCGAGTTTGCACTTCCCGTTCCACAATATTTACTATATGTTTTGTATCCTGATTCACACATAATTTCCAGGTAGGTATCACTTTGCATTATGTGGTAAAAGACTTCAGACTTTTGTATATTAGTGCAACCATCTCTGCTGCTCGATATTAAGTCGGTGAGTGGGGGTTCTTGCAGGAATATTTCTGTATACTCTCCTGAGTTTTTCTTGCACCACCTAATATCCTTAAAAAAAATAATTAAATAATTTTAAAGAGGAAGTTAGGTAGAGATGTAAAAATCCCTTGTATAAAGTGTGTTTTTGTCATCAGGAATTTAAGATTTTTTTTTTTTTTTTTTGGCTATCAATCAATACTTATCTCAAAAAATTCTATAAAGTTATGTCGCAATCAAGTAACTTGAAACAATCTTTAAGCTCCTGATCAAAATTTGTTTCAAGTTTCATCAATATGATTTCTTGAATAAAATTATTGTTTGTTTCTTAGAATGAAATGTGAAAATAAAGAACATTGATCATTCTCAAAGGTCCACATAAACAATACAAATAATGAGCATAGCGAACATGAACCTCTGAAAACAGAGTTGGGATCAGGTCCCACCGAGAAGTAAGCATCATTTGTCGACTTGTCACACCCGCATAAAATTTGTGAAACATGTTGACGTTTAAACGAGATTGTTGATATACGGGTAGATGAAGCTTTAAAGTGAACGAAGAAGCACAAGACTGTCTAAACGTGCAGGATTAAAAAAAATGTACAGGTGAGTCTTACAGTCTCTTATGCAAACCATGTCACTGGGCGTCGACAATTACTGACGTACATAAGTTTCAAAATACAACCCTCAGTTTATTAAATATCAACCAAAAAATACAGAGGTTACGGTAACTAATAGACTTTCTTTACAAATACACAGTGGCACATGTAATTTCCTTTTTATATTTTTTCCATAAGATACCGGAAAAACTCTACTATATTGTACTCTGTGTAAATGGTAAGAGAGAGGAGAGGGTACACTGTAAAAAATAAGTGTTTTAAAAATAAACACCAAATTGCCACTGATAATAAACACTTTAACACGTTTAAAATTTGAACACTTCGTGAAGTGTTTAAGAAATAAACACGTTAGAATGTTTAAATTCTAAACACATGAGGTTTAATATTTAAATACTTCCTTCTCTTTCTATTTAAATACTAAACACTTCAAAAACACAAAACGTTTAAAGATTAAACACTGAATAAACACAAAGAGTTTACTAAATAAACACCGTACGTTTTTAAAATTTAAACATTTCATGTTTTATTAATAAACACGTTCAACCTAAACTCTTAAACACTTAAACATGTTTATTCGATGCAACAGATAATAATCACTTAAACATGTTTACACGTCATTTTTTAAACACTTCAACGTGTTTAATTTACAAAATAAATAAACACTTAAACGTGTTTATCAGTTTTCAACATTTTTATTTGAAACAAACATAAAACAGTACAAAACACACTGTTCTTGATGATGAACATGTACATAAAGCTTAATTAATAAATGATTTAATGTTGAATAGAGATTCAAACTTTATAAACAATTATAACATTTATCAACACATTTGCTAACACACACATGTAGATACATAATTCAATTCAAGTTGAAAGATATAATTATTCAAAAAAAAAAAAAAAAAAAATGCATGAACATGTAAACCTGCATGTGAACTAAGATTCAATAAAATTGTTGACGGGGGAGGGGGGGGGGGGAGGGGAGGGGGTTGAAATAGAAAAATCTCTTTAAAAAATGAAATATTAATTTTCAGGAATAAAATTTTGAAACTTTATTTTAAAAAAGGGACAGGGCGTCCATTACATCTTTTTTTTAATAAAACAAACAATTCATAATTAAATATAATGCACAAAGACTGAAAATGTTATTTATTGCCTGGGTACGGGATATATACATTGTGTATGTATTGCAGTTAACAAATCCAGTTGTACCTGTATAATTTTACTTTCACTAATATTCAGAGTTTTAACCAAATGAAGAAAATTTCCAGTTTTTACCTGTAAACGACTAATTCATTAAATATTCTTGCAACTTCACAAGAGCTGCCGGGGTATCACTCACTAAATTTCATATAATATTCTAACCGAGTTAAACACTCTCCTCTGTTTGTGTGTAAAATTCAGGTTCTTCTGTCACGGATGATGATCTCCAGTTTTCCATTCTCCAAAATTTTATTCAGCCTTAGTATTCTTCTTATCAGAAATATCCTGAAAAAATAGATAGATATAAAATATTCACTATGCAAATTCAGAAAATTATCTGCAAAAGAATATATTGAGATAAAAAAAAATTGTTATCCTTCACGCCAATTTTAATTATATAATACATACTGAGAAACAAGTTTGAAATAAAAATCTGCAATACAAATAAATCATATAAGCATGCAAACAGTGTACATATGTATACACTAAAAAATTAAATATTAATGTACCTGCAGGAGCAGCCCAGCAGCAACAATTAAGAGAAGGGGGAGGGGGGGGGGGACTACCCAAGGCATTTTCTATCATGTAAACAACACTCCCCAGAAATGTAAAGTCTCCTTAAAGAATACATGCGCGGGCAGGGGATGAAAAGTGTTGTTGTTAACGCTTATGTGTTAAGTTACATGTATGTATGGTCAACAAATAATCATAATAATGCGTGATAGGGAGCATAAATTTTATCAAGGGCAGGTAATTGGATTACATTTACTTAAATATCATGTTACTGAGAGACCCAAAACTAGTGTAGGCTAGGAAACAATGATATTTGTGTTTGTGTGTGTGAGGGAGGGTGTGTGTGTGTAAGGGGGGTTACCCTTTTTCTTTGAAATGCCCTTTAAACTCACCTCTCAAGGTTAAGTGTGATCTTCGTTTAAAATCACTTTCCTTTATCAAGTAATGTATTCTTCTCAGGATTCACAATAAGAGATGAACGTCCCTGCAAATTAATTAGATATCGCAATATACTTAAAGACTACAAATATTTTATGCCGACCGCTGCACATGGCCGGATTTGCACTCAGACGATAGGCCTAACAATCCTGCATTTCATAAATAAAATGCAATATAAATCTCTAATGTATTAAGCATTCAATTTTTTTCCGATTTTTTATAAAGAAATGTATAAATACCTCCTGTTTTCTTGTTAGATATGGTGTTTTTGCCAGTATATGCGTGATTCTGCATCTTCTGCGTTCAAATGGCATGTTATGACATAATCAATTGCATCATTTTCTATCATAACGCATTAAACAGAGGTGTTTAATTTGCAATTTCTATATATATACCATGTGTTTAATTCATAAATATATGATGGTTAACAAAATGAACACTCGTGTTAAACATCGGTGATTAAAATATTGATAAAATTATAAAGGTCATCATAATATATGTTTCTCTTTCCCCTTTAACAGTTTATGAAATTTATGAATTTTTGGCACAAAATTACCTTAAATTAATGTTAATTGTAATTGCTTTTGGTATGATCTAAAGTCAACGTATTGCCTGGCTATTCGTATTTTTTCTGTGTCGAAAAATATCTACTAGTATGTACGGAATTACTTCATAAATTAAGAAATTGTACAAATGGCAAATGCACACAGCAATACTGAGAGGCAACACTTAATCTAATTTTTTGATTTGATGCATATGAACATTGCGTGTTTAAGATGGATGATTAAACACCCTACTTATTGAACACCAATTTAAATAGTCGTGTTTATATGTTAAACGCTAATGTTTTGTATTTAAACCCACCATGTTTAATTGTAAAACACGACTATTTAAAAATTAAACACAAGTTAAACATCATTTTTTACGGTGTACGTAAAACGGAAAATTAGCGCGCGCAGTAAGCAAATGGAGTGGAGTGATCGCACAGCAAACGCTGTAAGGACAATTGAACGCAGGTCAATGGTAGTCACAAAAACTAAATGGTGACTGAACAGTGAGCAAACGGTGGCGAACGAAGAATGAACAGTTAAAGTGATGCATAATAAAGTGCTTCGAGGACTGTTTCTTCACTCTTCTTTCCAATTTATTTTGAAGAAAGAAATTAATTTCAAACACACGTACATGTATTTATTTATTACGTTTTCATTTAAGAGTTCATTTTTTGGAATTTAATTTATTGACTCTTCATTTCCTCTACTTCACAATTCTAAATTAATTCTACTAAGTAAAAATGATAATTTTACATACTTGGCTAGGTATTCCATTAATGCTTTCAACTTCTCCAGTACATTGTAGCTGTACCACATCTCCTTGTCTTTGTATTTTCCTGCTGCTCCTAATAAGAGGGACACTCATTTCCTTTGGAGATGGACCTATGTTATCATAAAAGTTCTGTATCTTTCTGTGAAGTTACAAGTTACATTTTAAAGGAAACTTTTTTGAATTGTAATCAAAAATACTGGGTTTTTTTCTCAAGGGGTCATAATTCTACGGAATGACAATTTCAGTTGAATCCGTGCATAAAAAAATTTCGCGAATTTCTGTTTTGATGAAAATTATTTATCTTTTTTAAGTACGCTATGCCAAATTTCTGCGGAATATTTATAACCACTTAGCGTAAGTGTATCCAACAGGTATAAATCTGCGTGTACAGTAAAAGAATTGTGCAAGGCAGGAAATATATATTGGACGATTTACTGTTAGCGTTAAGATAGCCTTACGATTCATTGTAAAATAGAAACTATTAAATGTTGCTTTACAGGTATATTTTTCAAGGCAGTAAATGTTTGTTAAGACATTTTTGTAACTAAATGACACATGCTACAAATAACCTTTTTTCACAAAAATAAAAACTAAATTAATGTTTTAATAAGTAAAATGAATAATATTAGCCACATGAAAGTTTTTTTCCTCTCATTCAAGTTCTCTCAATAAAGTCCTTTAAAATGATTAAAAAATCCCATAGATTTATAAAGGTGATGACGAAAAGTAAGAAATTTACACATTATAAAAAATCGACAGTCCCTGAATATCTTAGAAAATCCACTTTTGCATCATTTCCACCTAAAGTAAGTCCACCCACAAATGATCAAAAATCGATACATCCAATGCAATTATTTGCTGGAAGCATGTGTCCTTAATGAATTAAACATAGATAAGAAATCACTAATTGTTTCATCATTTCAGTGATTGAACTGTCAAGATGATTGCAAAAAAAAAAAAAAACAGTTAAGAACATACCATAACAATAATTTATATGCAAGATTAGTGTAATTATTATATTACGTATATAAGGAGGATTTCTGAGCTGCACACATGCATTCTTTCTAAAAATGTTGTAAGAAGTCATTGAGCTGTCACAAAAACATTAAACTCCTTATGGAACACATAAAATACTCATTTTCACATTTTTTCAGGCAATTAATCACAAACAGACTGATTTTCTAATCTACATGTACGAGGGTTGTTAGGAAAGTTCGCAGACACATTAATTTACGGAAAATGTAGAATGACGTCTGTCTGGTTAAATTCTTAACTTTTATGTATTAGTATGTTAACCCTCTCCACAGTTCTGAATATCTTTCATTTTCATTTCTGTACACTTTCCATGTATTTTTCCTACTAAATAACTATATAAAGACATGTTACTTTTTTCTAAAATGTCTTATTATGGCGTATCGGATATTAGTGAGATCTTAAAATCAATGCCTACATAGTATCTGGAAACAATGCAAAATCCATAAGCGCAATGTCCATACGATAAGCGGAATATTGGGGTATCACAAGTTGATCATCACGAGTTGATCATCAAAAATGTCAATCCTTCCATTCTTATTAATCTACTACCATTTGAACACTTTGGTCCAAAATACATGTAGGAAATTCCCAGCAGCATCTATAACATCTCCTTCGGGTATTTTCCAGTCTACACATATATTTTTTCAATAGCGCGGTGCTCTAAGACGTTCAATGACGTTGCTATTCTTGACTTTGTTTTTATGCATTGGTTATCTATAATTGGCGATAAAACAGTCATGTCCCCTCCAGTTTAATTCAAAATGTCGCCAGATGACGTTTCCTAATCATTGTAGCGGTAGGTAAATTATCATAAATCTTTGTGCACAACAGCAGTACAATTTTTAATTTCCCAAAAATGTCTATGTAATGTAAATGTGCGAAAAAGTAACATGCTCCATAAAGCATGTTTAATCTAGATAAAATTGCTGTAAATTTTTTAAGGATCATAGGAAAACACCAAATATCTGCAAATTCAATGGAAAATATGTATAGTTTTTGTCTGCAGAGTTTTACTGGTTTCATGCAAATAGCGCACTCAAAAGAAGTTGTACGCGAACTTTTCTAACAACCCTCGAAGAGAAATAAAAAAAGAATAAGTACATGTAATATACCATTCATTTCTCTAAATTTTGTTTGCTTGTTGTTTAACGTCCTCTAAATTTTGAAGAAAGTCTCCTTTTGTAGCTATTTATCCTTTTCATTTCAACGATTTCCTAATAACTAGTCAAATTATCCTTTTTTATACCATGTTTCCAGTATTTTGTTTTTCATATATATTAAACAATCTATTGATATGAGTATGCAAGTACACCATGTCTGACAATTGCTGTGCCTCCATTAAAAGAATAAAAATAAAATAACCGATGATGTGATTCAGAAAAAGGTCGTTCTTCAGGAAAAGGAAATATCATACCCACAACGAACTTATTTTGCTTTGTTCATTTTTAAGTGCAATTTCCGAAGGATTAAAAATATTTCATTTTTAAATGTTTTCTATGTGAGATTTCAAATTGGTTTATCATAATTGACTAGAAGTTATATTCTCCTTTTACTTTTTTTTTTATCTCCATCCATATTCAAAGTTTAAAGAGAGGATGATATACCTCAGTCTATCTTTCTTGCCTGAAATCCCAGAAATTATTGTATTATAGCTACATGTATAAATTGTATTATTTTTTTTTCAACTTACTTAGCAGCAATGGGGTCTTCACAAGAAAAATAATTGTTGAATTAGAACAATATTTGACTATCTAACAGAAAATTAAAACTTTCTTTGTATATTTGTAGTCTCACCTTTTGTCGACAGAATGCTTTTTTCTTGGCTTTTAAATATTTTACTACCATTTGAAACTTTACATCTAAAGACTGAGTAGAGGTTCGGATCGATTGTACAGCTGCTCAGTGTAATGGACACAACAATCTCTATTCTGCAGTAAAACCATCCTCTATAACAAGTCTCAGATCTAGAGGGGATGTTGAAGTTTACCAGGTTCTGATCCTTATCGAGGATGTAGGATCCTGTGTTATTAATCATTGCGAGATCTAACCATTCTCTGTTATTGTTTTGTCGAACTTCAATGATCATTTCGGGAACAAAATAATCGTATTCATAGTCAGCGTATTCACAGGATATAGTAACATCATTTTCACCAACGATAGTAGGGGGGTGGACAGACGAGCTCCAAAACCCTAAACACAATATGCAGAAAAATGAAATATGATTCATTTAAGAAATCATAAAAAAAGATTATTTTTTCTGTAATGAAAAAAAAATTATTCACATACCTTCACAAAATGTACAAAGTGAAATAAGCAAAATTAAAACTTCCATAGCTGAAACCAGGAAGTAATCTGTGTTGCATAAATGTTGATGAAAATATTTCAGTATAAAGTACAACAGGTTTTAAATTGGGATTTGAAGAAGGATGGTACTGGTAGCACCGAATGTGTGCGATATGTTTCGCTGACTGTGGTCTTTGGACATTTCAAAAATTTTTAACATATTGCACACGAAATACATGTATTTATAGTCCACAATAATAGTATAATTCATGAACGTGAAGGTAACTACATTTAGCAAACGAAGAAAAAAGGCAGAATATATCAAAACCAACATTTAAAATAAGTATTTTAAATTTTGCTTATTATTTTAACTTGGTTTAAAACGGTAAAGCATGTAGTTCCTTTTTTACTGTACCCCATATTCTTTTTACTTTCATTGCAGTCTAGAGATCTTCCAAAATATAAGTTACTAATCGTCTGCCTCATGCCACTCTCGGTTTTAGAAAGAATCATGCTGCTTCATGCGTAAGTAAAATTGTAAACAGAGTTTAGTTTAACAGCAAGGATTTCACAAAAAGTCCATATCTTTAAAACAACAGAAGGCGTGGTATTTTATCCTTTTTTTTTTATAATAACTTCCACATACTTTAAATATGTTGGTTATTTCGGATTCATCCCAAGGTTACATTTCAAAGGTCAAGGGCATTGTAAGCATTGAGTCAAAGAAACTCTTCAGCTTAAATTCGTGTCTCTGACATCATTTAAATAAATGATCTGATAATTGACAAATTGATTGTCATTAACTAGTTGTCAGGTTCTTGACTCATGGTAACATTAGCTTTTTAGTTAAACCCGAATCAAAGGAAACAAGAAAAGAGAATACATTTTTAAAATGGATCTCTTATTACTTTCTGGTTCCCCTCTTTGAAATACTCATTGTGGTGAGTTTAATACAGGTTATCATCCTGCTCTCTAGTTTAATATTGTGTCTAATCTTGAATATATATATATATATATATATATATATATATATATATATATATATATATATATATATATATATATATATATATATATATATATATATATATATATATATATATATATATATATATATATTTATTTATTTATATATATATATATACTGTATTATGATACTTCCATGTAAATTATTTGAATTAGATTCGTCGAAAAGCATTTGTAAAGAAACGTTTTTACCTTTTGAATGATAAAACCATCATTTCGCTTTGCCTTTATTTGTATTAAGTTCTAATTAAACTTTCAGTATAATTATAATCAATAGTAATTTATTGGTTAAAAATCATTTCCTATCTCCCCTCGAAAACCATTGTCAACATCGGATGCCCATCTGCTGACAATGGTTTTCTTGGGGTGAAAATTTCCAATGTAACCCTCAACTATTTACATGCAGTATTTACGTATTAATGTCCATTTCAACAATATGAAATGATTTATTATCACAAAATTACTTTTGATGTAATTAACTGAAGCATACCGAAAATGAAAAGGCTCCAATTTCGCAATTAATGCATATTCCCCTTGCAATTTTCATTCTCTTTCCAAGTGATAATTTTTATCGCATAGTCACTCAATTAATTGTACTCCCCGAAAAATAAATACAGTGTATTGAGACAAGATTACGACTAATTCGAGAACATTTTTTACATACTATAATGCATCAAGATGTCAATAGATATATGTAAGTATATATAAGGAATCCTGCGACAATTTTAACAACTGGAAATGATCATTGATATTAATACAATATACATGTTCATTGACTTTATATAATATTTGTATACTATTAAACGCAGAAAGGTTTTTTTTTTTTTTTTTTTTTTTTTTTTTTTTTTTTTGAATGGCCAAACACTTAGTGCTCGAAAATAATTTAAATTAAATATTTATTTTTATTCTCTCATTTGCTATTCTCTAAAACGCAAAGTAAAACAATAGTGTTAGGCACGTATCAAAGGATCTTATTTTCCGTAGAAAAAATATATCAAATGGTTCTAAAAACCATAAATATGCAATCAAAGCGGGAAAAAAATCTCTTTTTTTTCTGATCTACATACATTTATTTCAATGAGGAAATTATTTTATCATGTGATAACCTTTCATTATGTAAATAAAGCTAATTTGTGAACATTAGTAATTTTGTAACCAGTAGGATCCTAGTACTGAAGTGCTTCCTTATTGCTAATATTTCCTTTAGTGCCTCAATTTCACACGCATTTTATATAAAGAAAATTCACAATGTGACTCTCTCTCTCTCTCTCTCTCTCTCTCTCTCTCTCTCAAACAAGTTTTTTCTTCCTCTTCAAATATGGAAATGACAGATTAAAGTTGTGAAACATTCAAACTAGAAGGAAGATGATACCAACAATCACTCTTGTGCTACCCGTGCAATTTAAAACTAAATTAACTAGATCATACAAAGGCAATGGGGAATTTTAGGTAGCCATAAAACTTTTATTGGATATAAATCATCAATAATTTGTTTCTATTTATTTTATACCAATATATATATATATATATATATATATATATATATATATATATATATATATATATATATATATATATATATATATATATATATATATATATATATATATATAAATGTTCAAAAATCATAATACTGAAATTACATCTATGAATGTTCAATACACCAAAACATGTTTAGTAAATGAGTTCCTCGGAATCTGTTCGTACATAGTTTACTAATAGTGATGTACATGTGTCCTCGGGAAAAGGTAGATCCTCTTTAAAAGCTTCACCGAATATTTCTGCTAGATCCGTTCTGTTGATGGTGTTTAATCCTTTTTGAATTCTTTAATAAAAAAAAAAAACATAAAATCTTTATTAAATATTCTCAGTAACATTTTAACTTCTATGTAAAATCTTCAGAGAATCATCTTCACTTACTTCCTGATTCTAGTCCTGCTGTGCTTAGATCCTCCCCAGAGACGAAGCAATCTAAATGTCAATTCTTTGGCAGGATTTTCTGCCTGGAAGAGTTCCTGCTTTATCGAGATTGGGAGGCCCATTTGTAATGCAAATAGACCTGCCTCGTCCAAGGTAAAGCATTTACAAAGCGCACTTATACTTGAAGGGTTCAAAACAGAATAGGTAACTAAAATATAAAAAGGGCATATAAAAGAATATATAAAAAGGGCAAGTAGAAAGACTAGATACACAAAATTAAACTTGAACAAAATAAAGTGAAGACAATATGTTGAATATACCAGTATATATGCATGAAATAAATAGTGTTATGATTTTTTTAATTAAAGATCGTATCTGCCTTGTGAACAATATTAAAAAAAAACACTTGATAAATGTATATCTTGTGAATTAAACCAACTCGGACTAAGAAAAACTATAGATTTATCAATGTTACTATAACCACATGTGTTAAATCATATCCTTTTTACAAATTTGTTGTTGTAAACCCATGGATTTTACTACAATGGTACTCCATTACACTGTTTTGGAACTTTCGGCAATAAAAAAATCTTTTGGAATCTTCATGACTAATATATTAATACTCATCTGCTAAGAACTCTTAATTTTACGTATACTTGTAAAAGTTTTCTTCTTTCTTTAAAGGTTTAATGATATGCTTCTCAATTCTTTAATATGTTTAAGATTACAGCGAAATTAAATCAAGGGAAAAAATCATCAAAATCTGTTTACATTTACGGAGATAGCTGGTGCATCTGATCGATTTTCTGAATCCAATGGTTCCAGTACTTTTTTTACGTGACTTGACGTCACAATATGGACCGGTCAATTAGAATGCCTAGAAAATACAAGAAGTTACGCTGTTGTTTTGAGCAATTCTTTTTATTTGTAGTTACTTGTACAAATATAAGTTTTAAATTAGCTGGAGTATTAGCTCATAGTTTCATAATTTACTTTGTAATAAATTTTGAGGAAATGTCTCAAAATCTTTCGTTTGCGTATTTAAAAAAGTTACGATTCTACGATAACCGAACTGTACTTAACGTTATTATTATTAAAAAAATAAATAATCGCAAATCGACGGTTTTTATGATTGCTTTCTATATCATATCTTTTCCTCTTGAATCTATTATAGACCAACATTAAGTTCTGAACTTGTCAGAAGTTAAAACGATCTTCAGAGGACTCAGTAGTCCGAGATATCTGACGTATTCCAGGCGTTTTTCACGATTTTGATATTTTATGGACAAGAAAACATCAAAACTAGAGCAATTATGTCTTCTTTTTTTTTAATTTTACCACTTAATGTATGACTTCTTTTTTGGGGAATCACAATAGGGGAATAGAAATAACAACCTATCGAAAAGGAATGGTACATTATCGAGTAGAAATCACAATTTTCGCATACAAATAACAACTTATTGAATTGGAATTACGTTTTATCGAATAGGGTTGATATAATTTAAAAAATAACATTATTTTTTTTTTAAATAAAAATAGCAAATAGGAATAGCAAAAAAAGTATAACGTATATTTCAACGTTTTACACGCCATAGTTTACATTTACGAAGTTTCATTCCTATAGACTCTACATCAACTGCCAAAAATCCAGCTACATGTACTATTGCCGTTGTTCTCGGAGTAATTCTAATGACAATATTAATACTGACCCTCTTCTTTGGTCCATGTAGTGACGTAACCCAGTACAGCCTCGTTTTCGATCGATTTTTCGCTTGACCGCATTTTCAAATCATGAATAAATAGTCACTTTCAAGGGCTGATAACTACGTTAATTGTACATGGATTTGGAATATTTGGAAACATTTTTCCTTGGTTTTATTTAGCCGTAGTCTTTTATATAAAAGAATTGAAAGCTTCTTCACTTAACCTTTAAACTATCTTACTTTAAAAAAAGCTTATAACTATTATGCTTTTTTTAATGAATCATGTCTTAAGAAATTATCTTACGTTCAGTGTTTTCACTCGCTGCAACCTTTTTAAATTTCTCGTTTTCTTCCTCGGCCTCAACTGATAGCTCTAAACAAAATATATTGCAAATCAACTAAAATACGATCTTCTTTATAAAACACATGTGCATAACACACACAACGGTGAATTCATTGATTAATTCCTTTGTTGTATAATCAATAACATAGACATAATGTAAAATGTACTTCCTAAGTATGGGCATGTACACTTTAATTTGTGAATACACAACCTTGAAAATTAAAAGCATAGTCATAACTTTTTACCTATATCTAGTTGGCTGACAATTTATGCAAGATATATAGTTTAGGCAGAAAGTAGAACATTGTGCAATAGTACTGGCGCACGTTGTAAGGTAATAAGATATAGGTTCAACAAAGAAAAAAAAAATGTTCTACTATTCTGTGTTTACTTTTTACATGAAACTTCTTGCTTTGTATTTTTTTGATTTTTGATTTATAATTGAGAAAACGTTTTAAAATTATTAAACTGAAACTTTCTTTTAAAATTCCATGCCATCATGCATCCATACATGTACAGACCCACTTTTGGTCAATGATACATTATCCTAATGGTATAACACACCAGCTATTTTGTAAACGTGTATATGCAAGGTACACGACAGCTTTCCACAAGAAAAAATAATCAATAATGTATTCTATCATAACCCGTGTAACCTGTTGTATTCTACAATAACCCGTGTAACCTTTTGTATTATATCATAACCCGTGTCACATGTTGTATTCTACAATAACCAGTGTCACCCGTTGTACCTTATTATAACCCATGTAACCTATTTTATTCTATCATAACCCGTGTCACCTGTTGTATTCTATCATAACCCGTGTCACCTATTTTATTCTATCATAACCCGTGTCACCTGTTGTATTCTATCATAACCCGTGTTACCTGTTGTATTCTACAATAACCAGTGTCACCTGTTGTACTCTACAATATAACCCGTGTTACCTGTTGTATTCTACAATAACCCGTGTTACCTGTTGTATTCTACAATAACCCGTGTTACCTGTTGTATTCTACAATAACCAGTGTCACCTGTTGTACTCTACAATAACCCGTGTTACCTGCTGTATTCTACAATAACCCGTGTCACCTGTTGTATTCTACAATAACCCGTGTTACCTGTTGTATTCTACAATAACCCGTGTCACCTGTTGTATTCTACAATAACCCGTGTCACCTGTTGTACTCTACAATAACCAGTGTCACCTGTTGTACTCTACAATAACCCGTGTCACCTGTTGAATTCTACAATAACCCGTGTTACCTGTTGTGCTTTCCTCAGATTGAGGTAAGGAATTCGAAGGTGAGGCTGCAGGTGGTTCCACTATTTCTGGTTCAGGCTCAGGTTCAGGGGTAGGAGCTGGCAAAGTAAAAGTGGTATGAATTTTTTTTAATTCACCAATGATTTGGTGTTTAAATTTTTAATAACAATTTTAAAAATGTATGTACAATTTTAGTCTTTAGTTTTTTTTTTTTAGATATTCGGAATATCGATAAAGAATTACATACAATCAATAATAAAGCCTTCGATTTTTTTTTTTTTTTTTTTTTTTTTTTTTTTGAGGGGGTTCATCTGATGAAAGTTAATTCATTGCGTATATCAAGCATATTTCAAATATTTTAGAGCGTTTTTCCTATGAGTTTTAATCAACATGTATTTCTCATAATTGGAAACTTTTATATGCATTTTAATTGTGAATACTTGAAAGGTCTTGTTAACGTATTTCTGTACTGATACGTAAGATTAATTTTCTTGGTTGTATGTAAGCACTTACATGTACATGTACCTGACGACAGTAATGAATCTATACACAACTACGTGTCTGAATGTTGTATAGAGGCAATCACGCGGTGGAAGCGTTGGATTTAGAGGTGAGTGTACAGATTTTGTATTGAAGCTCTCCTGCATTGGACGCTTTTTAGTTTCTCTTATATTTTCATCAAACTTGGTAAAAACTTTAGATGTTCACTCAGGTTTGTAAGCTAAGTATAGGAAGACAAATATGCAGGAATCCAAGTTTGAGGAGCTGTCAAAGAATCACTTACGTTTTGGAAACTTTAGATTCACACCCATGTCTGTAAGACTGGTATATTCAAATTTCTCCCGCTTTTCTGTTTTTATTTTCTGTGTCTGGATGCAGAAAAGCGCATGCTCTGTGACTATTACTTTCTCTTCGTAAGGTACATTGATACCTCTCTGAATTTGCATTCTAATATTCGGTTCTTCGTCTTCTTTAGTTATGACTCTGGTAACAATATGGTTTATTTTACGCTTCTTGTGGAATTCTAAAATTCTCTCGGTCATTGATTCATCCTCAAAGACATTTCCACCAAAACCAATCTGTTTAAAAAAATAAATGATGCATTAAAATATTATTTAATAAATAGAATAATTTATAATCATTACTGATAAGGTTATATATTTTTAAAGTATTATCAATGTTTATAATATCCTATATCTAAGACCTGCGGTTTTTAGTTTTTCAATTAAGTATTTGAACCAAATATTCTTCATTATTGTTATTTTATTTTTATTTTTTTTGGATTACAATCATAACTTAAGTTATATCAATCTATATGCCAGAGAAGTTGCCATCAGTACACACGATACCTTTCATTAAAATACCTCTGAAAATGGGTATAGTGAATGCAGCTGATTTGATCATATGGTCTTTTCAAATGAACATAACATTTTTTAAATTCAAAAAGTAGATAATATATTCCGGGAAAATTTCGCTCAATTATAGCTCTTTTTACATTAGTAAAAACATGGCAACATGACAGTTCAACCACTATCTGTATATATGTGAATTACCAGAAGCTTATGCTTATTTTGACTGTAGAAAAAATGTCAATTTAGGAATTGATTTCAGCATATCTTAGGAAGTATATGGAAATTCGGAATGAACCTTGGTAGTTACTGAGATGTGTTATTTAAATTTACATTTGCTGTGTTTTTCTACTAAGCCAACTGTGAAATTAATTTCAAATTAAAGTCATTTTTGTGGATACTCACGAGTAGAAATATACACGTTGAAACTTGCGCTAAAGTGACGTCACAATGAGGCTACAGAGCCGTAAATAAAAACGTAACGATATAGGGCAGCAAGAAATTCAAATATTGAGTATATTAGTGCGCTTCATGAAATATACCCACGTGACAAGTCTGTGTGATTTACACATCAATAACTCACACAAAACTTAAAAAAAAACATTCCTTTAGTAAACAGATATAAATGGAAAGTTTAACTTTAAATCATTTGATTTATTAGTATTTCATTGGCGTAACGTGGGTATCCTAATCTGAGAAGCTCCACACTTTTTTTATACCTCAGTTTTGTCAATTGAATTAAATCGATCCAAAGGTCTGTGTCTTTGACCAGAATGTATATGTTCTTTTAAAAAGTGAAACATTAATATTTTAACTATCATTATAGACAATGTTATAATCTAGTTCATGTCAAAACATTTTGGAAATCATTGATATAATCATTGTCATGCAATTCCTATTATTTAACCTGTATACTTCATTTTAAGAAAGACAAATATTGGTTTAAGAATCACTTTGTCAAAGGTCAAAGGTCAACGGTAATGGCTGAGATTACCAATTTGTTTATTCTGATACAAAAATATATTAAGTATTTTAATTTACAACCTTAATATCAAATATGTAGATAAACAATGGTTTTTGAGAAATCATGTATTGATGCAAACATGTTTATGCAAGTATGAGGGATAAAATTACTAATGGAATTTAACTCACATTGTATTTCTTTTTTTTAATAAAAATGCTTGGATGCTCAAAACATGAGCAGGGAAAATTGTGATATGTGAACATATGCACATTTTATCCTTTGTTTGGGCAAAATATTAGGTATAGGTATACTTTGCAAAATGATTATATCAGGTGATGTACACGTACAGTGGCTGCAACGTTATTGTTGACAACTTACACGAACGATCACGTTACACGAACGATTCCGCACGATTAACGCACGATAAAATCTTTTACACGAACGATCCTTCACGCACACGATTCTACACGTTACACGATCTTACACGATTGCTAACGCAAACGCACGATTCTTCACGTAGAATAGTTCAAGTTCTTTAGGAATGGATATTTTCAAAACGAAATAAGGCTTAATACTTATTGTAGATTTCAAATAATTATTGATATTATTTCATTGATTTTGAAAAATGAAAAAAAAAATAGAAATGGATATTTCTGGAACTAAATACATATAAAACTTATTAATTATCTTCGATTACAAATAATTATGTACGTAATTCTCCGACTTAAGAAAACTGGTTTTTTTTTCTCGTTCTATCAGTAGATGTACATGTAGGTGGACCATGAGTTTTGATTGAATTGGATTTCATAATATGCAGAAAGGGATAAGTTTGAAAAAAATGGCATGAAAATGAATTGAATTATAAGTTATTTCCATGTTTCCATTTGTGAATCTCTCAAGTCAACAATTATTTTACAAATCATTTATTTGCAAAAATTATAAAAATAATTAAAAGTAAGCTCCAGAGATAAACACTGATAAACGAAACCCCGACAATCATGTCGCGTACATGTACATTCGCCGACTATATATTTGTGTAAGCATTGAGAATTGTTTATTTATTTATTTGTAAAAATATCAATTTTTGATCTATTGATTTTAAAAATATCTTGACCATAATTAGCAGTAAACATAATCAACATCAGAGAAAAAATCTTTAAACATATAAGTACGGTTTATCACAAAAAATCACGCTATTTGACGAGAACACAATATTGTACGACTTACTATATTGCTTATTTCCAAGCGATAATTAGTTCGTTCTGTTTTCAATTATGTAACTCGCGCTTCATTTATTTTATTTGGATTAAAAAAAAAAACAGACAAGCGAAATGCTTGTATAACAAATAACATTCCGATAAAAACTTACAAAACGAAGTTTACACGTTTCTTAACGCACGATCACGCACGATTAAAACCGCAAACGATTGAGTCTGATACACGCACGATCTCGCACGTTACACGAACGATCACGCACGTTACACGAACGATTCTACACGATTGGTTTGTCAACAATAACGTTGCAGCCACTGTATATACAATTTCTTGAAACAATCTGATAGGCTTAAGAAGTAAATGACTATAGCTTTCTAGGGTTTGAGTGAAACAATATATGGCTTAAAAATGAAACAAAGATATGCATTAGTAACATGTGCTGATATTTGATTGGCTGATTGGTTAATATTTTGATGACTTTGACTTCTCAAATATTTCATGAAATGCATTTAAATTCTAAATGTAAGTATATTATTATACTATAAGTTGATATACTACAGATATAGTATATGAGATTTTTTTAACAAACAACATGCATGGTTAGTTAATGGTCATTGTTTCTTTAAAATAAGATTAAGAATATAGGTAACGTGTCTGTGCACAAGGTATAGTGGGACATGCACTGAATTTTGATCAGCAAAACCTTGAATGACTCTAATATTCTTAGTTTCTTAAATTTTTTGGCATAACAAAACATAATTCTTTCTGACCTTAAATATTTCTTCCGATTTAATTTCGTATATGTTGGACACTTCCGGTGCTTCATATCCCTCGCTCTCCCAGTATTTCTTTCTTTCCGACAATTTCTTCTCAGTAGAAATTTCAATAACAACATCAAAGCAGGTCTATTTCACATCAGGTAATAAAAATGAGAAGTACCATTCAATTAATAAACTAAATATACTGGTGTGTCGTAAGAATTTATCATGATACTAAAAAATTAAATGTTACAAGCTTCTAATCAACAATTATTATATTTTTATGAGATTTTGTTATTTTACAAGATTTTGGTTTTAATGTTATTTTAGATAGCATCAGTATTTAGTAATGATGGACGTCTTACCCCAGTGTCCCATTTAGTCATAACAAAGAAGTGGACGTTTTTGGTTCCACGTCGGGTCTGGTTAATTGTATCCACCACCTTCTGAAGCTGTTGCTCTGCAATCTTTTTCTTTGTTACGGCGTAACTGCAAGGGTACAATTATAACTCTTATATTTCACTTAATTGAAAAATAATAATAGTTGTTTAAATGAGAACATTTTTTTTCATATATTTGTTCTAGAACAAAGTAATTAATTTAGGGATTCCAACTTCATACAACATAACTAAATACATTTTTTATGTACATATTTTTTTCTGACATGGCATATAAGGTGAGATTCGTGAGTAAGTGAAAGTGTATTTTAGAATGCTCTGATTGACAGCATATGTACATGTATAAATTTTAACATGAAAGTGTATGATCACATGAGTAGGAGTGAAGAATATGATTTTCATCAGGTACGGTTTATTTCTCTCAGGGCAATAAAAAAAGATATGATAGTTTTGAATTTATTTCTTACTCATATTGGCTAAAATTTTGGAATAAAGTTTTACTTGTATTTTTGAAAGTAAAGACAAAAGAGTCACAAATTGTAACTAGAAAATTTTAAAGCATTACATGCATCTTCTTTCTGATTATCAATGCATAAAGAAAGAAAAAAATAGATAGAAACAAGGAAGATCCATTGAATAGCGCATACGATCCAATTTTTTTTTTCATTAAAAATAAATATAATACATATAATCAATCTGTAAGATGACTGATTTAACCAATTAAACTGGTATGCATAATGAATAAAATGGTTTTTGTAAAGTGTATGATGTTTACTTGATTCAAAAATGAGTGCAATTTTGGTCTTGCATTTTACATACAGGTAAAGTAAAATAAGTAGTAAAAATAAAAAAAGAAATTTAAATCCATGTGAATCTTCTTTCTCTCTGGAAATAATAGTATTTTATAAGTATTGAACATAGATACAAAAAAGTGCATATTGAATAAACAATTCTCACAAATGGTTTAAATCTTAAAAATTCAAATAAATAGACCGTATATGAAATATACTTTTATGTCAATTTTGGTAAGGTAATAGTCAGCCTTAAGCAATCAAATGAATGTCTGGTGAAAGGAAAAGGGGGTTGCAAATTAATGATAAAACAACAAATTGAGAAAATGAAACATAAATTGCATGGTAAAAATAGTAATACATTATATGCACGTTTGGTATGAATGACCCGAATTATAATGATCCGGATCACTCTCTACCATCGGCTCATACATTCACCTCTGTCGTTGGCTCGCGTATATCACAGTGATAAGCACGAGAAATAGTGCGTTTGTTTTTAATTCATTATAATTAAATGTCTGAGCTAATGATGGTCCTTAAAGATAGATATTTACTAAATGAATATAAAACTCTTAGTTTAATTTGAAATAATCTTTGAATTGTTATGTTTTTTACGTTACGTCAAAAATCTTGACGCGAGCCCATTGCAGAGGTGTCTGAGAGAGGAACGAACAACAACTCTGCATAGGAGATTGGATCCGGATATGCTTTAATTATAAATTATTTTTGGAAAATTCAAAGAACATTGGTATGAAATGTATAAGTGAGAAATGTGCATAAATAAATATGTATAAATAAAAAAAGACGATCTTTTCATTGTAAATTCATTTTCAAAAGTAATTTCCGGATTAAGTTATACATAAGTTTAAGTTTCTGTTTCAAATTAAATATCTTGTAAAAAAAAAATTAAAAAAAAAATTGGACATGTAATGTAGTTAGCCTGTGTGTTTCTAATAGGGATCCAACTGTCTGGGAAGACTTTGAGAGAAACGTTACCTAGATACAAACATGTCTTTGGAAGAAAATTCCGTTGTTAAAAACAACACTAGATTTATTATTCCGATGAGGTATACTAATTACATTATCCATGTATATTCATATTAATGAAGATATATTGTACGTCATATGGATATTAAAACAAAAAATTCCTTTCATATAATATTTGCAATAATAATAATGATAAAAATTCTTAAATAACATAATTATATAACTTGTCGTATGCAAATTATTGCCTTTGTGTGAAATCTTGGATTAAATTAGATTTCGGTATTATGTATGTTCATGAAGTTCAAAACGTTTCAGATAGCTTGTTCTCCTTCCATGAAGGTCCCTGAAATCAGAAAGTATATTGTTAATTTTAAATATATAAGAAAATGGTATTGTTTTGAGCTTTGCATTCTATAGAGATTTGTATTCTATTTTTATTCGATAACCCTTCACTTTAATAAACATGTCACTTAGACAAGGGAAGACGTTTGGAAAGAACTAAGGAAGGGAATAGCTGCAATGCAGGAAAATGTTATAACTTTTATTAGTCTCCTACCGGAGGGTATTACAAGTTTCTTTTTCGAATGTCCGTTTTTCTGTCCTTCTGTCTGTCTGTCAGTCTGTTACACTTGATTTTTCCAAAAAAAAATTTCTATAAGTTTCCATATATTGAGCTGATTATTTTAAAGTGTTTCTATCTTGATGAGTTATGATTCCATTTCATATTCCCTTCCTTTTTGATAATGTTTAACGGAACGACGGCTTTTTTTCTCTCATGTAATGGGAAACAGATTACACTAAGCGATAGGGGGCTAGTATTAGTTGTACAATACCCCCAGAATACAGTTGGAATTCCCATGGATACCAATTGCGTCCCCTTATTAGCATACCTATTTTTTCATTCACATGAAGCAGAATTAATTCAAAATCTTATGCATGAGAAAAAGAAAACTCTTGTTGTGGCCTTCAACTCGACATATTATCACTCAACAATAATTATTTTCATTCATATGTTGACACGATATATCCCAGTGTGCTTGAAATAAAAGATACTACAGAGTCTGACACATCTGTTTCATATTTGGATATTTTTCTAGAAAAAGATATTAATGGTAATATAACAGCAAAACTTGATGAAAAACGTGATGAATTTAACCTATCAATCGTCAACTTCCCTTACTTATGCAGCAATATACCCGCGTCACCTGCATATGGGGTTTATATCTCTCAGTTGATTCGAAACGCAAGAGCATGCTCTACATATGAACAATTTCTAAAACAAGGTAAGTTGTGCCAAACAAGTTGAAGAAACAAGAATATCAAGAGTCTCGTTTAAAATCATCATTTCGTAAGTTCTATGGTTGGTACAATGACCTTGTCGGCAAATACAATCAATCATTAAGTCAAATGCTGACTGCGGTTTTTCATACTAATTGTTAAACCATTATTTACCCAATGAATTGTCGACAGATTTTTCAGTAACTTCCTGATCATGACAAGGAGCACAGGGCGGGTGTGACCGGTCGGCAGGGTACGCCCACTCCTCATGGCAATTGATTCTACCTCCGATGTTTTCGAGGTCCGCATTTGCTCTGCTCCTGATTTGTATTGTTTGAATGGACCTTTGAGCTTGAATACTGTTCGTTATCTCCAAATATTTCATTGTTCATTTTTTTAGATGCTGCAGTCGACCAATTATGATGTCCTGTTCAAACGAGATAATCGACATTTAATCCTTTATGAGCTGAATCAAAATATTTTTTTCTGTTTTTCTTTCAACTTTAAGGCTATTTAAATGCGCTATCCATTAAAATGGCCTCAGGTGGTGTTCATAACTATAATTTACTTCACAACTTGTCGGAAATCTGTTGGCAGGCTGATTTTTTTCAATAAACAACAGATACAGGTATATCCTTTTCTTCACATGCATAAGCATACATTTTAATGAAGTTCCCGTTTATGACGTGTTTTGCTTTTCTTACTTCATTTTCTTTAACTGAATAAACAATTTTGTCATTGAAAATTCGTAAATGCATATTGATTGTCATGTAAAAATTTGAAAAAAAAACAAAACAAAACAAACTTTTAAATTGTTCCATTGATATATATTGATAGCAAAGCAAACACAAACATGCACAATCTTTAGAGTTTGGATCAGGTCCCTGATGTAGCAAGCGTCCCCTGTGGACAAGTTACTCCGTCATGAGCCCTTTGCTTTGATCTTGTAAACGGAGTAAGCTATTGACAATTCAGTATAAAAATAATGACCTAACAATTTGTGTTAAATGAGTCTGTCAAATATTTCGACCTAAAACAGGTTTTAATTGTATAAAAGGTATTTGTATTGATAATCAAATTTACAAAATATTTACTTAAGCGAGATTGCTGACACCCTTGTGACCTTAACATATTTTTCAGTAGCCTGTATCAGCTTGGAAATTGTTCGTAAGCTGAACATTCACCTGCATATCGGATCAATTAGAAGATATATGCAGGTGACAATGATATATTGCTACATAAACAAAGGAATTTGACATTGAAAAAGTTGGCCATCACATTTATCATGAAATTTAATTTAGTTTTAAGTTTGATATCATTGTATTTTTATAGTAAAACATCCAAAATGAAAAGAATGTGCCAAAATCTCTCATGTCTTTTATTTCCGGATATAACAAAACAACGTATGAATGAAAATAAAAATTGTCAATGGAAAAAAAGATGCATTTTGATATTGAATTGAAGGCCACAGAAGGGGCTTTCTTCTTTTATGTAGGAGTTTATGAAGAAATTATGTTCATAAGAATTAATTTAGATAAATAGAAAATAGAAAATTAAAAAATAACCAAAAAAAAAAGGGAATTCTCACAGGTTATTGCAAGACCTGATCTTCAAAGACTACTTTTAGATTTTCAATAAGGAACCCAAATATCATTTTACTTTTAACTTCAGAGTACCTTGATATATGAAATTGCGATTTTTTATCTTTATCGAAGAAACAGTTTTCTATGATCATATTAAAAAACCTTTTGTTTATTTAACGTGACGTACATTGTATTGAAATGCACTCGTAAATTTTCATATTTTTCCATTGGTCAGCTATAAAATGCTTTCATTTATTAAAAAAAAACATTCTCAATCCATATACAAGTATATGTACTCTGAAGTTGATTTAAAAAGACGCTGAAATTCCTAATAGACACATCTATGTTGGAATTCCAAAGAGTGGCTAACTCTGCCCCTTTATTTATATTTTTATAAAGCAGAATGTATTTTTAAAACTTCTAAATGGGAAGAAAAGAATTCTTGTTGTACATGTACTTTTCTACTCAACATTTAGACACTAACGACGAAATTTTATATCAACATTTGTTAATTTCATTCATATGTTTACTCGGCTAATTCAAGTGAGATGGAAATAAGAGAAACCACATAGTCTGTCTCATCTATTTCTGAATGTTAACTAATTATAGATGTTAATGACCATCTAATAACTAAACTACAAATCTATGAGAAACGGTATGTCTTTAGCCTTTCCGTCGTCAACCTTCTCTATTTATTTAGTATATATACCGCTTGCACTTGCATAAGTGTTTATTCTACGTGTAAGAGCATGTTCTGAGCACTTTCAATTTTGAAATCAAAGTATGCTTCTGACAAATACGTTGATGTTAAAAGACGTTCCATTATTCCGTTAAAAGTCAGCATTTCGTAAATTATACATCTATTATGACCTTGCTTGTAATTGCGACCTATCATTGGATCCTATCTGACTGATATGTTTCATATCAACTATTTACCTACTGATTTTATATAAATTTTGTATCCGGAAAATTACATTTATCAATCTATGATCAATTCTGAAGGTTCATGGCGTGTGTTACCAGTCGACAGGGGATTTTATTTTCCTGGTTACCTTATCCTACTTCTAGTATTTCCAAAGACCCGTTTTTAGCCGGATCAAGATTTGTACTCATAGCAGCATTTATTAATTTAATCATTTCTCGTCGTCTTCATCTTTTTATTCAAAGAAGTGTAGTGCAGTTGATAGTGTTATGATGTTTAAGTTTGTAAATAACCTAAATATTATGTTTAAAGTTCTTTTGCAACATTTAATTTTTATATATATAAAATAGAAAACACCGGGGAAGTTCATAATAACACTTTAAATTCTAGAGGACTGATGTGAGGGGAGGGTACAAATTCTTAACTTAAACAAAGGACAGCATATGTAGCTCTTTTCCTAAAGAAAGTTCTGCAAAGCTTAATTCCTCAAACATTGAAAAAATAATTGCACACAAATTCACTAGAATGGTTCATGCCTTAAAATGGCTAACATTTAACTACAATCAAGGTATTGTTTTCCTTAATTTCCAATGAAAGTACCTCTGGTTTCGTCAAAGCTTGATTCAATTTTGAATTGTATATCCTAAATTGCTGAACCTTATATTTAGTATTTTTATTAATATTGTCTGATATATGCATATAAGAGTTTTATTTTGTAGATACATGATTGTAAATATCCTTAATGTAAAGGAGAAATATTTCTCGGTCATCATGTACTTTGCTAATAAATAACGCAGTTAACACTGCAATTACAAGTAGAAGTGATGGATCAGTGCACAGAATAACCTCAAATTTGATACATATTTAAAGCCCATCTAAAGACAGTTATTTGTAATTTAAATATGAAAATATTTTTGGCTAATTCTTTTCATAAAGTAAAGTTAAGAGATCTGAACTTCCTTTATCTTTCTACGCACGATCTCATGAAATGTTGTCTCACATCTCATTCTTTTTATAGCTGAATATTGTTATCAGTTAATTCTATTATAATACTTATGGAATATGAATTGAAAAGTGTAGCTTAAGAGATAAATAAAGTTATAATTGTTTTTACTTTAAAACGCTTTTTTCAGAATGTTTGAAGTGCACTCAAATACCTTGGATACTGTATGCCTACAAACATGTAATGTAAATATTGGTTATATTCTTTCAGTTATTCACCACTTGATGCTTCGAATATTATTCTTGTATGCCTACAAACATGTAATGTAAATATTGGTTATATTCTTACAGTTATCTACCACTTGATGCTTCGAATATTATTCTTCTTATCCCAACAAAGCTTATCAATTGTATTGTACAAAAACTTATTTATACACTTGAAGTTGAAGTCACATATTCTTTGTCTAATACCTTGCAGGTATAGACTGATTCAATGTATAAATTGAAGGCGGAGGAAAATACAAACTCACTTGAAAAAGGCAATAATGAAAAAGGCTGAAGAAAACAAACAGTGATCGATCTAACAAAAACCACAAACTACACGAATCCGTATACAGGACATAAATACGGACCCAAGAAAATTCCAGAGTTGGGATCAGTTGCCTAGGAGGAGTAAGCATCCCCTGAAATTGACCTGTCTTGGGTCATTATCTTGAATATATATATATATATATATATATATATATATATATATATATATATATATATATATATATATATATATATATATATATATATATATATATATATATATATATATATATATTTGTAGTATAATGACCTTTATCTGTAGGTTTCGTTGCAAAGGTATTATTAAAGTTTCTTCAGGATGCTAATACAAAATTGTTTCGTTGATAAATTTTAATTCGTCTTCTTAAATTATTTCAATGCTAATATATTGACAGCGGTAAATTTTCTTTCAACCCTTGCTCTTTGATACAGAAAATTGATTAAAATGAAAGGAGAAGGATAAGTTTCTTACATTATAAGGTTTCTAGGAGGTATCTATCAAAATGATATGAAAACATCATAGCGTTTTCAAAATTTAATCGCACATTAAAAGATTTGAGTCAATGATGAATAAACAATATGATAAAATATTTTTATCCATTGACTAAGCTAAATCCCACACCTTGTCTATTGCAACGCAAACTTCAGTTCATTTGACTCGGGGTTGGCAATGTTTTACAATATTTTATGAATAGTAAACATTTGCGAGATAAACGAAATAAACATAACACACTAAACTGAATTATAAAACAAATGAATGATTGATAAACGTAATAAACATTACACACAAAGGAGCCCAAATTAAATTCTTTACATTACAATAGATCGAAATAAGAAACATTTGAATACATAATTTACATACATGTCCGAATCCTTCAGATCACTAGTACTTTATTGTCTTGGATTTTTTTATCTGGGGAAATATGGCAGATACCCTTTATCGAAGAAAGGGTAGATAAACTCAATATGTACACCTTTATATGATTTCTTCTTCAAAGCGTGGCCCGCGTGGCGCAGTGGTCAGAGCGTCTGCTCTAGAGTCGCGAAATAAGGAGTTGATCCTTACGTCGCGGGTTCGAATCCCACTGTGGGACGTGGAGACCGGTCCTTCGGATGAGACCGTATAAACCGAGGTCCCGTGTTGCAGTAGGTGCTGGCACGAAAAAGATCCCTCACTGCTCAATGGCCGTAAGTGCCGAGTATAGGACAAAATTTGCAGCTCTCCACCGGCAAATGGTGGCGTCTCCATATGAGTGAAATATTCTCGAGAGGGACGTTAAACAACAAACAATCAATCAATCAATCATCTTCTTCAAAGCCATACAAACCTTTCACTTTCATTATTGTTTAAATCTTTCTTAAATCAAATGCATTTTTAAGACGTGTAAATTCCAAACAGACATCATTTAAATATTACTGTCCAGTCCTGTTTAAAAGAATTGTGGAAAAACTTGGACCATCGTGTGCTTCACTATGCATATTGGGATGAATTGCTCTCAGAAATTTGGGTATATTATTAATCGTGTACACGTACCTTTTAAAATTGTGCTTCTGTCCAACAGTTTGTTATACAAAATAATTTTTATCATCTTAATGCAATTAAGGCAGATCATATTCCCCCTTTCCAGATCATGATTTTATTCAACTTTGAATTCTTTAAAAATGTTCTCTATATATTTTAATTTTTATTTCCAAATGTTTCTATTTCAAAAGAGCAATTCAAGGTCAATATCAAACTGCAAACATGTGCTGAAAAGATTTTTTGCTAAATGTGCAATTTTCTAATAAGAATAACAGTGAAAAATGTTAATTCAGGGAAAATATTAAACACCAGGTGGCGAAAAGGATGTGAAGTGCTTTTAACTGGAATTACTCTACCTTTATTCCAATACTCCTCTACAAAACAAATAATAGAATTGCCGACTAAAGCACAAAACATGAGTCAAGACTTTCAAACCAAAAAAAAAAATTTATATAAAAAATGAATCAAATAGAAAGACTTAAACAAGTATATGACATACCCCAACTACAAATAAATTTTAGAAATAAGTACATTTATGGAAACAAAGAATGCCTCTTCAACCAACATCAATTTTACTGTTCATTATCTTATATAATGATGAATATATTACTTTTCATGATAAATTTGACGGATATAAAAAGCATGCTCGTTTTGATAAAAATGAATATAAAACACAAGAAATCGTAATAAAAGACAATTACATTATGTTCAAAATGCAAACGTAAATCAGACAGCAAAAGGTTCAATTATTTCTTCATTGTCTGTAATTATCTACTCATCACCTGCAGTAATTTCATCTTCAACTACATCCGTCTCATTCTTTTCTATTTCATTTGTTTGAGGGGGATCTTGTTCAGGATAAGCCGGGTCTTCTTTCCCCATGACTTCACCATGCAGAGAACTTGACGGTATATCAGTTTTCTCTTCCATGACTTCACCAGGAAGAATCGACTTTGCAGATTTTTCCTCTTCCGGGGGAATAATCAACGGCACAAGATCTTGTCGATCAATAGCCAACAATGCGTCTTTGATTCTGTATTTTTGTGAGAAATGAGGACGTTTTCCTCGGTAGTGTCTGATCATGCATACAGCTCCGAAAGGCATGTCCATATATGTTTCAATAGATTCGTTTGACATTCCCAAATTCTTTGCAAATATTCTGGCCTCCTCCTCGGATAGCTGAAGGGCGATTGATGAAAGATTTTTCATATCCATTCCTGGCACAAAGCCTTTAAATAAAAAAAAAAACAACGTATGTTTATGTTTAAAAAAGAATGCTATCATTACGTAATGATTGTTAGTTTTCAGTTTTTTTTCAAACATTAATTTGTATATCTTAGATGATATATGGTGATATATACAATCTAATGTTTAAGGATATACGCAACGTACCTTATAATTTTTCAAGATATTCTTAATTTAAGATTATAGTGCCATCAAATGTTCATAGACAAAAAATCAGCATGCATTACTAAAGGTTTTGAAAAGATATCCATTGATGAAAATTCTTGTATAATTCAAAGGAAAAAAAAATATACAAAAATTACTAAATATATATTCTAGATGTTTTGTTTATCCAAACTTATTTTTGAAGAAGTGTACAACTGCATATAGACATGAAAATGTTGCACACAGTTCCTTTAAGTATTAGAACTCTTCAATTCCAGGGAAAAAGATATAGTTAAAACTATGTTGCGTATGTCCTTAAATATACCCTATACTCTATAAACAACCAATTTCATTCAGAACATGAGTTCACGTATAGTAAAGCTATTCACCCCTCTAAGAAATCACATTCAAAGCGTGACGACAAATATTATTTCATGTAATTAATTCAGTGGAGAGTTCCACAGAGCAAACCGGGGAACAAAATTTGTTGTCTAGCCCTAGGGAAATATACTCGTACGTTGGTAAAATTAAACGCTTATCCACTGGCTTCGAGTGGTACAGCTCTTTCAGCAAGTGTTTACTATGAGAATGACTAACAAGAAATGAAAATTCGTCTATCCCAATACATACTTGGATGTTCTAAGTCTGTTTTTTCAATGAATTCCTGTAACTTCTTCTCCTCCTCAATGAATGACTCCATTTGTAAACTTGTGGCTAAAAAAAAAATTAAAAAATGTAAATGATATTAGTCTTTAAAAAATGTAAATGATATTAGTCTTTTATATAAAAGAAGACTGATATTTCAATAATCTTAAGGAGGCTGGGGGGTCAACAAATTAACCACAAATTAACCACCAGATTTAACTTAATTTTTTAGATATGATATCTTAAGCTGTCAACTATCATTTGGCAAAGAAAAATTTCAAAAATTTTAGTTTTAAAATTTGATCATTTTCTATATCTTCATATGGAGCTCTTCTTCTAAAGGAGATCAATATAGTCTAAAAATGGCCACAACCCCCCAGCCTCTTTGAATTAAAGCTTGTCCTGGAATAAATGTAACTTGTTCATTATATAGTACAAATAATTAGCACTGCGAACATTCTAATGAGTAAAATACAAATAACTTTGGAAACATTTTCCCCTTACGTTCTCGCAAAGGTTTTGGAGGTGGAGGAAGTTTGACTCCTAAAGGAAAGTCTATAAGTTTCTCAAACTCGAATTTCACTTTATCAACAATTTCTTTCTGCTCCTTTGCCCCACATAGTCCTCCGGGAACAATCTTGATTTCTTCTACCTTCTCAATTGTGCGATGTTCTTTTTCAATTGTTACCTGTCCATTTGGTTTGTTGGTGTTCAGAACAATCATATCAACGATGGTGTACGCGTAACCTTGAAAACATAAACAATTTATTGTGTGGAAGTTATACTTGGTAGTCAATGGTAATGCATTACAATGATGTTTAAAAAATAACGTTGTTTTCCAAACAAATTACATGCATCATTTACCAAAACATTCTTTCCTTCATTCAACAGCACACGTAATTACGTGTCAAACAATTGTTAAAAATATATAAGTAATTTTCCCTTTACAACCTTGGCTCTAAATTGTAAAAGTGTAATTTAAGATGCCCTTTTAATTTCTTACCTGTGCACAGAGGTGACTTTAATAAAATATAGCAATGCGTGCAGGTTATAGAAGAGCTATTTACCTTTTTTGCCGATAAAATCCATGGCAACTGAATCGTCTCCCTCGTTATCATTTTCTCTTTTGTCATTCTCATCGCCATCCTCGTCCTCGTCTTCATCTTCCTTATCTTTACTTGTTTCGCTGGAGATTTTTCTGCAGTTCCCTTTAAACAACAGCTACAAAAATAAATGGACACATATAGAAAAATATATAAAGCATTATATAAACATATATTCGGGAGGGGGGATGTCTTAAATGACCTCATAGACCTCTTTCCGTATTGATACAAAATAAAATATGAATATATGAAAGTTTTTTGAACAAGGGCAATTATTTTTCATCAGGATCCAATACAAAATCCATAACCTTTAACATTCCTGAAGTTACTATAGTTCAAAGGATTCCATTTACTAGTAAACAAATAGAAAGGTGAACTTTACGAAAAAAAATAATTTAAATAGCTACAGATCACGCAAAACATTATATACTCCTCAGTTTGTACTGCATATTCCTGTAGTGTGAATTTTGTAGAAATATAACTCGTTGAAGACTAAAATACCCCAATCCTGAAAAAAAATTGTGGCTAGAATACACGTCTCCTAAGACAAATGGTATGACATATTTTAACAATCGTATCTAAGAATCCCGACAGATTATATTTTTTCTGATGATTTTTTTCGGGGCAAAAGAGTAACGTTCTAACGCTTCACCAATGCTATGTTAGTATTTTTCTCTTAGAATTATACATTTTGTAGCCTTTATGAAATTGACACAGACTTTTTCTAAATGACTTTTAATCGGTGTCTTGATATTCTATGTTATCAATCTTCATTTGAAATTATTATATAACAAAAGTGATATCAAAACTTTACGATTCGTAACTTTCACAAAAATTGTATTCTATTTATTCCAGTTAAAGATGTTTTTAAATCTAAAAGTTGCAGGTTACCATTTTTAAATGGGTTCAAAGTATATTTGCTTATATTTTTTATATATTTACATGTAAGGGATTTGAAAGATCATATTTTTCTTTCCTCTACATAATTGTACAACTTTAAATAGAAATGGTAAACTGAGTTTCAAATCTAGCAGGGACTATTTTTTTGGCGAAACAGCAGTGTATGAAAATATCTCCTTTTCTGCTTCTCAAAATTACTATAGAACAAAAATGAATCTAGTTAAAATTTTTAAACAATCAAAGACTTAAAGAAAATTTCTTATGTAAGTAAAATTAATAATAATGGACTCAAGTTTTGAAATATATATCATATAAATATGATTTTCCCTACAAACTACAATTTTGTTAACTTTTAAAAAAACTTTCAATCTAAGTACATGTTTGAGCAAAAAATCCGTAATTTTTTTTTTTTTCTCTTAGTAAACGGTCAAAACTTTTTGCTTTTGTATCAGTTTGTATCTTTATATGACTACTTTACCATATGTGAAAATAAGAAAAATTTAAATATTCGAAGCATATAAAAATAGCTAGTATATCCTAAAAATCTAACAAAAATAGAGGATATTCGGATTAACCAATATCTATTTGAGTTAAATTATTTATGTCAGTTTGGTAGTATCATCTGATAGACCGTATATGTTAATATCTTTTTATGCAAAAAGAAAAACATTTTATCTTTTGAAATAGGAGAAGGCATCGCATGATTGGCAACAGTAATTTTTTATTCTTAAGGTCAAGGAAAAAGAAAATGAACTTGACCTGACCTTGCTATCAAAATAAAACGGTCAAAGAACTCAACCCACAATATGCCTTATAGATATGGCCTAGCAAATATGAAAAAATTAAAGAGGACTTTAGAATAAATGTTTTTGGCAATTCGCACCCTAGAACATTGACACATTTCACACGTGTAACAATGCCGTCGAAACCGGATGTTAATGATGTCAAACTAAATTCTAAACCTAACCATGGTTCGAGGTTTTCCGGGAAAATGTCGAAAATTGCACAGTTAATCGTGATTTACACATAGGGCACATTCGTTACGGCAAAATATTAAAACAGAAAAGTAACACTCACTATTCGAGAAATGTTTTCCAATGAAAATATTTACCCGTAACGAGTGTGCTCTTGTTGAAAAAAGAGAAAAATCCTTGCGTTTGAAAGAACTATCATATACATGTATTTCCTGGTGTTTTACACAAATTTAAAGCATCGGTTCAAGAGGGGTATTATATTTATTGGGTAAGTGGACAACATACTTCTATCCCACATGTCAAAAAAAAATGTTATATGATGCGCCGATAGGCACATCTGACGATTAGAACATGTGATGGTTTCTAAAATGCGATAAAAAAATGTTGATTTTTCGACAGATTTTTTTTCGAAGACGAGGCCACAGGCAAGAACAATTGTCATACTTACAATCTGTATATATACCACAAATACAAATGTACATGCCCATTATTTTCGTTGGTCCTGCTTGTGGCAAATACGAAATTTGACTTTATATCAGTTTATTTTGATACCTTCAAGAATCAATAATATATTGTTGATAATCAATCCTTAATGGGTGCTTCATATTACTCATATTAAGATACATAGATAACACACAAGGTGATAGAGAAGCACCCGATTGTTTGTTTCATGTGCAAACGATAAAGTGGAACCAGAATCTATAAATTACATTTTCTGAAATCGAAATTGGAAAAAACTTTTATGATCATCTATGTTGTACGTGACGTCACTCATTATATACGTCATTTGTGACGTCAAAAAGGATGTAATCATTGTGGTTTTGCTAAATTTAAAAAAAAGTTTTCTAATTCTTTTATGGACCTAGCTTGCTGTTGTTTTGTTAAATGTATTATTTAGAAAGAGGAAAAAAAATTAAAAAATCATTACAAATTTTAACATTGAGATTTTCTGTAAAATGGATCCAAAATAGAACTCATATGCGGGTGCGTAAAACGCACATGTCTTTGACGAATCCCCATGTTGAAACAAACAGAAAATTTGTAAAAACATGTAGTCGCAATCAATCTTTATTTTTGTAGGTACATGCCAATCAAATAATTCTAATGCACATGCATATAAAAGAGTGAAAAGTAATTGTCATCCTTTTTCAAAGGAAGAATACTTGTCTGGTTTCTGACTAAATAAAATATTCAAAGTATATTTGCTGGTATATCTTTTATTTATGTCGACAGTATTTGTTTTGATACACGTACTTTCGTTTATGTGACATACTTCAAATGTGTTTCCAGAAGCAAAATGCATATTTTAATTATGTGTCCCTATGGAATTTACTAAAAATATTCAGGTATACAGGGCATCGTTTTTTTTAAAAAGAGGTAGGGGTGGTGTCAGCAAGAAAAATGAGATGACGAGCCAAAAAAAAATGTCATACACTTTGACAAGAAAGAAGAAAGGGAAATTGATACATGTATGTTTCAAAAAATTCATAATTATTCAATTGTCTATAACGAGTAAAATCTGTAGATCTATGGTAATTACCACAGTCTTATGTATTAATTGTTATTGTCAAGTTTTATTGACCAGTACAACCCTCGTTACAAATGACTGTACACTGATTAACATTTTAACACAATATACATGGCCGTAGGAAGTTAGGAACCGGGGGAGCATGCCTCCCTCCCCCCCCCATATATAGATTACTATAGAAAACCTAGCTACTATATGTTTGTGCCCCCTTAATAAAAACGTCTGATGACTTTTCTTTTGCTCTTCAACGAAATCTTGGTAGTTAATAGTGCCCCACCCCACAAAAAAAAACTGAAAATGTATGGCTGTGCCCCCCCCTTCCCCCCTCCAAACTGAAATTGCTTCCTACGGGCCTGATATACATAGAATGGCTTAATTTTCAGGCACGTAGTATTCAAAAGGGGGCTTTTTTTCTCAGAAGAGTCTTTCATTCGAAATCCTAATTTTTATTTATTTATTTGTTTATTCTTTTTTTTTTTTTGGCAGTATGATTGAGGCATTTCAGTAAAAAAAAAAAAAAATAAAGTCAACGATGGGTCCATGGATTTTTTAGGAAGGTGTGGGGGAACTAAACCCACTCCAAAAAAATCCGACTTAATTTTTTTGACAAGGGAAAAACAGTTTCAACGCGAAAAACCTAATCGGGAGGAGGGGGGGGGGGGTTGGACACTTCTCTTTGGCAAGCAGTCTTTTTATACACGTTTCTTCTGACCAAATGCAGATCCTTTGGGGTGGGGTGGGAATGGGGGGAGGGGTGGCAAGTTAATTTTTTTTCTTACTTTACATTTAATTACTCTGAAATCTTAACTCCCACTGGATCCGCTACCGAGATTGGTTGTTTCTCACCACAAAATGAGAAGGGGTGTGGTGGGGTTTACTTTGCTTGACATTAAATCATAAGTGCATTACATATGCATGCAATTTTATCAGCATTGATTTGAAGTATGGGATTTATTTAAAGCTACAATTCATGACTATATGATTAACTAGGCACAGGGAGAGACTCTGTGTTTGTCAACTCAAATGTATAGTCAGTGCAATGTAGAATATGTACAAGACAACCCCTGAAACATGTTCCTGAACACATGTCTGCAAGTTACGGTATTTACAGCTATTTTTGCTGCAACGAAATAGAAGTTAGTGTGTGTGTTTGTGTTTTATATTACACCTCCCCATCCCATTTTACATCTGCCACTGTTCACCACAGAAATATTCCCTATTACAGGAACAATAGAGATTGTTTTATCCTCTTCTCTTATCATGCCTGTGGTAGGGCCTTGTTCATGTAAAATCAATCTTGCGCCGAGTAAGTAAAATGTTCTTGCCTGTACATGTATTTCAATTACTATCTTGACATGTATATTTATAAGCTTTGGTTTACGTACGCAGAACTGCTCTATTTGTACACATAAAAATCATAACGTGAAAATGAATAACAAAGTAGTGAATGTCATAGTAACATATAGGAAAGCATATTAAATTAATTATATTTATAGATCTATCGATAATGATATGTTTTGAGAAAAAAGGAAACATCACTTATCTCTACAACCCGGCACGAATCACCAATTTATTTTTTTTTAAATAATAAAATTAAATAAATACACTATCCGTGAGGTTGAGTTGCGGCCGAATCTCCCGCACGCGTTAGCAATATAGATAAGAATTTATCTAAATGTCACATGTACTTTCTTTGTATAAAAACATTCAAAATGGGTAAAAGCACAAATTTCTGTTTTTATTAATTTCTTGCAGTAAAGACATATTTTGAACAACATATCAGGTTATACTTCTTATATACTCTGTTTATTCTTAGGTGGGGAATTGACTGGTACATGTACATATGTATATAAAATGAACATCTTTATCTGCATTTTAATATAATCATAAATTGATTATGATGTTGATAAGATAAATGTCTATTCCCAATTATTTAATTTCAAGTCCCGTGTTCATATATCGGTACATTATAATCCGATGATCATTTCTATCGCCTTTTGACGTGACGTTACATGACAAAAAATGACGTTCCTATTGCATTTTTCCATCAAAACACTGCCATACTGCAAGATCTCCTTTTAAAAAAAGTATAAAAGATATCGAAAAAAGAAAAACGGTTATGAAAAGCTAAAAGTCGACACTGTCTATAATAAAGACCACGTTAATTTTTGGAATGAGGCCATTTTTGATGGTTTGTGGATTTTGCTCTTTAATCTAATTGATATTATTACTTAATGATAATGTCTTCTTGAATCTATGAAAATTTCATTAATTTTTAAATACGAGAAGAATCCCCCCTTAAGTGCAACAATATCATTTGTTATAATATCAGTACTTATATTCATTGTTAGTGGAGATCTCAACAGATATGTCTGTAATTTTTTCCAAACCCCCCCCCTCCCCAAAAATACTTTCTTACCGGGGAAGAAAAGTGAAGCAAAATTGCATCGGGGCAATATTAATGCATTCATAGTAACTGTACCTTAAAAGTTTGATTTTCCTCTATAATATAGGTTCCCTCTGGACCATTCACAATTTCACAACCCTCACTTTCCCACTTTGATTTGCTCTTTTTGAGCTTCTTTGGTGTCCAGCACTCGAGGATGAATTGAAATTTTCCTCTTTCTTGCTCCAGTCGTGTGTAAACACGAAATTCAACCTTCCTCTCCTTTCGAATGGAACGCGAAATGGCTTCCACAACTTCTTGTTTTTCCTCCAGAGCCTTTTTCTTGCTAGCACCGGCATAACTGCAAATCTTGTACTTGTCATATATGATTACATGTAATGTGAATGCATAAAAACATAAAAATTTCACTTTTTATACATCTCATACGTTTTCTTTTCATGAAACATACTTCTTTAATAACGGTGGACTGCAGATTATGAGACTGGTATTAAAATAAAGTACTCTCTAAACATTTCTTTCCAAATTATTTTAATGATAAGAAATGGAACTAAGACGTCAAAGAGAAATCATTTAACCAAATTCAAAGATTCTCAAAATGTTGGGGGAAAATTATTACTTCAAGATTCGTTGTCACCTCAACTAAGACTCTTGTGTTTTGAATCCTTTTGTGCTAATTTTAAGATAACCGTACCTGATGAATTTCTTGTTCAACAATAATGAAAATACATGTAGTAAAATTCGTTTCATGTGCTTATGAATTTGATGAGTAAAAAAGATGCCCAAGATGGTGATATTGCTGATGATGAAATTCATTATAGTTAGAGTGTTGATGAGAGTATGAATCGAGTTGTTTTGATGAACTAGAAAACAATATATTTTAGTCAAGATCTGTTTCTTACATAGAGAAATGTTTTATCCTGAAAACAGCAGCTTTTCCTTTTGGATCTTTCTGAGCTTCAATTATCTGTTAATTAAACAAATACAAAATGAATTCTTGTTCCTGCTTTCCTTTGATTTTAAAATTAATCAAAATGAATTTTGACAACAATTTTCCTCAAAATTAAGCTTATTTAATAACCATCAAACATTGAAGTTTATCTCTCATAAAGAAAACAGGTACATGTTAGCGTAAAGAAAGTAACGAAACGCAAACTTCTTAACATTAACCTCCCAATCGTCTGCATCGTCTGGATATTCCTCTGAGGTAGCCAAAACACACATTTCCTCCTCTTCACCACCTTTCTGATGGATTGGTAATTTCATCACAATCTCCTCTTTTGGTTGCTGTCCATCACTCATCGACATATCGATTACATTTGTCATCAAAAGAGGTCCAGTCTCATCTACCTCGTCCTCATTCACATCTTTTGTGTCAACCACCTTTAAAACAATAAAAGGTATTTATTTATTTATTTATATACTTTGTTTTTGTTTTATCATGAACACAATCAATGTGATATGACGATTCATAATTATATCTGAACACGCTTACTTCCTCTGTTCCTGCAGTATGTATCAAAGCTTACACAAGTGAGAATTATTTTGTCATCCAAAACACCGTCAGAGCATTCCGCACAAATATTATGATGCTAGTTTTTTTTCATACAATGGAATAAGCAAAAAGGTAAGGTAGAACCACCAATTGTTTTCTTACATTTAGTTGAAGTTCTGCCGCTTTATCAAAGGTTCCCTTCGGAATTTCGATTTCTGCTTCGGGTTCTGAGGTCGGTTGGATGACGACTTCTTCTTTTGATATTGCAAACGTCTCTTTCTTGAAGACGCTAACAATTGCGAATTGTGTGGATCCTTTGGTATTCATTTTTATTGTTATGATTACTTCTGTCGTCTAAAAAGAAATTCTTTTTAAAATTATATCATCCAACAGCAGTACATGTACATTGTACGTTAACAATAGATTTCCAACAACTCACATTAACAATCATAGATTGGTTGAGAAAAATTGTCATTGTGGAGATCACTTACATTTTCTTCTTCGTTCTTTACGAAGTTGTCTACACGACCAATCTGCCCATGAGGTGACACAACAGATAAATGTTCATTGCATTTAGGAACTCCTTCAACAAGTAACGACAAAGTGATGTTCTTACGAGTTGCTCCCCATTGTCGAATTTCAAACATATCACTGTAGGGTATTTGTTCATCATGTAGCAGCGATTTAAGCTCTGTGTACTCCGATTGCATTTTTCGACAGAAAACAATAAAGGGATTTCGAGCATCCATCGCTTTCAGTGTCAGCTTCAACTTCTCCATGACACAATCCTCGTTAGGTTTCACATACACCACTTCAAACTTTATCCCCCTTAAAAGGTAACATATTTTTTAAAAAAAAAAAGATTTACAAATATATTAAGGTTGCACCAGTCTGAACACTTAATGATAGAAAAGGATATGCAAAGAGATACATATTCACTACAGGGAAAATAATCAACATACTCGTATTTGTAACCAGGAACAAGGGGGATGTGGTTTGTTATAAGCTCTTGAATTTTCTTCTCCTTTTCTTTCATGTCCATAACCCATGTCTAAAGATAAATAAAAACAGTAAAGTAGTAAATACAAGTAGTTAATGGGTGTAAATTCTCAAAATCAAATATATTTAATATTCAATTTATTCATGTCAAAATGAACATCAAGAGACTCATACTATGTAATCTTACATAATGGAAGTGAAAAATATTTTAAATGAATTCAGTATATAAATTTTAATATTTACCTTGAATATAAGCATAAAAGTTTATATGAATTTAATTTGATGAACGGGGACGATATCAATCGTAATTTTGCTATTATTTGTGTTAATCTGTAATTACTGTATTTGATTCATAATTCTGGGAATGTTAATGAATACATACCCAATCCTGTAAGTTCGGTTCTGCACCAAACGTAAGCAACCATTCGACAACATCCACAGAGCGTGACAGGACTGCCTTCTCAAATGGAGTGTGGTTATCCTGAAATTTACCAATGTAACATACATACAAGCATGAGATTCTTCAAAAATCATAAAACTGTTTCATATCTGAATATAGTAATACATGTTACGATTTTTTTCAAATCCAGTTATATGAGAGGACCTTTAATATTATTATTAAACAATTTTGAATATTGTTGATAAAAAGAGGCAACATTCGTCAATTCCTACCCAATCTAATGATGCTACTTGAGCGCCATTGGCCACCAGGTTTATAACTACATCTAAATGTCCCCGGGATGAAGCTTTATGCAGGGGTGACTGTCCATTCTACAAATTAGAAATGAGTAAAACCTCAACAAGACTTAAAAAATCATATAAGGTTAAAAGATCTCATCCAAAATTGTTCAATCATACCTCTAAAATTTAGAACTTATTTTCTTTATTTATTCTTAAAAGAGATATAATGTCCAAGAAAAACTAATTCTGTTACATGGTAATTGTTTTAAGATATTATAAGAAGAACAATCGTCTTAAAACCATCAGAATTTTTATTTATTTATTAAGCTTTTTTCTGAATGGCTTTTCAGTTTTATTCAAAATCTTTTTCACTATTGCGGAGTTTTTCTCGATCTGTCGCTCGAAGGTAACACTTTTTTTCCTCTTTGATTTCTCTATTTTCCTATTAGATACATTATAAAAATATAAGATACACTGTACCTTAAAAGGCTTAACGAAAGTATGAGCAAATGTCTATGGCATTTTTTTCTATCGGATTTTATTCGAAATCATAACATGAAAAATACCCTGTATCGTCATACCGAACTGTATATAAATATCCACCTCTATATAAGCCTAACAGTGCATTGTCTACAAGTTTTTCTTTAGTCATGAAAAGATTTTTACTTAGGAAAGGATGATAAAAAAAAAAACCTTCTTACCACGTGATATACAGAGATCATGGCATGCACACAATCATATACATGTCCAATTAGAATTCTTAGGTGCAGTTCTATACGATATTAGTATTCAATATATTGTCTTCAATAGGCTATATCAAATAACCTCGTTTTCTTTTATGTCCAATAATACACAATATTTACCCATTAAAAAATAGCTTATTCGTTTCAAAACGAATATATAATTATTAAAAGTAAATAAACTGGGAAAATATGTCTGTCTAAAATTATTACTTTCAATCTTTGAATTGATTAGTAGACTAGTGCTTTATTTACTTTTCTTTTGACATTCTATATACACTCTCTTCAAAAGACATGCTGTAAATAAGTTTTCATATTTGAGAACACTCAAAGCGCGTCAGTGCAATTTATTTGGCATGGTGCCATCAATGATATCTATTCTTTACCTCGGGAGCCATGTTTGTATTTTGAAAAGTGAATTAAATAAAATAAATGTTATTAAATATTTATCTCATTCACTTTAAATTAAATTGAAATATATGAAATACATACGTGATCAAAACAGTTCACATGCGCTCCTGCCTCTAGGAGTAATTTAACAATTTCTAGAAGGCCTTCTTGTGCTGCATAATGTAAACATTGACACCCAATCTGGAACAATACATGTATTTATATAAACTTTTTAATAATGTTACCTTTGAAATTCATGATTTCTAAAAAATCAATTTTTTCGTCTATGATATATAACTGTACTTCTACCTCCTGGTATATATTTTATATTTAAATTCATAAATGAATAAAGCTTACTACTTTTTTTATTCTTAAAGGGATAAATTTCAATATTTATATTGACACCATTAATGTTACATGTGCGTTCATCAAATCAAACGATGTCCAATCATTTATTAATAAGTACCTTATCTTTATAGTGTATGTCGGGTTTCTCCTCCAACAGTTTCTTAGCCTCCGATATCTTTTTCTCTCTTATTGCTCTTTGAAGACGAATAGCAAGAAGCTGAAAATTTAAATATTTTTTTAAGAAACGAAAATAATAAAGTCATTAAAAATTCTAATTTATTATTTTATTCTCTCTCTCCCTCTCTCTCTCTCTCTCGATTTATTTGTTTTTTCTTTTTTAAAATTATAATTCTAGCATGCATATTTTTTAAATGATCAATTTCCACAATGAAGTCAAAAACCGTGTTTGACAAATAGACCGCAAGAAAGTAGACAAGGGGTTCAATCAATCTGTAGACCAAAGTCCAATTCCCTTCAGGGGAGGCCTTTTGCTGATATGAAAATTCTACGTCTGTAAACGTGCAGCATGTATGCATATAGTAAAGTGTTTATTACACAGAAAAAACGAAATGATAAAAGGTGTTATCTTAAATGCTATACCTAATTTCACATGAAAACTAAATTATACATTCATAATTCATCTGTGGTGTTTGTAGTATGCTTAGAATAAATGTTCAAGTAACAGATAAACGTGAGAATAATTTATCAATTAATGTTCATTTCTAATGAAAATGATAAAAAAAATGTCAGTTATATTTTTCTAATCTTTCAAAAGCACATCTGAGTATTTAACATGTAGGGGAATATATAGCTGTTTCTTAATTATTGCAAGAATATGCTAGAAAAAAATAATACTTAATTGAACACTCGCGTTAATATTTCATGTATGGCCTCTTTCTTACTCTCTGGAAAACCGTTTAACCTGAATTAGTTCGATATTAAAAATAAACCTCTATTTGAGGAAAAGTTAGATTGGTTTGGGTTACATCTAAAAATCTCTATACGAGGGTTGTCCCAAAAAGTCAGAGACAGAAAAAAAATTTAGTTTCTCTTTGCCAGATTAAATTTCTTTTCCTGACATAGTAAAAAGCAACATTTAATGATCACAAATTTCAATTTTCAAGATAAAAACACATTTAATAAGAAAGTAATGCAAAAATAAAGAAAGCATACAATTGTACGTCGGCGCACGAAAGCAAACGTAATTCACTTCTCTTATAACGACATGTTCATTTTTAAGTACTGCCCGTGTGCTTAACATGCGTCTCTTAAGCATCTCATATTTTTTCAAACTGGCAAACCATTCTCGACTGAGGGATCATTAGAATTCACCACTGTCCATAATTTTTTATCAAATTCAAATTTCAGTTCTCGAAAGGTTGCCATAAACTGTAAGAAGCAGAGAATCCACGAAGTTTGACGTCGATCGTGACCCATAACGTTTTCTCACCGTCTGAATTTAACAACAGATCTTTACTTCTTATAGGCCATCTATTTTCGGTGCGGAGGTGGAAACTGTCCTTGAATCTCTTATCCCATTTTTTAAACAACTTCTCTACTAACACTAAATTTTAGAATGTAATGTCGCTTCTATATCGTTTTCCGTCTCTGAAGAGAACAAACAGCATTCAAAACAATTTTAGTACATCCACGTGCGCCGCAAACGCGTTTGATAATGTCATTTGCAGCAAACTCAATTCCAACAACACTTTGATAAGTACGACACCAATCCTCTGTCTCTGAGGCTATTTATGTGAAAATCTGACATATTACTGAGATTTTGTTTCTGGTTTAACTGTCATATATTTGAGTGTTATGTTCTACATATTATCAGAGAAACAAATGCAATTTGAATAGTTACATACGTAATTTATTCCGGATTTTGTTCGGGCGCCGACAGATCATATATTAGTATCGGACTTCTTATAAATCATCATAATATTATTACTATGGAAGACATTTATTTTAAAAATTCACTATTTTAAGAAACATTGAATAAATTATAGCTATGCAAAATTTGGTTAGCATTGGTTGAATATATACAAAGTTATGAACATTGTCTACGACTCTTTTGGGACAACCTTCGTATTTCCTTGACATGATGCATGAATACATATTCGTGTAGCTTCTGCATGGGCTATATATCAATCAAATTAGCGTCAAATAGCAAAATTGAAAACAAAGAGTAGGAATTTGTCTTATTTAATATCAAGGGAGAATTTTGATAATCAAAAACATTACTGAAAATATGAAAAAAAAAGGATATAATATATCAAAAAATTGATTAATTCAACTATCATAAAAGATGAAATCATCTGTTTTGTTTTAATAAATATATTCTGTTTCAATTAAAGTGGCAAGAAATATAAAAAAAAATGTGTTTAATAAGTATTAAAAAAATCCATAATAAACACCCCCAAGTCACAAAAGGTACCATATCTGCTATTTCAGTACAAAGGACAAAAAAATAGTTTAAAGATCAAGCATTCAATGGCTCAACCATGACGAAGTGTTCTACACAATACGTAACAAATAGCAGCGCGCCAGTTATTTGACATATACTGGTAAATACTGGCATTCACAAGATGTACAGATATACATAAGGCTCTTACATGTATGAACGTGATATTGTAGGAATATTCTCTGTAAATAATGATATATATTCACACAATAGTTTAACGTACAAGTACCTGGAAAATTTTTCTTTTATTTTCATCATTTTAATTTTAATTTTCATTGATAATTTTATCTTACCTCTTTTTCTCTCTGACTACTCTCATTTTCCTTAGAAGAGGACGCATTCTGTGTGTCTGTGGAACTCATTTCTGAATGAAGTTCACGATGCTGAAATTTTTGTCTTGGATGACATGTTTAGAATATACCTATAAAAACCCGCAAATTTGTTAAAAAACATCATTTAGATAATCCTATACTCTTCTGCTATCTTTAAATAATCCTATCGTCTTCTATTATCAAGATGAAATTTCATACAAAAGCCCAAAGTATTAATATTCATTATATTTTTCTGTAATACATACCTTTTATATACCCATTCTGATATTATTTCCAGTCAAAAAGATAGTGTATTTTCAACTTTGATATACTGAATTTGTCCTCTTGAAAATGTCAGAACGTTAAGTGGTTGATGTTTATATGATACCTATTTCACTCTTCTGAAAAAAAAAATACTGAAATCCGTCTTCTTTCTGTTCGTATGCTATTACCTAGTCAAGGTGCTTGAAACTTGGACCGGAATTTTTCTTCCTTGTTTTGAACAAATACTGAAATTCAGCGGGTCGATGATTAATGACAATACGACTCTTAGATAAGTATCGATCGTTCGATTTTGTACGGTACCCACGTCTCTTTAAATTCTGCACCCAATCCTTTGTGGTTCCGATAACAGAATTCTTCAGATAAGTAAAAAAAAATTGACACGAGTGTCAGAAAAAGAGGGTAAACAAATTCATTTTAATTGCCTTCATTTTCTTCAAAACTTTTTGGGCAAATTTTATTTCTTATATATAATTATTCATATGTACATATAAATTACATATAAATTGTTGCTTGTCTAAGATACACCTGAGTATTGCAGTAACGCCTAAAAATAAAACTTCCTTGCTATAGTAATTAAATCTTAAATCGTTATCTTCTTTTCAGCAAAATTATATTCAATATCTCTATTGGTATTGTATCTCCTTTTTAAGCTGAGAATATCATAACAGAAAAAAAAACATGTTAATATTTTACTTTGTTTTTGTGAATTAAATGCATTTCTTCGTTATAAATTAGGACCAATTTACGAATAAAATTTTTAACACTTTTTTTTAAAAAAATAATTATTCATTTTCTGTTCAGACTAAATGTTCAAGGTATTTTCAGTGTATCATGCATTTTACAATTTTATTTCTGTGTATAAGAGGCAAGATTTTTTCAATTAAAAGTATTTCATTTGTTCACAGTCTCATTAAAAAAAAGAATTGCCTTGAATAGTGTACATGTATTTGAAAATTTTGCGTACGTATACATCAAAAATGAAAGATTTTGATCACTCTAGATGTTAACTTATTATTTTCAGCTTATTTTTATAGGAATTTACTCATGGCATCCGTGTCATTATCATACGATTTAAGATATAAGATATAATAAAATTTAAATAGTTTGTTTCTTTCCATACTATCTATGTCTGATCTGACAAAATATGAATGTACATGTATTAATTATGATTCTTAATCGTAAAGTGACATCTCTTGTCTGCATGGATAACTCCAATATTCTTAACATCTTTTGTGCGCATAGCCAAAGGGACCTATTTCATGATTTGTGCTTAGATACAAATGCTTAGACACAGATGTACATATGCAATACATAAAGTTTTATTATCACTTAACTTCTTTTCTGTATGCATGTGAAAAACTTTGGTCAACGTGTAACTCTGCAAAGAAATAGAAATAAAATACAAGTTTTATCAAGGCTTTTTAGTTTTTTGCTATTTAACAAAAAGGATTACGCTTGAACATTGTGTTGTCAAGAGTTACCTTTCTTCAAGCACAAATATCTTCAGTGTACGGGTCGCAGAGGGGTGGGCACATTGAAATCTGTCTTCTACTGGTTATTGATTGAAAGACTATTTTACTCCTGCATTAAAAATGCATTGCCGATGTCTTTCTATAATACTGACCTAAAATGTTCTAAAATGTGAACTTGGAATAATTTTAATTTTTTCTTTTAATAATTAAATGAAACCAAAATGTCTTCGATCTTTGAAAATTTCAAATTAAAGCAAGCAATGATAAATAATTTTATTGAAGAAAAAAAATGTATAATAGTTCATGTTTGCAAATACATTCTATAGCTATAGATGAGTCCTATGTTGACCGATTTACTTCATACATGTACCAATTGTTAAGTAAATGTTTCTATACTTATCTTGACTCCGGATTATTTCTCTTTCCTGATCCGTACATAGGGCTCATGGCGGATATGATTAGCCAACAGGGGGATACTTATTCCTCCTAGGTAACCCCCTCCCCTCCCACACATCTACTTTTCAAGGGGTGCATGTTTTTGCCCTTTTTACAATTTGTTTTGTTTAAAGAATTAATGATAAATTTTGGTTATCTTCAGTTTTTTCATAGTTTTCAGTTTTGTCTTACAATCATGATTATGAAATTTTGTTCTACTTAGTAAAACTTAGACGAGCTTACTTTTGATCTCAGTCTCACTTTTCCACTATCTATTCCTTTATTTATTCCTTTTGTAAAAGTGAGACTGAGATCAAAAGTAAGCTCGTCTAAGTTTTATGGCCCCGGAGACAGTTTGCCATTGCTTTCAGGCCTGTAAGATGGCACGCAATAACTCTAAGCAATGTCTATGTCTTTCAGAAATCGGCAAGAAACGTTGGGCCGTTAATCTCCTATATAGCTTTTTCAAATGAACTTTTAAATAAATCAATGAGAAATCTCTCCCGCACTATGCTGGAGTAAAATAAACATTGCGAGAAGTTGAACTTCTTTTTTCCATTAATCTTGAGAGCAACAAGAAGCATTATCAAACACAAAAAAAGGAAAATAACCATGAAAGAATAAATATACGATGACTGAAGACTGAAATCTCATCAATAAATAAATACTGGCATATGACGTTTAAAGAAGTACATTTTTTTATTAGAACTATTTGATAATGTGCGTGTACACTTCTATTTGATAATGTACATGCCTTAATTAGTACGAAATTTTGCACACTGTTCAGCTTATTTTAACACTGATTTAGTGTCTGCCCAATGAAATACTAAAACAATTATTGCTAATTTTTTTTAGGTCAAAATGAATTAGCTGTCTGAGAAGTACAGTATTCATCGAGCCCTAAGGACAAGATGAATATTATATTTCCAGTGTGGCTAAATGTAAATCATCGTATTGACTAAAAATAAAACAGCAATAATTGTATAATTCAATGATTAATTGAAACAAACTCATGAAGCAAACATTGCCTTCTTTCTTTATTGTTTGCATTTGATTGCAGTCGAAGAGGGATTAAAATACTCATAACCATTTGTAATTATTTTTTTCAATTTCTTGATCTATTTTTGTGCGGTATAGATCAAATACATCTTATTTTCTCTTGGAAGGTCATGTGCATGGTCATGTGCAAGTAAAATAAGCATTATTTAGAGAACGAGACGTGTTCTCTATCGTACATACAAATGGGGTGGTCAAGTGCGAAGCACTATTCAATAATTAAAAAAAAAAAGCACCCCCCACTTTTGCACTGTGGTGTCCGTAGTATCCGAAGACAGCTTAAAATCACGATTAGCTTTGACAAAAGGGTAGATTAGTAAACACGTTTAATTGAACTCTCTTGATTATTAACGGATAAGTTGGGCGGTTTTTTTTATCTTTAATAATGGGACTTTAAAACGGAAGTGAAGGGAACACATTTAGATTTGGGCTAATTGTCAGCGATAAAGATATAAGAAGTCGGAATAAAAATCGGAACTCTAAAAACATGTACAATTTAAAATAGGGTTTAAATGAGTTTGAAAAATGGCGAGAGCTGAGTGCATGGGAAAGGAGAGGGGGAATTGGATTTCACTTAATCAATGTTGCAACCATGAACCACTGGTTTTATCATTCTTAAAAGACACACAAAAAACTATCCATGAAAAGCAAATATGTTTGAGGGATTTCATCCATCATTGCATCGGTTTTCCACTGATAACTGCCATTTTTCCTTTTTTCGGATCGAAGTACATGTGGCATGTAAATTCTATGCGGAATTCATTTAACGTTTTACAAGGAAATTTAAATGTAAAAGTTCAAATAAGAAAAAATAACCCAGTCTTTACTATTTATGCTTTTGAAACATTGAATTAGACTTTATTTTAAAATATTCTGTACATAACAGCTAAATATATACAAGATTTATTTATATACATAAGTGAAAAATCTATTTGTGTATTTGTGTGTGCGGAGTCGGGGGAGGACGGGTGTGAGTAACATCGGTCCTTTTATGCCAAGCCTGTACAGATATTTTTGAAATTATTCACACTCCGTAAATTTCCTACGAGCTGCTCAGCGGATATTTACGGAGAATGCCAAGCGTCTTGTAGAATTGCTGACTTCCAGGATCTTTCTGGCTAGCTCGGAAATTATTTTCTGAGTTGCCGGAAAATCCCGCAGAAGATGCGGTTACTACTAAATAGTGCTACAATTGAATATTTTAAACTAGGTGTTCATTAGTTTTACCAATCTCTCAAAATAATTGTATTTTTTATCAATTGTATTTTTAATTTAATTGTATTTTTAACCCCAATATATTCAAATTACACTGACTTACAGAACACTTAAAGCACAGTGATGCCATTGCCGACGTGAAGCCCACTCGAGTTTCACCATTCTGAACTGAGACCTAAACACCCACCCACCCCCAACACACACACACACCACGAATGCACCACTGCGTCCTCTTATTAACAATTAATCCGTTCAACAAAAAGAATCAGTGGTCCAGATATTTATTTCTGTATTATATAATGGCTCTCGCGCTAGCTCATCTATCTTTTTAACACTTAGCTTGTAGACAATTAATGGAACAATCGGAGCATCCCCAGGGCCTTTTCCGTCAAGTCAAGAACATCACTCGTCCTTTTCCTTCAAGTCGAGGCAATGTTTTCATTCGCAGATCTAGAGGGGGGATCCGCGCTTGGTTTTATCTCGGCTGGCGGCAAAGGTCGAGTGTGATGTTCCAACCGGTAACAGAATAATGCATCAATATTAACCACACAACTGAAATTTATATGAAAAGAAAGTATCGTAAGGTCATAAAACATGTATATAAATGTTCATCGTCAAAGCACCTCTCAAAATTTATATGACATAATAATAATTAAAAAAATATTGATGATTTTAAATATTTTTCCATATATACTAACAAAACCTGTTAATCATGCGACTATGTGTCTCTCTTATACCTTGCAGATTTTTTTTTTTTTTTTTTTTTTTTTTTTTTTTTTTTTTTTTGAATAATTTCATTCACACGCTGTCCATGCATGTTAATGATAAAAAAAATCAAACAGGCAAAAAATTCGCCGACCATTTGTAAAGAAGATAAATTATTAAGCCTTTTCAAGTCTATTGATTACTTATTAACGTAAGATCAACAGATACTTAGTTGCTAATCCCTTAATAAAATACATTCCGTCTGTAAAAATATAACACATTTATATCGCTTTAATCTGCTTACAAACATGGATTTCCTTTTAATCTGAGAAACCAAAATAAAATTTACGATGATTTAGGGAATGTATTTTCACATTTAGACAAAGTATTTTCTGTCTTTGGAAGAAATCAATATAACATTCAATTTATAAAGATCGTCGACATTGGCTCTTACGCCAAACGACACCAATCTCTGGGCAGACGACACCAATCTCTTAGCAGACGACACTCGTAGACTTTGATGCGTTCTTTATCCTCCCAATCTTTTGCTTTTTTCCTCATAAATGTAATTACAGAAAAACAATGAATCCAGACTGTTAATGTCGAACTGCACTCTCTGCTTATAGTCTTCTTTCTAATTAAGTATCTCGAATAGTTCTGTTTTTCTCCATACCCTTACTATAGAAACTATAGTACTATAAGTACTGTATTACCTTACTATAGTAGCTGTTAGCCTATTTAATAGTTATTATCCAGAACTTTCGATTACCTTCACATTTTGCTAAAATATGATAAAGGTAGATATGTGCAATTTAACAAAGATATTTATGCTGGCCTTTCTTAATGAAGAAATTTTTTTTAGTTTTGGCTTCTAATTAAATAAAACATGGCAAGGAAAAATGGACTAACGAAAACATTTGTTATATTTCTTGCTTATTCTCTACGACCTCATGATATTCAGTTGCTCATCATAAAAACATTTCATTAAATTATTTTTTAATATGATCCTCACCCTTTGTATATTCAGAAAAATACACATTGCTTGTCTTTGTGCGAAGAGAACTAAATCTTTATAGTTAATTAAGATACTCCCAGTATCAAGTTCCAACGAACTGTACAAAGGATATCAAGATCAAAGAGGAAATGACCAGTATACTGTGGTTGGTAATTGAAACGGTGAACAAAACTGTAAAAGAAAAGATAATTCTCTCTCTCTCTCTCTCTCTCTCTCTCTCTCTCTCTCTCTCTCTCTCTCTCTCTCTCTCTCTCTCTCTCTCTCTCTCTATATATATATATATATATATATATATATATATATATATATATAATAAAACTTTACATAATAAAATACTGATTAAATTAAAAAAAGCATGCATATGTTAAAAGAATTTACGTATCGAATAGAAATGTGACTTTAAAAAGGTTTGTTTGATTTGTGGAAATTCTTCAATATGTACAATGAGTAAAATGAGTTAAATTTTCTCTTCAGTAATATCTTATAGATTTAAATTAAGTGTTGTTTACCTCACTAGATATAAAATCGTAAAGCTTAAAATATATTCAAGGGAATAAGATGCACACTGGGAGCCTTCACAGCTAATGAGAGCTTAGATATACAAAATAATCAATGACTCCTTGCATGTAAACCCACTTCAGCAATAAATTTACCAGCAAGGACATTTTGTTTCATTTCTTTCAATATAATTTTTTTTTCTACCAAATCGCCGCGCAGAAATATTGCGTCATCGAAAACACTGTCTGATTGTTCATTGGCTGAAAGAAAAGTACAAAAATATATATTGTTTAATGTAATTACAGAACACGTTGTTATTGAATTATCAACAATAGCGCCCGATTATCAAATAATAACAGCTTCGCTTTTTGTTGGTCCGCAACAGATGTAATGGGTAACCCAAGATTACAATGAAATATGTTTTGTTCTTCTAACTTTGGGTCCCTGATAATGAAGAAGTAAAATATCGACACATTAGCGAAGCTGGGGCGGTTCTATACAATCTGTTGCTAATCTAAACGTATTTTCTTTCAGTTTTACCCAAGCAAGAAAAGCGGAGACTAAAATGTTTATAAAAAGGGAAGAATGAAATGGAAAATTGATAAATTAAGCGTGTAAATCAGCGATGGTGGACACCAGGTGCCCTGAGAAAGATAAATTAAGGATATGGATTAGAGAGAAAAAAAACTAATCTAAAATTTGCCGAGAGGAACTTGCCTAAATACTGTACTTTACAAATTCAAATGTTTTTTCTACATATCGGAAATTGAAAGACTGTGTATAGATGAAGTAAGTGATAATTTTACTTAATAATTTCAGTTACTTCTAGTTTAATAGATATAAAAATTAATTTTGTTTTCTTATACACTTACTATATAATTCTTTTCATCCTTTTTTTTTAAATCATTAACAGAAGAATATTTACGTTAATTCTAAGTCATATCATTAGCTCCAAATGAAAAAAAAGTTGATGTGACCTTTTATTTAATTATAGAGAATTGTAAAAGAAAGATGGCAAAGAAGAAATAAGTATTTTTTAAATGCAGCTTCGTTCGTAAATTCGATAGAAACTATTGCTAGACGGTTATTTATCTTTATACCCTGTTTATATATAGTAAATAAGAAATCAATTAATTACGCAATATACATGAATTGATATTGTCGCAGAATTCTAGAAAGCAGAACAATATGAGCCTAGTATTTGATACCGCTGAGAGAGTCTTAAGTCCAATGGTAACGAAACAATCGACTTATTCCTATGTACATGTACATTAGCAATCGGTTTGCCAGTTTATCTATTACCAGGCATGTGGATGTTTTGTACGACCAAATGTGACATATCGACATTCATTCTATAATAGTCGATTTAGCATTTGTATGCAGTAACTTTTTTAATCTTACATTTTATCAATTATCATAGATATCGATATAAACCGTAATTAGTATACCGCCAGTTCAACAAAGTACAAGCATAAATATATTAAATCCTTCCTTCCGTAAAAGAACAATTTGTCCAAAAAAAGTAGACGTTAACTTGTTTTTTTTTCTTTTGATTTTCCAGTTTTAGAATTTTTTTTATATCCTTTGTGACTATGTGACTGTGAATCACTTTAAATGGTGAAATAATTATCAGGGTTCATTTGTGAAAGATCCGGCAAAAAATCACATCAGGAAATTGTTTTCCTCTCGGATTCTTACTTTCCCAGATTCGTTAACTGCTTGGAGAAACGCACACAAAGCAAAATGCCTGAATTCAATAAACTCGAGCAAACTGAAAATCGTTACCGAAATAGACCATTCAATTGAAGTTCAACTTAAGAATCATGGGATCTCTCTATTGCTTCTCTTAGAATTAAGTTCATTCTGTCGCAAACAAATGCAAAAACGTCTGACACTAATGAATAGTGGAGCACAGATAACTGTCGCTTTCGCTAAAATAGTTTATTCTAAGGTGATTTTGAGGAGATTTAAAATAATCATATAAATAAGAATGGTTTTAGTATTCTTTTTTTATCTACTTTTTCTAATATAAATGCACGTACGTGTCTTCCATAGTTAGGCAGCGCTAATTCAAATATACTCTTTCTCTCGAATAAGTTACTAACTTTTTACCTATTTTTTTTTCCCGTTTAACAGGTATGGAGACATTTTTGCAGAATAACAAGGGTTTGGTTTCATATTGTGTCTTCCTCTGCTGCTTATTTAAAGGTAATCTGTTTGTAATTTGATTTTGTTAAAAAAAAAAAAAAAAAAAAAAAACTATTGTGTTTTTATTTGTCAATAAAAATGGTGCCTCTTACTTATACTTTGTATTAACTTCAGATAATATGTCAGAAAAATTTAAAGCCCTACATAAAGAGAAAATATATATATAAGTCAAAGCAAAATATTTTCAAGAAAAATTAAATAAGTATCTCCATAAACTCATATTTTCATTTTTTAAATAATCAGGAGCTTGTCAATAAGACTTCATAAAATAAATTTGGAATTGTATTTTCTGATGACATATGTAAAGTAAATGGCTACAGCGACTTTCGTTTTCATATAAATAATTATATTGGTTTTTATTTTATTATTATTTTATATCGCTTATATATATCTCAACTGGTACATGTATTCGTTTTAGTGAGATGTAGATAGCATATGGTATTTTTGCAAAGCAACATATGTCCATTAAAATATTTTTATGCTTCTATTTACAATTTTTTAAAAAGACAATAATTGTTCCTTGGAGATAGGACAATCTTGATTTGTCTAAATTAACGAATCTCCTTCGAACTTGTCTTATATCCCAATTCATCTTTCATAATATTAATCGACAAGAGCTCTTTAAGCCTAATTAATTAATGTGGATGATAATTTCTAGAGTTGTCTTTCCTTGCTTAAAAATGTGCAACCTTGCAATGTCTTTTTGCTGTTAAATATAGAGAGAGAGAGAGAGAGGATATTCAATGTTTTGTAGTTGGATATGGAATTTATTTTACGAGTAGGACAGAATTTCTTTTATATTTTCACGAATGCGAAACACGAGTGAAAATATAAAAAAAAAATCTTGTCTCACTCGTAAATTTTACGAGTGGTCCATATCCAACTACAAAACATTGAATTTTCTGTTTATTACATTTTCTTTGATTTCTCTTTGCTCCTGTCTTTCTCCAACACAGTGTCGTAGGCTGTGACGTCTTACATGTAGTTCAGCAGCTGAGATGTCATAGCTTAGCAATTATGAGATTGAAAACATTATAACATGGATTTTAGAATTTTAGCAACCAATTTGGGAAGAAATTTTCTTTTTTAGTCTCTATCAAGATGGTTTATTTACCATCTCTATCTTATGATAAGCCAGAAATTAATGATTACTTACTTTGAAATCCTTTTACACTGTGGCAGAATATCACTTTGATATCCTTTCACACTGTGACAGAATATCACTTTTATTCAATTTTAGCTCATAGTATTTCACTGTTAAAAATGTAATAAATAATGCTATTTCATTTTAGTGTTTCTCTCAGCGAGAGCTGATGAAAACGAGTTCCGTCTAATAAGAGATATCATGGTCAGATATGATAAACGGATCCGCCCCTCCATCAATTACACCCTTCCTACGACAATAAACTTCAGCGTTGCTCTGGCGCAGATCATAGATGTGGTACGAAGTATTCATTATTTATATTATAGCATTTTTCAAGTAATAAACAATGTATACATAAGTATATACAGTAAAACTTGTCTAATCCTGTCACCACTGGTTCCAATCAAATTGGTCGAATTAGATAACATTCCGGATAAGACAACATTTTAAAGAAATGAAATAACTGAAACAGAATTGAAGTTTACACCGTATTAGGCAAGATTTCGGAATACACAACATCCGGATTAGACAAGTTTCACATGTATTAGGCATGTGTATGTTTTTTCTTCTTCAGGAATTTAGCATTATCATTAGATCATGCTTTGACCAACTAAATTTTTTTTCTATATTATTCAATTGAAAGTCAAGGTAACTTTATTCTTTAAGCCTTGTCAGGCAAAGAAAGTAAGAGGAAAATATATTTTTTTTTCGGCCCAATTTTCTACAAAATATATATACTGCTCGTTGACGCAAGATGTCTACTTTTCCCGTTAATAATTTGCAAAACTTGTGGATGCCACATAACCTGGGAAGATTGCGAATACGACGAATGTGTTTAGGTCAAATTAAATGTTTCTTTACTTAAGAGGCCTTAAATCAAAGACAATGAACAAAATCGATACTCTGGCTTAGGTAGTAAACGTATACCTTTGTAAGGTTTTTACAGTATCTAACATCATTAGGATAGTTTTGCCCTGTAATTTTACTCCCTGCTCAACATCTGAGCATAAAAAATAGTTAATGAAAAAAAAAACACATGGAACTTAAAAGAAACTTTAAATCAATTATATATAATTACTTTAAAGAGAAAAATGAATCCATCCAGAAATATAGAGACAATAAATTATCTCTGTGTCTTTAGACCTGGAGTTTATAGCTAAGGATTACTTTTCTATAGATTCTCACTTTTAAGGCTTGAACAGTCCAGAACCACCTACAAATCACGCAGTTCCAAAGTTAAAGTGACAACCCAACAGTGACAACGTTAACGCTGCATTGGAAACAAAGACCGTGATCTGGGGGTTGATTTAGTTGCATATGTTTCAGTGAGAGAGGAAACCCCATAAAAATTATTGTATCTTCTTCATGTCTAATTCATGATTCGAATGCTTTAATAACCTGATATAATGTTGTCTTTAATAGACGACGCTTTCTTTTTTGGTTGATCGTAATTCACATTTGCCGTATACTTATACAATGACACTGTTTCTGAAGCATCAAACTGACATAAAAATAGAAAATGGTTTTCTTTGAAGCTTTTAAGAAGAAAGAGAAAGATTTTCAAAATATATATCTTTACTTAGAGACAGATATTATGCTGATTTAGTACTCTGTATTTTGTAGGATGAAAAGAATCAGATAATTACAACCAATTGTTGGCTACACTTGGTAAGTTTCCAGTAGGTTTCGACATTAAGCGTTCTAATGCAAGTTTCCAGACAGGTGCACTATAACATGTATCGATGTCGAAAAAACATTTCAAAGAGCGCAATGTTACGATTACTCAGTTCATTAACGAAAAATAGTCTCTAATTCGAAGACAAATTTGGCAAAGAAGAATAAAACATATCGACAGCAATCGGATTAACACAATCAGAAAGATAAAAGAAGCAAGAAAGAACCTTACTGAAATTGACACATTTGTGTGCGTCACTTTCTGCACGTTACAATATATTATATCTTTAATGCTAATTAAGTTCTTTTTTAAAAAGCCCCACGTTTTCACATCAGTGCCAAAAAAGAAAATGATAGTGCTATGTTCAATGTACCAGAAGGAATAAAGTGATATAATGCTTTTGATAACCAGGATGTTGTAAATCTATCTTAATTTATTAATTCCCATTTCCCTTTGACAAACTTTTTTGTTTGATTTTGTTTATATTGTACATAGCATTTCTTTACCACACTAATCATGTCTGATGATAAAATAATTCTGTGAAGGTGAACAGCAGTTTAATTTATCCTTTTGCTTATCAATAAAAAGTAAGAGACAATGTTTATTTAACATTTACACAGAATCTATGAAAAACAACTACTTTTTCACTATGTTGATGTCGATTAATTATTCCTACGTATCTATATAGCTAGAGGCGCGGTTTATTTTTATTTCTCATTTACCTTATCAATAAAATTTACTTCAAATACATATGAAATTTAAGATAATAAACAACTGGTTTACATCGTCGATTCATTTAGATTTTTTGCCAAAAAAAAAATCAAAAAATTTTTTTTTGTCTTTTGTTTTACTTTATATAATAAAGGGAAACTATATCTTAGTATTTTCTCCGTAACCTAACTCATTCATATGTAAATTTCCATAGCATTTTTATTCTAAATACATGTACATGTACATTTGAAACACATATTTGAAAAAGATCAACCGTTTGTGATGAATAATTTGAGCAGCCAATGTACTGCAGTGCAGTTCATTCTTTTAATCAACATCTATGACATGTTCAAATTTACTACCGGTCCATTCTTTTCTTGTATGAATTAGGTAGAAAAACTTTAATGGGGGGGGGGGATAAAGATATCAAATGCTCTTTAGAAATATTACTTAAATAGGGAAAATAAAAAATGTTTCAAATTGACTTAAAATATATAAATAGATTCCCTCCATTGATTTCCAAACTTAAGTCATTGTCATGTGCCGATCAAAACGCTCTTCAAATATTTAATAAAATAACTTCACAATTTTGTAGGAAACTGTGTATCTTTATTAAGTATGTTTATTTATTCTTTATTTTGTTTTCATTTTTCTTGCATCACTCGAAAAAGAATTAGTAGAAGTCTTTCTTATCTGAGAGGATTTGAGTCAGGATCGGTCTTTCGCTGGCGACAATATGTGTGTACGCTGTATACTGTTACCCCACAGTTATGGTTACTTAAGGAAATTCTTTTTTTTTCTTTTTTTTTTCTTTTCTTTTTTTGTGAATGCCATTAGCGAAATGACACAGACCTTTCACGTAGGCATTGTCATGAAGCACGCTTAAGCACAGTAGTTTGAGAATTTCTGTGCATATTAAAACGCGTAAGTAAAGTGGAAAGTGGTATTTTAATCGAAAAATAGTTTGTTAGGTTGGATTGCATTTTCTCTAAAGACAAATCAAAGTTTTAACGAACAGTTGTCAAATAAAGTCCAATGTAGCACCCGTAATGAAATACATGTAATGCTATTTAATACAAGCTGCAATGTGTATATAGGGAGAGTGATAAAATAAAAATGTATATAAATATCAAAAAGCTCCCTCTGTCCGATCGCAGTAGGACGAAAAAAATTATCCAGAGCAAGCTTTTGGCGGCACATTTTGTCTTTTTCTTCATATTTTGTCGCCACGACTACGACATAGGTAATTATTGACACCGACTACGACATAGGTAATTATTGACACCGACTACGACATAGGTAATTATTGACACCGACTACGACATAGGTAATTATTGACACCGACTACGACATAGGTAATTATTGACACCGACTACGACATAGGTAATTATTGACACCGAACTTTTTATTCTTCCTTTAGAATCGGCGATGAAATATACCGTACATATTGGAAGATATTGTGGCCGGAGATGATATATGCTGTGAACATTTGCAAATGTTTTCTTTAAAAATATTGTTTGAAGAATGTTTTATTTGGGATCAGGGAAAGCAGTTCTTCCTTTTCACAGGGCAACTTGACTTTTTATGAAATCATTTCATTGCAGCTGCTTCATTAGAATAAAATAATGCCGGTTGTGTATTAAATACATTGATTTTTATTTTAGTGAACATGAAATCTCCCGAAAACTGGAGATATAATTTTAGATTTGAATACTAATTTTGTGTAATTAAAACATACGCATATCAATATACACAGAGATACTCAGACTATAGCGATATTTTGCACTTCATGAAATATGCCTATTAACAACTCAGTGTGATTTTCACACCAGTTTAGTTCTCAAAGCAAAAAAATTAAGCAATACCTACTGGGTCACGGTCTCTGGCGACAACTTGTGCGTGTATAATTTTTAGTCCCCTACCGGTGAAACCGGAGGGGACTATAGGTTTCCTCTGAGTCTGTCTGTCCGTCTGTCTGTCTGTCTGTCCAGCTGTCCCTCTGTCTGTCCCACTTGGTTTTCCGCATTTTTTTCTTAAACGCTTGCAGATATTGAGCTGATTTTTGGTATGTGAGTGTATCTTGATGAGTTACAGATCAAGTTTGCATTTCGTTCCGCTTCATTGATTTTTGACGGAATTACGGCCTTTTCAATTTTTAAGGGTTTTTTGCAAATTTCTTCTAAACGCTTGTAGATGTTGTTGAGCTGATTTTTGGTATGTGGCTTTACCTTGATTAGTTATAGATCAAGTTTTCATTTCGTCCCACTTAATTAATTTTTGATGGAATTATGGCATTTTCAATTCTTAACGGGAACCAGATTACACTTGCCGGTAGGGGACTAGTATTGCTAATGCAATACTCTCAGATTGCTTGTTTATCTGGTGATAGTATGTTTCGATGGGCAACAATTTGTGCAGTGAGGTTGGTGCATACAGTGTATTGTCGCCGACGATACAGTAATATGATTAGGACAGAAATATATACCAACACACCCGTCTCGGCACATACTGTCGATGGTGTTATACATGTAAGCAATTTTAGTTGGCGGGGGGAGGGGGGGTAGTCATTCCTTTTCAGTTGGGGGGGGGGTTACTATCAACTACCAAAAATTCCTTTTAACAAGCAAACTAAGGTCATCAGACGTTTTCATTAAGGGGACACAAGCATATATTATCCCCCCGTGCCTACGGCCATGGTAAGGGTATGACATACTGTTGCCGGCGACAATATGTAAAGGGAAACAAAATGTACCATCACAAAGTTTCTTTTAGATTAGCTATTGAGCTGTATAAATACGTACTTTGCACTGGAAAATCATAACAGGCTGAGAATATATTTTGGGTACTTTATATGAAACTAAAAGGATTATTCAAATCGAAGGTCCGCTTTTCATTTACTCTTTTTTTAGAATTGGATGGACAATATGTTGAGTTGGGTTCCACGGAAATATGGAGGGATTAAAGTGATTAGACTGCCATATGACCAAGTATGGCGTCCGGATATCCTTCTTTATGACAAGTGAGTTTAAGAAAAAGTACCATTTGAAATTTTCACTTTAACCTGCAAAGAAAGAAAGAATTTCCATCTTATGGTTATTAAATCAAAATTAAAAAAAAATACTCTTGATTTGATTTATTATTAAGAATCATGTTTCTTTAACATAATTTTTACCTGTTATTACACAAAAAGCAGTGAAAAGGGTCCTTTTAACAAATGCACCCAGAAATTCGATCTGCCACAAAATAAATTTCTTTAGAGAGAGCTCAGATTTTTGTAATACGTGTCATTAATGTATTTTGAACAAATGAAAAGCTAGATGATATTGAAATTCTTTTCTCAACAGTGCAGATGTTGGAAAAGCGCAATCCTCAGTCAGCACTAATGTCATCGTATCGGAGACCGGAAGTGTCACGTGGTTATCCATGTGGATTTTCAAAAGTTCCTGTTCTATCGACGTTCGATATTTTCCGTTTGACGTACAGAATTGTTCTATGAATTTTGCATCGTGGACCTTCGATGCTTATCAAATGGACATAAGAAACGAAGCAAAAGTGGGCGATTTGACAAACTATGTGAATAGCTCAGAGTTTGAGATTCTAGAATTCAGTTTCAAACGTCACGTGGTTATTTTCACGTGTTGTCCTGAGCCCTACGTATTTATTACCTACACCCTGGTTTTTCAACGCAAACCACTGTTTTACTTGTTTAATATGGTGATGCCGTGTATTTTGATAACAATGGTGGCGCTGTTGGGTTTCTACATGCCCAATGACTCAGGAGAGAAGATATCACTGGGGATAACAACACTTCTATCTATGACCGTCTTCTTGATGATTGTAGCAGATATTTTACCACCGGTGTCGGACATTGTTCCCCTTATTGGTAATAATATCCATTAAGTTAATATGAATTTATATTTGCAATTATTTTTATGCCCCCGAAGTCGAAGACTCGGGGGCATTTAATTTTTTCTCTGTCTGTCTGTTTAACTGTAACCTTGGTCATAACTTTTGATTGGTTAAAGCTATGGCTTTCATATTTCACAATGTACGAGGGGTGATCAAAAAGTTCGCGAACTATCTCTATATTTTACAAAACCACAATTCAGATCAGAATGAAATTTGGCATACATATAATCATACACATGTTCTATAAATAAAACATGTTAAATAATGTTTTGCTCCGTGTTTTTGACGTCACAATGTGAAAATGACGTCAATATGTAGGTCACTTGTGACAAAAAATGGTTGACTTCGTACTCGAGTAACGAACGGCTGTAAAGTTTAACGTATATCTTGGAAATTCTATTGCAGTAGAAGATGATAATTTGTACAAGGTTTATAAAGACAAAAGACTTACCAGACGTTCAATCATTAATTGGATTGATTATTTTAGTGAAGGCAGGGAGATGGTTAAAAATGATGTTTGTTATGTTGCCCAGCGAAAGGAAGCCGGGAAAAAGATGTGTCCTTAGTTGAGCAATTTGTTATGAAACGTCGTCAAGTTACAATTAGAAAAATGGTTGAATATCTTAACAATAATATATGAGATATGATAAAAAGAAGGCCGCCATACTTTATCCACATTGGAAAAACGACGCTCCCGAGACAGAGAACTCGGGTTGTGATGGGTCACCATACTAATTGTGGGAAGGGATATCCTTATCCACCCATGCTATTGCCGAGATTTGGCCATTTCTGACATTTCTGTCATTTTCTGGACTGTTCTTGTTATAAAAAATAAATTGCATGGTAAGAAATACAAGACTCGGAAAAATCTTCTAGCTTCTTCGAACAGATTGCTACGGGGCATGTCACGTTACTGCCTGGATCACGTGATTCGCGCATGGGCAGAACGGTGGCAGATGTGCATTAAAATCGGAGAGGACTACTTTCAAAAATAATAAACACTGAAACATCATTTTATGTCTTTTAAGGGAGTTATTCAATTAGTTCGCGAATTTTTTGATCACCCCTCGTATTCCTTGTGATAAGATCTTTCTTCTGGTACCAACATATTTGACCTTGAAGCTTTCCCACTTTTCAAACTTTACTTGGCCATAACTTTCGAACGGTTAGTACTATTGCTTTCATTAGTCAAATGTGTATTCATTGTTAAAGACGTTTCCTTGGGTGCAGATCTGTTTACATTTGACCTTAACCTTGGAATTTGACAAACTTTTTAAAAACTTTTACCTTGTCCATAAACAGTTGGTGCTAGGGATTTCATATTTCACATGTGTATTTTTTTGTGACAAGACCTTTCCTTGAGTACCAATAATTTTAACTTTTAAACATTAGAGATTTACTTTCTTTTGGAAATCTTTAACCTTGGTCTTGTTTTGAATGGTTGGAGCTAGGGCTTAATACTTCACATGTATATTCCTTGTGACAAGACCTTTCCTTGAGTACCAAACCATTTTGACCTTAAACCTTGGAGTTCAATCTAATTTTGAAAAAAACTTAATCCTTGGCCATGATTTTGAAAGGTTGGTGCTATGACTGTCATTTTTCACGTGTTTATTTCTTGTGACATGACTCTTTCTTAAGTACCAAGATTTTCTTTTTTTACTTCATGACGTTAAACATGGAGTTTGACCTACTTTTACAAAATTAAACTTTGATTATAATTTCTGAATATTTCAAATATTACAGATGCATTCCTTGTGACAAGACCTCTCTTTTCGTATCAACTTTTATTATCTCTTGACCTTGACCTTGGAGATCGACTTGCATTTCATTTTGAGAAACTTAAACCTTCTCCATGACCTGCCATACGGTAACATCAGTGTTTCACAAGCACATATCGTTTTCTTGAACTTATACTGGACATCAGAATTTTAAATGTTCACTTCGGAGGTTTCTCAACGCTTGAAAGTTTATAAACTGTAGGTCAGCCTGGCATATCGTTCAGTCTACAGTACAACGAGTCGTTGGTGTAATAATTCTACTTGTGTATTCGCCTCTACTAATTAATCACAATGTTTAAAAGTTAATGAGTGATGCACTTGGTTTACACGCATTCAAATCATATGGGAATGCCGGTCGTGATAAAGTGAACTACCAACAATTACGTGTTAACAATACTTTTCAACACTGTTATTTATTTCTTAAGGAAGGTGATTGCTGAAAATGCAATTATTTTAGCTGAATTTATATACATGTACGTACAGTCTGACACTAAGAAGTGCATCAATTAAAATAAGTGCTAACCTATTAATGCACTAATGGACTTTTGCGAGAAGAACTGACTTTTACAATCGACGTCTTACTTTTACACTGGGACACTATACGGCAGCTCTTTTGCGATGTAAATATTTAGCTTAACAGTTAATTAACGATAATAATTGGTCATTTCAAAGCACATATTACATTGTCTAGGGAGGAGAAGACGAAACACCCTATACTAACCCCTCTCCCTTCCCATTTGACCAACTACTGCCAAGTTTTCATTCCGAAATGTTGTTTCTTTTTTATTTGATTTCTTCATAAAATGAGATTGAAAGGAGATACTACCCCTTACGAATAACATATTTTAAGTATGTTATTCTGCCTCTCATCATCTCTTGTGTTGATTGCATACCTATAAATCATGCAAGTGCCCCTAACAACATACCTATAACCACTAGTAAGGTTTTCTAATCTAATATCAATTCCGTACCTCCGTACATAACACGTTTAAATGTCAAAGTAAGCCGTCGAATGTAAAAGTCAGTGCTTCTCGCAAAAGTCCAATACAAATGCATCTAAAGTGTTTGAATATATCACTACACAGCAAAAAATATTTAAAATGAAAAATCGTAAAAAAAAATTATACGTTTCCATTCAAAGCAATTACAAAAGTCTACCAAGAAACACAGATCCAAACTAAGAAACTATCTACATTATATTTTAATATTTTGATGGAATTAAAATAAGCCTAAAACAAATCGGGTACATAATACGCTAGAGGCAACTCTTATATTTAGTAATGCACTCGTTAACAGAAATCTATGGAAGGAATATTGAACTACATGTACATGTACCTAGCACAGACCTCTAAGTGGCCTCTAAAATTTCGGCGCCAGCTGGCGCCTTATCAAAAAAATTAAGTCGCCAATGCAAATTTTTAGTCGCCAGGCCATTTTTCTAAGGCACCAACTTTAAAAGTTAATAGAATAAAGGAACCCATGACATGCCTAAGAAAACACGACATGTCCATTGCTAAAAATAATTTCCTCTTCTTTTAAATTTCTTTTCGCTTTTTCAGAAAAATTGTTATAAATGTGAAAATTTCCGGAATTCGACGATCGCCAAGTCAATTTAAAATGGTCGCCAATTTGTCGACTTATAAAAAATTTTTAGGCGCCAATCAAAAATTTTAGGCGCCATGGCGACTGAATTAGTCGCCAATTAGAGCCCTGTAGCAATTCAATAATGTGGATAAAAAAAGCAAATAATACCATTAAATCCTTCTTCTCAATACTCATTTCAGGACTTTATTATGGCATGTCCATTGCCCTTATTTCCCTATCAACAGCGCTCAATGTCTTCACTCTGAACGTCCATCACAAGGGATTACGTGGTCATAAAGTTCCTTACTGCCTCAAACGTGTTTTCTTTGGAATTGTAGCCAGGATGCTTTTTCTCAAGATTGATTTACCAGTCGCTCCTGAAGAAGGAATGGTAAGGTGCCCTTATGCTAAACTTAAATATAACTTTTCATTTTCAACCAGAGCGTCCTTGTATAGGAGAGATTCATATACAGGTATGATCAAATGACGGGTCAAGTCCCAACCAAGAAAAATAATTCATAGTTAAAATATATAGAGAGGAAAGGGTCTTTTAAAAGCTTTCTTATGAAATATAAGTTAGTGTACATTTATGCATTGGAAGGATAACAGAAGGTTTTTTTAAATTTTGGCTTAAGAAAAATCCACACGACAAAATGTCTGAGGAAAGGTACAGCTACAGTAAGCCATTCATCATAAGGAAGTATCTGCATATTGTGAATACTTATTGAGTATTTGTTTGGTGTGCCAGAGCATCAGCGATTGTTGGAAACGTGAGATAATTTGCATAATGAGCGTTTTTTTTCACTGACGTCAGACACAAAGACAGCTGCGAGAGATAATTTGCATAATGGGCGTTATTATCCGACGTGTCCTACTGTCTTTGATGTCCCCGGCATACCCAACAACTTAGACAGTGATTCCTTATATTTACATATATATGTGAAAAAGAAATGTAAAATTCATATAAAAATACTGTGCAATAGATTTAAAAATACACGAGGCATTCAATGTAAATTTCCATAGTTCCCGCTCAGTGACGTCAGACACAAAGACAACTGCGAGAGATTGACATGCACTTGACCTTTCACATGGTGTGACCGGTCGGCAGGGGATGCTCACTCCTCCATGGCACCTGATCCCACCTCTGATGTTTGGAGGTCCGTGTTTGCTCTGCTCCTATTTTGTATTGTTTTATGGACTTTTGAGCTTGAATACTGTTCGTTATCTCCATATATTTCATGCATACAGTCAGTAAGCAATGTCGAGAAATCAACACACCTAACTTTCAAAGAGTTATCACGGAGAAGACAGTTGGAAATGTAAATAATGTGGATTCGTTATAATTCGTTATAATGCATGAATGTTCCTGAGCAACCAAAATTTTAATGGTTCGTGAGAACGTAACTTTTTGGTAACTCGTATATTCAAAAGAGTTCATGAACCGTTACGTTGACAGAGTTATTGTTCACTGGGATGTGAGTATGAGAGATCAACGAAACCCAAGATCATTAGCCCCCCTCCCCCCGCCCAAATAATGCGCAGCTCTGGTAAGGCTGCATAAAGGGGCGGGGCCTAAATTAATCTGAAAATGCTTACTGTGACATCATGGTAAAATTTGACGCATTTTATGTGCAGTCAGAGGCAGATCAAGTAATTTTTTTTCACAGAGAAAAATGCATTTTATTACTAAAGAGAATATTATTTGCATATCTTAGATAGACTATTAAATCTGAAACCTTTGTTTAGTGTCATCATTTAAAAACTATCGAGAGAATGTATTGAATTAATTCTGCCCTGTTTTTTGTACAGGGTTCGCATGTTTTACGGCTAGGTGCTTCATTAAATCTCTTTTCGCAAGGGCATACACTTTATACATCATGACCATTTTTTAGATATGCATAACGGAAACATTCCTTTACTTGAAAAGTGCTGCTGCTTAATATCTTAGTAAATCTTAAATAGTTGCTGTAAAATGTGTATGGGAACATGATATTTAAAAAAATTCAAATAATTCTATTTAAACAGGAACAAGTTCCCTCTCCGAGATATATTATTTACGACAGCGAGCCACCGCCTGCATCAAACGGTGGTGGAGGAATGTCCCCTAGACTCATGCAGAAAACAGAGCCAGATGACCCATGTCATAAAGAATTCACAAGGATATTACAACGAGTTAACAAGACTATCGACCGAAATGATCAGCGAATGGCTGAACAAGATAGGCGTGACGTCATCAAGAATGAATGGCAACAGTTAGCCCTAGTGATTGACAGGTTACTCCTTGTCCTGTTCATTATCATTGTTATATGTTCTACCTTGTCATTGTTAGTTCCCGGAAGTAAATATTCACACCCGGTTAATAAGGATGAGTAAACCACAGCGATTGCTAAAATAAAATAAAACATATACCGGTTTGAAAATAGAATTTTTTTAACGAGTCAATTTTTTTGATATTCTAGTATACAGTGTAACATATGATATACATATTGTTTTAACTAGAGGAACTAGTTTCAGAACCAACATTTTGAATAGTTATTCAATAATTTTGTTTTTATTTTTCAGTATCTGAATTGATCTTTGCTTTGTGATGAATAAAATTGATTTGTTTTCAGTTGTAGTGTATGGGAATTTTCCATTTAGCTACGTTTGACAAAGAAAAATGCCCCATAAGTAATGTACATGTATTTTGTTCATTGCATCACATCACTGTCGTTTCGCGTGGCGCAATGGTTAGAGTATTCTGTTCTTGATTCGTGGAGTAAGGAGTTAATATCAACGTCACAGGTTCGAATCCCACTGAGAGAAATCGAGATAGGTCCTTCGGATAAAACTGTATTAACTGAGGTTCCGTATCACAGAAGGTACTAGCACGAAAAAGAACCAATTCGATTCTGTTCATGGGCCATTGATGTTGAATACAAATCTAAATTTGCAGCCTTCTCTTGCGATTGTTATCACATTTGAACATTCTCAAACGGACGTGAAGAAAACAAAAATTTTGAATGCAGAATATTTTTTACAGTATATTTTTCTAGAATTCCTTTGATTACAAGTTCTAGTTTTGTGGCAAGTAACAATCTTAAGCAGAAATTATTAACAAGGGAACTATCAAACAAATATCATATCCTGATTATAAGTGCTTTCTTATTAACCAAACAATTTACATTTCATTATATAGAGATCATTGCCTCCCTCCAAATGTCTTAAGGCTTATTATAAAAATGATTTACGATGTCAAAAGGTATTAAGTAACAAACAGCGGCGATCACAAAAAATCTACAAACAATACAAATCTTTGAAAAGTGACTTTGATCCGAAGTCAAATTAAGCATAAAAACAAGGCCTAATAATTTGTATGAAACACATCAGCCAAAATACCACCAAATGATAGGGTAACAATATTTGTTAACAAGGTCACTATAACGATCATAGAATTTAAAAATGCCGACTTTAAACGAGGTTGTTGAAATCCATGCAACATCAACTTATCTTTCAGTAGCATGCCTCGGTTTAAACATTGATTGTACTCGGAGCATTCTCTTTAGTGTCGAGTAAATTGGGAGACATAAACACCATATGCAAGTGATAGCGGAATATTACCACATGAATAAGGAAAGTTGACGATGGAAAAGCCGAAGTCAGCTCGTATGTCGTACAATTTAGTCGATAGTTGGCCCATATCTCTAAGGTCAGTAATCATACAAATATGAAGCAGATGTGGAAGACTCTGTGGTGTTTTTTTTTTTAATTTCAAGTTCACTGGCATATATCGAGTGACATTTGAATGGAAGTAATTTCTGTTAATTGATAAAACGGCGTTGATATATATGAATGTCGAGTTGAAAGCCACAGCAAGTGTTTTCTTCTTCTCATGTAGAAGTTTTTGAATAAATTCTACTTCACAAGAATATAAAAACAAGTCGGCTAATAAAGGAGCACAGTTAATGCCCATCGAAATTTCAACAGTTGTACGAAGACCTGGGCCCTGTTTTACAAAATAAATGACGACTAAGACCAAAATATAATTTTGCAAATAACTTTCCTTTTTCGTTAATATGACAATGGTTTTAATCTTTTGAAAAAGAATTTAGAAAGATATATTTATGCTAGCAAATTGTAATAGAAACATCAATTGTGCAAGATTTTACAATCGCCTCAAATTTTTGGTCTTAGTCGCAAGTTCTTTTGTAAAATAGGCCCATGATCTCTGAAGACTACATAAATGTTGTCAATGAAAAACTCCAGCAACCTTTTAATATTAAGTTCAGAGCACTGGTACCTATGTGTAGGATCAGAGTGATTTTTAACAAAGTAATTTGAATTTGTTGATGACCAGTCAAAATCTACAAGATCCATTTTTATTGAAGAAGCAGTTATCCATAATATTAAAAGCCTAGTTGTCTTCATTGATGGAATTTGGACAATGGACTGTTTCACGATAATTCCGGTACTGCTCTTTTGCAGGGCAAATTGATATATTTTGGTGAAATATGACGTAAAAGTAATTGTTTAATATACGTCATTTAATTATATGTCATCAAAAACTTCGCCAAATGTTGTTAATTTGCCCTGCAAAAGATTAGTACCGCAGTTATCGTGAAAGGGCTAATTGTAGGGTAACCTTGTTATCTTTTCTATAATGTACCAAGACAAGATAAGCTAAGCTTTATTTAGGCTGAAAACTACATTAAAATTTAAGACAAATGGAGTTCAAAATATAGAGGGGAAATACATGTATGAGACATACATAAACACAAAAGAGATCTTACCTGGGCTAGTGGAACAAGTGATTGCAGTTCTTGCCATTACACATGCTAAAATTCGACACTTAAAAAAATTTGTTTTCAGTACAAATGTTGCTGCATGTCTAAAATATATGAATATCTAAAATTGTAATCCATTTTCTTAAAATGTAAGCTATGGACTACGTTTTAACTTACCATTCTTGAAAGCTACTGTAGAAGATATCCGTTTTACAGGTATGGCTCTCGAATGCTTAACATTTTTTCATAACATATCTCATAGATTTTGTCTGATTTTGTCACCTCTCTATTGTTTCCAGGGTCTCCGTGTTTTTTGCCCTGTTTATGAGTCATTTTGTTTACCTTTACATATGAAGAAAATGGATGCATGTAGTGTGAAAATAATCGATGGATGTAGTCGGGAATATTTATTTTCAAATATTGCAACATTTAGTTACTTCAAATAAAATAATAATTCTATGATTCGGTTAAACATCCTCAAAGAAAAGTATGACTTTACCTTTCCATGTATTAAAAATGAACGAACTATATATATAAATCAAATATTATTATTCTTACGTATTAAACCGGTCAGTCTTCACTCAGAGTAAAACAATTAACTGTTTTCAAATCTTTATCTATGATGCTGATAAGAACATTTTATAGGTGCTTTAATTCAAATACAGCTTGTTTTCATGAACAACCAAAAATATTCTTAACTTTTGATTAAGACATTTCAACATATTGGAGCTAAAAGGACGACCAGGGGTCATCCCATTTTCATGTGTCATTTAATTTACTTTCAATCTTCCCTGTTAGTAAACAAATATCCTGCGATGAAAGTCGATTGAACTTTCTGCCGGTAGGTGAAAGCCGGGATACTGTCAGTAATGCCGCTCACATCGATCTCGTGAAATACTCTTTTCTTCCTTTCCCCATACCTTGGCCTATCTATGCTGTGTGTGGATTTACTTTCCAAAGCAATTCATTATCCGGCAATGTCCAATGTAGAGCTGCAAATAAGTATTTTTATATTGATGGATGAGTTTGCCTCTCACGCATGCGCATTTCGTAATGATCTCGTATCTACCTAGTAGTTTTTGTCCATGTCTTTGGTCTACTTAGTTGCGTATACTAAAAATCATACCTACCGACTGGTGGGGGAAAAGTCCTTTACTTTGTTTAAGACATTACAAAGGTTTCTTTCATCAAAAACTTGTGAGTAGTGCATCGACTATGTAAATATATAGAATTCTATAGTATACCGTATTTGGAAATCAAAGGGCAAACATGGATTATAAGCCACCAACAAAAACATTAGTGGACCCAGAATCTAAACTTCTGTACAACAACGATTCTTCCACAAAGTACGATACTCAGGTGTTGTATGAAAATGAGGGAACACACCAAAAAAGGTATGGAACTAACATGTTACATTTATGCGGAAAAGGGCTAAAACAAAATCTTATTCTGGTTCTGTTGCTGCTGTCGGTGGTGTTTGGGTGTGCAATCGGATTTGGGATAAGAGCAACAGGGAAATTAACAAAAAGAGAAATTATGTATTTGCAATTTCCCGGAGAAATGCTGATGCGCATGCTCAAGATGCTCATACTGCCATTGGTCATTGCAAGTTTAATTGGCGGGATCGCGGGACTTGACGCTAAAACATGTGGCAAAATGGGGTTGAGAACAATGGCGTATTTTGGCACGACTACACTGTTGGCTGTTATCCTGGGTATCATCATGGCCGTCTCAATCCGACCCGGGGCTAATGGCGATGACACAGAAATCCCAAGATACGGGGAGTCAAAAAAGCTGAACTCCGTGGATACCTTTCTGGATCTTATCAGGTGAGATCGGGAAAACCCTCACAACAACCATGTATTTCGGTCATTTTGTATGTTAGCTACACTGTAGGTAATGAAAAATAAATCTTTGTTGAAGACACAATACTCAAGTATAAACCACAGAGTTCCGTTAAATACAAAGATCATCAAAATTATTACAAACTACTCGCACGCTTCTAATTGAATACCTCGGAAAAGCATGTTAAGAATTGAAAAAGTTGAAATTGTTCACGATACAATAGCCATGTCCTAGTTTATCAAATGTGCTTAAATGAGCTTAACAGAGTGATAGAACTGGATTGAAATCAAAGTCAGGATATAAAGAATATCAGGGTGTTCCATCATTTGAAATTTTACTGTGTTGCAGACTTTTCGCGAAGTACTAATATTCGCGGTATTTTTGCGATCAAAATCGCAACGAAACCACTATTCATTATAATTACAAGAGCAAACACGCACACACAACTTTTTAAAATCACTAATAATTCCATACAGAAATAGTATGGTATATGATATTGCATATTTGATGTATAAAAAATGAATTAATGGATATTGAAAACATTAGAATGCCTCCAATAATGCACATACTATAACACAAACTAGAAGTTTAAGATTTTTTTTATTCCGCATAAGATGCAGCTTGGAAGGCTGAAAGAATAGCTTTTATATGAAGACATTATTGAAATAACATTTATAGGAAGTCGGGGCACATTGTCATCAAAAATCTCTTTACAAATAATACAAAAATTAATTTTAATTGGTTGGCAATGATTTTTCTGCTGGCGTTTGGATCCCTTATTATCTATGCACAAAAGATCTCATTATTCAGAATAAGCATACATCAGTAGAATATTTAATCTGGCTTACAACACTATCAAAGACAATACAAAGGTCACAGAAGCCTGATGATAATCTACATTGTTGTTACGGTGCTGCCGACATTCCATCTCAATTTCCCTGTATTTCACCCGCTGCACGCCATGAGTTATGAAATATTTACAACATCCGCTGGTGGGTCAACAATACAAAAAAATGTCAATTTTGTTACCATGTGGCAAGATTAATTTCTAGCAATTATAACAAAACAGAATTCTAAAATCAAAAATATCAACGTAGATAATAAATTGTCTGGATCTTGAACGTAAAAAATACTAATTTTGCGTTATCTATTGCTTTTATCAGCAATTGAACGTTCTTTATGTGACATCAGTCCAACAGCGAATTTATGGTGTTCTCTTTTAATTTGATGAATTACCGTTTAATTCCCGTTTCCTTCATTATGTAAAAACAATGAAAACGGTTCTATTACGTACATTTTCACGATTAAACGTTAAATTTTGTAATCTAGAGTTTGTGAGGGAACATATAACGAGGCTTTGTCCATATTTACGTTAGACATGAAAGTGATCATTTTCATCTATAATTGATTAGTTTTTCGCGCTACTTTGAAGACTTTCGTGACGTAAAGTTCTTCTCTTGCGAGTACTTCGAACATTTTTCTCACGAGTCAAAATAAAAAAAGAAAGTAATGAGAGAAGGTCAATCGACCAGTTCCACCAATATCTGAGTCTCCTTGTATATTAGTCAAAGCTTCTTATTGATTACTGTCCCCAAACATTGCTGTAATCGACTAATTAAATGCGCTGCAGCTTACTTCATTCAATAACACAGCGTAGCATTCCGGATATTAGAACCAATGTGGAGTCTAGATTTTAGAATTTGAGGTTCTGTGTCTGACATTTGACAAAAGATCCTATCTGATCATTACCCATTTGATTTGTTTTGCTTTCATTTTTTCTCTTCTAAAGAGCTTTTAAAAATGATTTGTCAAGTAAACATACGGATTTCTATTTCTGCGCCGTTAAATGAAATCGTTAAGTAGTTAATATAACTGAGATACACTGCCGAAAGAAGTCAACCGACAACAATTGATCATGTTCTCTAAAATACCCGACAATTATATTTAACCAAAAACTCTGTGCTAATACAAAAAGCTTTAAAACTGATTTCACTTTTTTTTCTCGCCTAACATCAAATAAGATAACGAACTATTTTAAAGATTAACATATATGATGACATTAGATCCATTGATCTTTTTTCTCAGAGATCTTTCCGTGAGGATCAAGCTTAATATGAAGTCCATTTCCGCAAAATACTCCAGAAAATCTTATAGGCAAAACCAATGTGAATCTCTTCAAAAGAATTCAATTTAAAGAATGCTTATTTAAACTCTAACTAGATACGAAAAATTTTCACGATTTTGTTTATTCCTTGTGTCTTTCACTAATTTACAATTTTAAATTGTACTTATTAACAATTGAAAATTGTAAATTACTGAAAGACGCTTGTGTAGAGCTTAAATGATTTGAAACTAAATGCATTTTGAATGAACTAGTAATGAACTATTGTAAACACATATTCCATCTTTATTTGTATATACTCATCTTTTGACCGTTTACGTCAATATAAAGTCAACATAAATTAACTAAGTACTACGCAACTTTTATAGTTCAAATATTTTAGCATACATTATATTGGAATGCTACCTGCGGTCCGGTTTATATTTCTACTTTCGTTACCTCCCTCTGCATAAAGAATATAGTGTTGACTCGAAATAAATTCCGACGGAGATGTTGATAATTTATTGCGATGTGTTGCAATGAACTTTTTAAAATGAAAATTTTTGTTCTGCTTTCAGGAATATGTTTCCTGATAACTTGATTGTTGCCTGTTACACGGCGGTAAGTTACAAGTCACTTATCCAAAATCAAAGAGTGTTCGATTTATAATTCTTGTTCAACTATATTGGCTATAATATTCACTTTGATACATTCTTTATCCTCTGGTTTCATATGAAACATTCCCAATTCTAAAAGTACATTCTTTATATACGGAAATTGTATTAAATGTTTGTACAAACTAATTATAACAAACATCTTAGCCCTTCGTATTCGCTAGTACTAGTACATTGTTTCTACTCGAGAAATAAGTCTCAGCATTTATATACTTATTTTTCTTGTCCTTACAATATCCCTAAACTTACTAGTGTTTAATTTCAGTACAAGACCGATCTTAAGGAAACAAAAACAGTAGAAAATGTTTCCATTGCTCTGGAAAATGTTACATCTGACACAGAAAATACAACCTTTGTCCTGAAAGGTGAGGATTGTATGATTTACCAGTTAGATTTTGTTTGATTCAGGCTGGTGCCATGAGAGGCAAAATGTGTCAGACCTACATGTATATTCTATGGTATAAAGGCAATCTTTAAGCACTTCATTATTAATTTTGTAACAAGACGGTCCCAAGTGTTTATAATGTTTCTTTTGTAATTTTGTTTACACAAACGTATTGCAGATTCAAATTTTTATCAGATATGGAGTTTATATTAAGGTCATACTCAACGTACATTACAACAGCCATACAACAAAACTTACCCATTTATTAATTTTTCATGATATTCTTAATTTATAATCTTAGCACCATTAGATGTTCTTAGACAAAAAATCAGCATACTAGAACATTAACAGAGGTTTTGAAATCAAATGATGAAAATCCTTGCATTATTCAAAAAAAAAAAAAAATTACCAAACATAGTTTTAGCTGGTATTTCCTCAAAATGTATTTTAAAGATGTGTACAGCATTTATAAGAATTATGACAGTGGCAAACATGTCCTTCAATTATTGGAACTTTTCAATTATATGGGCAATATAAAGAAAGAAAATAAATAAACGTTCAAAACTAAATGTACGTAAGGTTGCGTTATGTCCTTAACAAAAATTGTCAAGCAATATGTTAGGTCGTATTCTTTTAATAGGGTTCAGTTACAGAACAAAAAATAAAGATGTGGACCACTGTCTCTTCATGGTCCATCTGGAGTTCATAGTTTTATCATACCATATACAGGGTATGCATGCGAATACAAATTATGTTGATATGAAAATTCAAGGCCTTGTAAGACATGAGTGTCAAATTATCAAAAAATCTTTCACATATATAACTTAAACAATTTGTCAGTTTGTACACCCCCCTCTCGACGGCACTGATTGTTTTAATTTAAGAATAAATTTTATAAATCGGCGATGATATAATGTATATTTGTAAATTGTAAATGTAATTCTGATGATTATCCCTCAATAACCTTCTACATTTTGAAAACAACAGAGTTCCTTGTACAAAAAAAAGATTGAAAGATTTCTTTTGGAAGACCTTAATTGTACATAAAAGGTAAATTTTTAATTCAACTTTTCTTCTAATCCATCAGAGTCTGTCTCAGTGGAACCTTCGAAAGGAGAGACAGGTCAATCTAACATCCTAGGACTGGTGGTGTTCTCTGTGTGTTTTGGAATCGTCATTGGCAGGATGGGTGAGAAGGGAAAGCCACTGCTGAATTTTTGCAACTGTGTCACAGAGTGTACAATGAAGCTGTTTGTGGTCTTCATCTGGTAAGTGCCACTTGTACTAGTATGCCATTTTTTAATCTGTGTGTTGTCTTCATCAGCTGGTAATTAAAGCAGAATTTCAAAATACCTTTATCTGAATGCTTACGTTGCATGTTGTTGTGTAGAGTGCTATCTCATGATCCGGTTTTTCCTACTTCTGATGAGAAGTTGAAAGATGTCATTTTTTCACTAGTTTAATTTGTCTAAAAGAGACCTTGAAAATATTTCAAGGAATTTGGATGTGCCCTGGACAATGCAAAGAAGAATTGATTTTTTTTTTTGAAAGATGGAACCACAAAGCAATAAGAATGATGGCATTTTTCCCTTTTTGTATGAGAGTTTGTCACATAGTAGCATATGTAAAGAGACACAACTACCTGTATATGTTGTCCTTATTTTCAAGATATAGAAATTTATTCATCAGTTTGGCTGAAGTACGAACTTTACAGGTGTCCCTTTATTTTGTGAATAACAAATATATAAAGTTGGACTTATTTTTCTTCATATTTGAAAACCATTCATAGATCCAAGTAATCTTTAGCTAATTTCAAAGATACAAAAATAAATGTACATTATAATGATAGATTGTAATCAGACTGCACATTCATATGCATACAGTGTATATTCAACAAAAATAAACATATCTTTAGGTATTCCCCTATCGGAATAACATTTCTGATCGCTGGTAAAATTGTTGGAATGGCGGACTTTGGAGTTCTGATGACACGTGTCGGTCTGTATTTCCTGACTGTTTTGTTTGGACTTCTGATCCATGGCGCCATTATTCTACCTCTCTTGTATTTCATCTTGACCAGACGTAATCCATATGCATTTTTACGTGGTATTCTGGAAGCAATGGCTACAGCTTTTGGGACTTCAAGCAGGTTTAAAACTGATTAAAGCCATGGACATTCTGAACAAAACGTATCTGATACGAAAAGCCAGAAATTGTCAATTTAAGCCAGGATAATTTCGTTTTTAATAGACATATAGATTTTTACTTTAATATTCAAATTCTCATTAATTCTCATTTACATTACAATTATGAATTCTTATCTGGATTCAGCTCAGCAACAATGCCAGTCACTCTGCGTTGCCTGGAGATGAATAATGGAATCGACCAAAGGGTTGGAAGCTTTGTGGTTCCGGTGGGAGCTACCATTAATATGGATGGGACGGCTCTTTACGAAGCAGTAGCAGCTCTTTTCATTGCACAAGTCAACGATATGGATATGTCATTTGGGCAAATAGTGACAATCAGGCATAATATTTATTCTCTGCCTTCCAATTTTTTTTATATGAGAGTATTTTTTATAGAATATTTCGATGATATTTTAAATTTAAGTCTCGAACCGAAAAGTTACATGTTTAAACTTCTAACTAAAGTTAGTACACATATAATCGTTTTCAGTATAACAGCTACAGCAGCGTCCATTGGCGCCGCAGGAGTGCCACAAGCCGGATTGGTCACTATGGTTATTGTCCTTGCAGCTGTTGGTTTGCCAATCGATGACGTCACTTTGATTCTTGTTGTTGATTGGTTCTTGTAAGTTTCTACAATAGTTCAAACAATTATTTCGAAATATTTTAAACCCATCGATGATATATAATATAAAATGTTCTGCTTGATTTTCAAATTTCAAAAAAGGATTTTTCCTTAATCGTGTTTATGTCATTGCAATCTTTTTTCTGTACTAAGATATTTGTTAACACTTGTGTCGGTGGTGTCATTTAGGAAGATTTGTTTTCAAAGGAATTTTTTCAAAGATATGAATTAGCAGTATGATAGCAATAACTTTTTGTTTGTTTTAAAGCTCTGTACATGCTGTATGCATTTATGAATTTAAATACTTTCATAGGGATCGATTCCGTACGATGACAAATGTTGTCGGAGACAGTATTGGAGCTGGTATTGTTTACCATTTATCCAAGAACGAGTTATCCGGACACAACGAGGACAAAGAAAACCTCAACCTTGTACGAGTTGATATCCCAAACGGCAAAGACGCCATAACAGCGGTGTGATTAGTGGTCAGAATTTTGACACTGAAATATAGTTGGAATATGTTTGTTACACTGTAATCGAATTATATCAGATCACAAGCACCGCAAGACAGTTTTAAGGCTATCTACAATGTAGGTTTGAGTGTTGATGTTAGTATCTGTTTATAATTTTAGACTCTCAGAGTGTTATCCAAGTACCAACGACAGCTAGGAAATTGTTTGTTGATCAGTCTTTTATAATGTATGTGCAATATGTATACATACCTCTACAAGTTATTTGTATTTTTTTATTTCAACTGCTGATATATATGGTGTATGAACAGGTGTAATTATAAGAATTATTGATTATCCCCAACATTGAGTCATTTGAATTTCAGTAATTTGTTGAGATCATTAATTTCAAAAATCTTGATTTGGATGTAATTTGGCATGTTTGGTATAAACTTTTATTGCAATTCTGTATACGAAGTTAAGAGTCGAATGATATAAATATAGAAATTTTATCTATAGAGTGTTAGCCTTCAATGTAGAGAAAATTTCTTAATCAATATCTTAATTAAAGGAGTTTATGTAACATTAAGTCAACAGATTGATTACATAAAATGTAACCTTCGGGAAATTTTCATTTCAGCAATTGTAAAATTTAGCGGTTGCAATATTGTAGATGTCTCTGGTTTTACGAAACATGAACTATAGAGTAACAACGTCTTCAAAAACACCTATATTTAACCTTGATGAACATTTTGTGGCTCGGTCAAATGAGCCAATAAAGAACATTAATTATATTTATATAAAATCATAGAACAATAAATAATAATAATTATTTATTTATGACATAATCATACCAACGTGTTATACTGTAACTCATATTGTCTGTTGCAACAATAAAAATCTACGATATATATACAGATTTTAAGTACATTTTGTACAAAATATTCAAAAAGATTTTGTATTTTGTAATAATACAAAAAACATATGTTTTTGAAGTTTCTTAATTTACCTGTTAATATTCGTAGTTATTTGTATTTTATTGTATCAGCTTATTTATCATCGATATCGTGACAACACGTGTGCACTCAATAGATGTATAAAATCAATTACAGTTGTAATTGATAATTATGATAAACAATTGTAAAGTTAGATATGTACATTTTCTAGATAGTTACATTATTTGAATATGTTCAACATTGTTTTTTGTTCCTCTTGAGACAATTAATTAACCTGAACACAAATACTTGGTATTCTTTTGACTTTTATTGTTAAATGTGATATGTTAGAGAATGTGTGAAAAATCCAAGCTGTGACTTTTCTCTTTTTTCTCATCACGGGTCGAATAAAAAATAAATAAATAAAAGTATTGATATAAAATAATTTACTTCATTCCGTATATTAATATTCATGATATAAATATCTGAAATATACATTTTGGAAAGGGGCCAAAAGTATAGAGCTAAGATAACTAACTAACTAGTTTTTTTCATAATACATGTATTTCAAAAAAATTACATTAAGGATTTTCTTTTTATTAACGAATTATATGATCTTTACTTGGATATATCATAAAGTGGTAGGCATGTTTACTAACACATAGGAAGTTGGAGAGGCAGGGGGTTGGTAGGAGAAAAGATAATGGAACACAATAGGTTAAAAATACCTTACACCTTACATATACATATAACTTACTTATGCGTATATCTGCTTTGAAAATCTTGCAAAAAAATGAATGATTCCACATGTTAAATTGGAATTGTAGATAATGTGTTTAGAGGACAGAAAAAATGTAAAATATTCAGGGAAAAGTATAGTAAAATGTTACGGAGGAAAGAAAGCAGTATTAAAGTATATAAAGCAAGGAAATGGAGATTAAAAATTGTAGAAGAAAGAATCCAGTAGTAAAGTGTTCAGAGGATGGAAACCAGTAGTGAAGTCTATAGAGTGAGGAAACTAAACGAATGAAAGAGATGAAAATAACGAACAGTGATCAATCTCAAAAAGCTACAAACAATACAAATCTGTGAACAGGAAATAAAATATGGACCCTGGAAATTTCTGAGGTGGAATCAGGTGCCTAGGAGGAGTAAACATCCCCTGTAGATCGGAATCAGGTGCCTAGAAGGAGTAAGCATTTCCTGTAGATCGGTCACACCCGCCCTATGAAGTACTACTATAGACTGCATTAACAAACAAGGTCATTATAACAACCGTAAAATTTGTAAAAATCTGGTTTGGTTGTTGAAATCCTTGTAACACATTCAACCTATTTGTCAGTAGCTAGCCTCGGTTGAAAAATTGATCGTACTCAAGACATGCTCTTGCGTATCGAATCAGATGTGAGACATAGACACCATATGCAACTGATGTTGGAATATTACTAGATAAATGATTAAAAAAGCTGATGCTATTCCGTTTGTCATACAATTTAGTGTTCTGGTATGAACAAGAAAAATAATTATACTAATATATGGGGAAAAAAAAGAAAATTGTAAATATATAGAGGAAGGAAAACAATAATAAAGAGTTCAAAGGAAAGATTTGAAAATATATGGAAGATGGAAGCAGTAGTAAAGTCCATAGAGCAAGGAAACTAATTTCAAAGTTTACAGACTAAGAAAACTAAGAGCAAAGAGGAAAAAAGGCAAATTGTAATGCAAATTATTGAAGGAAATCAATAGTAAAGAGAAAATAATTAAGGCATTAGTAATTAATTTATAGAGAGAACAAGCAGTAGTTAAATACAGAGGAGGAAATAGAATAAAATGTTTAAAACTCAAGATGGAAGCCAATAACAAAGTGTATAGTGGAAGGAAAGCAATAGCAAGTTGAACAGATGAGGGAAATCAATAGTAAAGTTTAGAGAGGGAGGAAGCATACAGTAAAGGTGAGAAATTGTACATGTATTTGATTTAAACTGAGGAACGGCACTTTGAAAAAAAACGACAGAATTATACTAAGTACGTTTCAATATTCTCCTAACGTCTGCTTCCAAGGGAAATCCTTGGTGAGACTGCATACATCAAATATGTAAAAACGTCTAAATTCATTTCATATCAGAAGGACAGAGAGCATCAGAAGACCTAAACAAACACTTCCATTTATTTAGGTAAGAGAAATTGCAATGGTGGTAGAGGTCTGAAATACGAAGTCGCCTTAACGTCATTTGAAAAGCATATTTTGAGTACTGCACTGTCATATTATCGGGGGATGTATATGTATAGAAATATGTATAGAAATACCATATATGGTAAGGCCAAAAAATTTTCCAAGAGATCGTGATGCATTTTGAAAAAGTAAACAGTTTTACTTTACATTTATCAAACAACAAAAGTTAATGGCAAGGAAATTGGTAACTTTTTGTGAATACTCTGTTGCTTGTGTGGTATCCAATTTTAGATATCCAATATAATAATAAGTTATTAATGGTGAAAGCATCTTATAATTTAGATGAAAGTATATAGGTTTAAGGGTTTGACCCATTTTGTTTTTTGAAGAAGAATATGATCGACACAGTGGTATTTCTATTCATCTTTGGTAGTTTCCTAAAGCTCTGAGAGTTTTGGTTTGGATTAAAGACCTTTATCTTTGCATTTGTTTAGGTGATTGAATGTAATGTACATTTAAATATCTGACCTCTTAAGCCCGATCAGTAAAGACGTTTTAATCCTTGCAGGATTATTATTTATCTTTGTTGTAGTTGCCATTTTATTTTCTTTGTTTGTGTGCTTCATGTTAATTTTTTACGTATAAATCATGAATTTACCAAGTTTCCTGTCATGGGTTCTGGCTTTATTTTGTGTTTTCTGTATAGTTTCTGCAAGTAAGTAAACAATATTTAATCCATATTTTTTTTCAAATATTTACTTTCAATTACCAGTATTCTCAAATACATTGTTTCATACAGCTTAGATAACCGCATTAAAAGAGCAGTAGAATTGAAAATATGATTAAATGTGACATTTTTTTCTTAATTGGTACTCTGCTATAATTAGTCCGATACAAAAACTCCAGCAAGCACAAATTCTAGTAAAGCATAACCAATAAATCAAATTAATGTTCAATTATTAGAAAACATCTTCAAGCAAACATTAATAAACTTCAGGTTTTTTAATGATGATGGAGTATATGTAAGATTTGATATATTTCATAACGAAGAGTAATCATGCTCACAACTCCAAATCAACAATTCAACAATACACATTGTGTGAGTCGAGCAAATACGGACCTCTGAAAACAGAGGGGGTACAGGTACCATGGAGGAGTAAGTATCCCCTGTCTACCGGTCACACTCGCCGTATGCCACTTGTAATGATCGGGTAAACGAAGAAGTCCGTAGATAATTCAGTGGACAATTCAGTATGAAAAAAATGGCCTAACAGTTTGTTTGAAAGACGTCAGTCAACATTCGACTTAAGTAACAACGGATCGTATTTGCAAACAACGTCATTGTATGGATCATAGAATCTGTGAAAAATGACTTTAAACGAGATTGTTGATATCCTTCTATCATCAACTTATTTGTCAGTGGCCTGTCTCATTATAAAAATTGTTTTTTAAAACATTTTTCTTGCGTATCGAATCAACTGGAAGTTATAAACCCAATTAATATGCAGGTGATAAAGGTATATTGCTACATAAAAAATGGAAAGTTAAAGTAATGTTTATCGAAAGTTTAGTTGTTAGTTTGCCATCAGTGTCTTTCTCTGGGAAAACATCTAAATATGAAACATATGTGTCAGATTCTGCGGTATCTTTTATTTTGAGTTCAATAGGATATATCGAATCAACGTATGAATTACATTTCTTCACATTCTCTTTTCAGACGATTCAGAAATACAGAAGCATATTGATCGTGCCAAGAATTCAGGTCATGTGACGTCATCTGATTGTCAGGATCTTCATGTGTTCAACATATCATGTGACCGGGTAGCTGAATATTACATCCGGGTTCTGAAGACCTCAATGTGCTCCACTCCTCAAATTGCCGCTCGTTGTTGTGCATCCTGTACTGGTCCAGGACATAACAGCCGAAAGTAGTTCGCACCCAGACAACCGGACATAATTTCAACAAGCTGCAACAGCGACAATTACTATCAAACTGACCAAGGACGAAGAGTACGTCAAACTGTTCAAGTGAACACATCATTCATTAAACCTGATTACAAGTTCATGATTTGAAGCATTATTTGATTAAAATTCTTGTTCTCTAGTCTTTAGATATTGTAGTTTACACGCGCGCATTTTGATTTTCTATTCCTTCTGTATTATTTTGTTTGTACGTTATAAACATTAGATGAAGATAAATGGAAATATAGCAAACTGACTTTTTAATGGCAGGGAACTGGAAATATAACAAGCATTCTGAAAGTATTGCATTAGCAATACTAGTCCCCTACCGGCAAGTGTAATCTGGTTCCCGTTAAGAATAGAAAATGCCATAATTCCAAAAATTATGCCAAAAAATCAATGAAGCGGAACGACTTGCTAACTTGATCTATAAGTAATCAAGGTAAAGTCAAATACCAAAAATCAGCTCAATATCTGAAAGCGTTTAGAAGAAAATTGCGGAAAACCCTTAAAAATTGAAAAGGCCGTAATTCCGTCAAAAATCAATGAAGCGGAACGAAATGCAAACTTGGTCTGTAACTCATCAAGATACACTCACATACCAAAAATCAGCTGAATACCTGCAAGCGCTTAGGAAAAAAGTGTGGAAAACCAAGTGGGACAGACAGACAGACAGACAGACGGACGGACAGACTCAGAGGAAACCTATAGTCCCCTCCGGTTTCACCGGTACGAGACTAATAACTCAGATGATGCTTAGTGCAAAAACCACTCAGACTGCTCGTAAATGTATAATGCTCATTCTTGAAATTTACAAATTAAATTTGATATTGCACAGAAAACAGTTACAAGATACAAGTTTTGAATTCTTGAGAGAAATGTGAATTTTTTCCTTTAATTTCGTAGATTATTGAGAATTTTCTGTCTCTTGACCAGATGAATTGGAGAAATATTTTAATTTAATGGACTACAGTTATCTTTATGCCACAGCAATCTGAATTAGGGAATCTTGTTTTCTTTCAATTGTCGACTTTTCATATGAGGTAGCAAGTATAATTAAACAAACTTTAAAAATTACACAACGTATGATACTTTTATATTCTATAGTGTTTTTTTTTTTTTTTTGTTTTTTTTTTTTTTTTTTTGTTTTTTGACTTTTATTATGAAATAAAATCAGTTTAATTTTGAATCAAAGGGATCTTAAAGTAATTTGAAGTTGAAATTTTTCAGTGTGTCGTGTATACAGAGAGAAAGTAGATGACAGACGTCCAAAGCACATCGTGAATTTTAAATCACTAAGCAGAATATTTTAGTTTAGCTATAGAATTAAAACAAAATGTTATTGAAATAAAAAGTCATACAATTCACATCGAACCTACAACAGGAGCAAACGATCCAAGAAGGTCACAGAGCTTAAAACGGAAAAGTCACGAGGAAAACTTTGTTTTTAATTAAATCTAGAATTATTAATTACAATATTGTCCTTCACTAATTAACAATTTAGTACATGAGTAAATTGTCGTATATTCACAAGAAATTTAAAACTGGTAATTAGTAACAGACATAAATAAATATTTTGATATAAATGGAATATGTATAAACTATTCGGATGCACGTGCCAACATTTTAATCTTCTCCTTAGGAACTACATGTATGTGGCTAGATAATGATATAGACCTTTAAAGTACTGTGGCATGAAATTAACTGATTTACTTGATTTTTGTCAATAGTATAGAGTCATTTTTTAATGAAATTAAAGAAAGAATTTTTTTAAGAAAAAATCTGCTGATAAAGAACAATAGGGCAAAAGTGACACAGGTGAGCGTTGTGATCCATGGGGTCTCTTGTTTTGCTTGTGAAGAATTTCTGTTCGATATATATGCCAACCCCCCCCCCCCCTTTCAAAAGAAATTGCATCCTACGGACCTGGCAGCTATAGGACTTGACTTACTTGACTTATTCCTGTTTTCTCCAGGAGGAGCATAGGGCCGCAACCACACCTCGCTATCGAACTAAGACTGTAGGACATTCAAGCAAAAACTTAAATTCGTCTCCAACATTAATACTGCAATCATTACGAAAATGACATACATGTATTATACAATTCGCTTCTATTTTCTGATATTTTATAATAATAGAATTATTCAAATAAGTACACACAATGTACTTGATACACAATAAACATTTGAATTTTCAAAAATAGGCAATTTTACAATTTTGAAAGTAAAAAAAATTGTCTAACAATCTCATTATACATGTATGCATACTAAACATATTAATAAAGATCTCAATTTTATCTTATGAATGTTATCTTGATTTACCCAAGTCAGCTGCAAACCTCATTTTAAACACCTCTTTGAATAATTCGTCTAAAATATATGTTTTTAGCATCATGAAATTATAAACACATGTTTCGTTAAAAGATGCCTTTTAAAATACATGCAGCTCTTTTTTTATGAATTTTTCACCATTAATTCATTATTCTTATTACAGTAAATTTACATTGATTCATGAATTAAGGATGACATTATTTTTTAAAGGATTTCATCAAAGTTTATAATTCATTTTATATATATCATAAAATAACTGTTATTTACATCTTGCTAATTATAACTTACACAAAGACGTTTTATTCCAGTTTCAGATTTTCATTAAATTAATTGGTCTTGCGCGTGCCAGCTACCTATAAGTCATGTGAGCTTCACCAAGTATTTTTAAAGTAACTATACCGTGATCATATTCATAAACCATATCAGTTCGGTCATATATAGCTTAAAGTGGGGTAGAGTTATTGGCTGAAATCATACACAAGTTATATAACTTGATTCTCATGTCAATTATCAGATAACAAAAATATTATGTCAGTATTCCAGATTTAGTTCATCATATGTGTAAGACTCAATGGTCAATTCCCTCTCCCTTTTAGAGGAGGTGAAAATCTCTCTCTTCATGGCGTTGGAACCAGGGGGTGGGACACGGGGGTGGGGGTGCCCCCCCCCAATAATTTTGCCGATATATGGATTACTGTAGAAAGCATTGCTACATGTACTATATGCTTGTGCCCCCTCAATAAAAAACGTCTGGTGACTTTTTTTCCCCCTTTTTTTAAATTGTTTTTTTTTTTTTTTTTTTTTTTTTTTTTTTTTTTTTTTTTTGCTTGTCAAGGAATTTAGGAATTTGGTAGTGGATAGTGCCCCTCCCCCAACTGAAAATGTATGGCTGTGCCCCCCTCCCCCAACTGAAATTGCTTACTACGGGCCTGCATGCATTCTCTTATCATATTAATTTTGTACCTTAATTGTTATTGTATGCCCATTAAGCCCAAAAAATTGAAATTAGTTACTTAATTTAACTTACTTCATCATGTTTGGGATTTCAAAGAGCGCAAAAATATGCACCTGGTCCGCGATTTTTATATTTTATTTATTTATTTTGGAGGGGGGTGAGCATTATATAATGTTCAATTCTATGTACATGCATGTAGCGCTGAAATTTGAACATTCACACATTTCCATCCCAGGCAGTTCATGTGTTTGTCCCAGTACACAAAATGATGATATGAACTTTCGTCGCCTGTCAGGCGAAAAAAAACGTAGTACCTTATATACACTAAAAATAACCGTAGAAATTTTCCATCAAACTATAACTGGTTAAAACATTCTATGGAGGTGCGTTCCTGTCTTCATTATATTTTGAGTTACACATATCTCTGAACAGATAAACACACACACTATTGGTACATGTACATGTACGCGTATATAGTTTACTCAGTCAAGAAGATTTCTACGGAATTATGATTATTGCCATGCAGTTCTGATTTTTCCCCCTTTTTTCTTGATGAAAAAGTCAGTGTCCCGGTCATCTGTAAAATGTTCATCAATTTTTCTGGGATTTGGTCAATTCTATTAGATTCATCTTAAGGGCTTATTAGGATCTACATGTATACTTGTCTTCTTACTTTTTGATACCCTTTTTCACTATAAAAATACACGTATATTTTATTGTGTAATGGTTAAAAGTGAAAGGGCAAGTAGATCATGACGAGCCCCTGTGGACTCAAGTTTGAGGAAAATGAAAGGCGTAATACATGCATAGAGTCTTATGTGGTCTTAAGTATTTATATCAGGAGATCGCTATAAAAAGGGGGAATGGTTAAGAACTTGAACTTTGTCTATTCTAAATTGATAGCACTGAAGAAATACAAACTTTTATAATTGGAAAATTGCTCTTTTTTCAAACTTTGATAATTATTTATATACAGCTCAATTGAAAAAAAAAAATTACAGTTGCATTTTTAACAAATAAAAAGCCATAGACGCACAGATTTGTTTTGCTTTTTAAAGAGAGAGAGGGAGAGAGAGAGAAAAGGAAGCACTGGTAGCACCAATATCTTCCATTCCATGCTCAAAGTCAGTTCCTTTCCTTTGTCACTAATTATATATGTGGGTCATTTGTTAAGCTCGAGAGGCTTTAATCCCGATCTGTCTCAAAGTCTTGTGTCCCACAATTATTTATTCTTGATTCTATGAAATATTTTTTAACGAACTTAGGTACAGTGTATTTCGGATTTCAACCCTCGTGTGATGACATAGGCTTTTGAAAATTTTCTCATTAACTTTGTGCCTAGTACAAATATATCTTTTGAAAGATTATATATATATATATATATATATATATATATATATATATATATATATATATATATATATATATATATATATATATATATATATATATAGTTGTTTAAAAAATAGTAAAGAAAAATAATTACATTTGATAGATATTTATGTGATCATTATTTTTTAATCGTGCAAAGGGCTATAGCTCTAACTTATGTTTCTTCTCTATTGTACTTCTACACTCTCTGTCATCAGATTATACCGTTTCATGGCTGAGCCGCTTGCGTATATCACAGTAATTAGCACAAGAAATAATGCGTTTTTTAAAGTTATTCTTATAAAATTTCATTTTGAACCAGTTTTTATGCTGTGCCGACTTTGATAATCAGGACTGCTTCACCAAAAATGAGCGATTTTATGCTAAAATATAAGTATCCATGTCGGATATCTTAAAAATGGTCGCGACCTATACAGTTTTTGTGATTATTATTTTAGGAATGACTCTAATTCTTGGCCAAATTATTCGAGTATAACCTGGTTTGGGTCAGTTTACGCTTTATAATCCGCGAAGCGGATTATATAACAGCGTAAACTGACCCAAACCAGGTTATACTCGAATAATTTGGCCAAGAATTAGAGTCATTCCTTATAATTTAATTCTAAAATCATTAAACAACTGTGGGTGTAAAATTTCGTTGCTTTTTATTAGTTCAAATTTGCCGCTCAATAATACAACCGTAGTAACGGAAGTGAAGGGAAGCAAGGGGAGGTAAAAACTGATACATAGTCCTAGCAGCCATGTTTTTTGTTTACATGTGGTAAGATCCGAGTTACCGTTTGAAGCTAAAGGTACATTTATTAAATCTGGAATTTTCCATGAATCCCGAAGACTGGGAATGAGAGGATTGCATGGATACAGACGATTCAGCTGGTTATCAGGGGGGGGGGGGGGTGTCCCCATACCAAACCAGGTTATACAGAAATAATTTGTGTTCCTTTTTGGATATTAACCAATCAGAGGCTAGAATACAAACAAAATTAAATTATTTAAATATAAAACTTAATATTAAGTGGGAAATAACGCAGTTTTTTTTTAACTTTGAACCTATACAAGGTGTTAGATGAAACATGCTACGTACATGTACTCACGACAGAGTGCGGAAAACTCAGTATTACCGCCTTCTGAGACTTAAAATAAGAGTGTCAGTGTCACTTTAATCTTTATTTAATCTGAATTAAACTCACTTAATAGAAGAATTTGTGTGGACTGCTATTACTCATTTTTGAAATGTACATGTGAGAAACTTTGTATTTTTAACAGTGATGAACCCCCGTACAATAACACGTGGATTTCTATTTACATGTTGCGAAATTTATCATTGTAATTAATCAAATATAAGGGAAAAAAGACGATTGAAACAATAGTTTTATAAATTGTATTTATATAGACCGTCATATCAATGTTTACTGTTTTGAATCCTAATCCTAAATCTAATACATCATACAGGGGTTCGAAACAATCTATTTTTAACTCCAAGGACGAATTGACCGGTCTTCTTCTGTAATCCGAGGCAGCAGCATGTCAGTGAATTTGAGCTCCGTGTTAATTTCTGACGAGATTGACCAGAAATGCGTCGATGTACTTCAGGAAAATGGAATTAAAGTGCTGAAAAATACTAAACTCTCGAAGGAGGAGTTGCTTAAAGAAATTCCAGTAAGTATCCCTAAATATTGTGGGAAAATGCGATTCAGGGGGAGACAACTCCAGAAATGACTTCACTTTTAGAATATATACCTGAGTTTATTAATCAATAAAAAAAATTTGTCATGTAAATAGGTAATACACAGATGTTGCCCTTGATTACGAGATTAATAATTTAAAGTAAATTATTATGAAACTTGTTTGATGTAAACTTGATGAATTTTAAAAATCACCAACCAGCTGTTGCCATCAAGACATTTAGCTGAAGAAAAGAATTTAGGATTTCCCCGTATGAAAGTAAAAAAAAATTCTTTTCTTTGGGGGAGCTTATTGAGATTTTCTTTTTTTCACTGAATTATTGTAGATGGCTAGCGGTGCAATTATGTAGCCAAATATGTTCATAGTTATATCTAATAGAAGTACCCTCTACAAGAAGTTAATGCTATATAACTGTTTTTACAGAATCATGGCGGACTGATTGTTCGTTCAGCTACCAAGGTCACTGCTGATGTCATAGCGGCTGGGAAAAGGCTGAAGATCATTGGGCGTGCCGGCACAGGGGTGGATAACATCGACTGTGATGAGGCCACCAAAAGGGGAATCATTGTCATGAAGTAAGAAGATGGTGAAAAACCTGAGATTTTTAGAGGGGGTGGGTTGGGGTTGGGGGTTGGGATATACTTGTGAAAGTACCTGTACAGTGACTTAGTTCTACCCATTGAGGATGATTCTGGTTCCAACAATGTCATTGCAGTCTTTTCCTCAACAGTTGAATTGCAGGGCTTTCAAAAAGATTAGAAACAGGTGGTACTACTTTAACAATAGTAGGAGGTGCCATGTGGAAGCGAATTTAATTAATGATGTTATTGATTTTCTTTCTCAATCAAATATGTTGGCTGGTACAATCATGATTTCAGCTGGGTAAAATACAAGATACTGGCAGGTTTTGAAAGGCCTGTGACTTGGGAATTTCGAGTCTCAAAATTGGGGAAAACTAATGTTTTTTGGCATTGAGAATTTTACCAGTTATCTGTACCAGTTATATAGGAGTTAAAAACACTGCTATATTTCCTTGTTTTTATTAAATTATATTTGCATGATCAAATTCAGTTTCAGTAGAAATAAAAATTTAAGCATCTGACTTCACTGTCAACTCAGACTTTCACCAGATCTGACCATTGCACATAAAACACCTTAATATCTCTAATTAAAATCAATATTTTTTTCAAATCTTCTCACCTGTTGCCATTTTTAATCCATTTATTGAAAATTTTTATAAAAGTTTACATTTTTCTATTTGATTTTATTGATAAACAAAGGGATGAATTGCCTGCCTGATCTAAAAACAAAATTCTTGGCCTCTGAATGCATTCTGTCAGTTGAACTGCTGAAATGGCATTTTCTTACAGTAATGTTACCTGAACAGTGCTTCTGAGAATACAAATTTTTCCTGTGGTTTTTAAATGAATAACAATTTGTTTCCGAATGTTGGCATGTTTGTTAAAATTTTTTGATGGTAAAAATGATGTTGACAGTGCATGTAACCAGTGCAATGACATAATATTGAAGCCTTAATTTTTTTTATGTGTGGTTGTCTGTATTAGTCAGACTTCATTTAAAGTAATTAATATCTGATATTGTGGAATTGTTCTAGGAAAAACTGCTTGATTTATCTTATTAAAATTTATTCATTTATTTATTGACTTATTTATTTATTTTCAGCACACCTGGAGGAAATACTCTAAGTGCAGCAGAACTAACATGTACACTCATCTGCTGTGTAGCCAGGTAAGAACTCACCTGTAGGACAGCAGACAGGTAAAAGAAGAGTGTTCCACTGTAATATATGAATGCCAAGTAAAAGTTCATTTCTTGTTAATTTATTGGGTCTCAGAAGACAAATTGTTATAGTTGTCACACTTATATTTCAGGGTTCAAAATTAGCTCATGTCCTTAAGCCAGAGACTAGTAAAAAATATGTCAGACTTTTATACTAAACTTTATAAAGCACTAGTCCATATGGACTAGTGAAAATTCGGCTATAAATCCTGAATTGCGTTTGATCTTAGTGCTAATTTTTTCCCAAAGTTTTTTTTTTTTTTTTTGAATTAAACTAAAAGATACTTGCATGTTAGTGCATTTCGAGGATCAACCTAGGGAAGTCAGGGGCGAAATATTAAAACACGCCCAGATTTTCTTTGGAGAGAAGGGGGAGTTTTAGTCACATCTCTAAATCATATTAAATTAACTGCACGAGGGGGGGGGGGGGGGGTTATCTAGATATTTCCCACATTTTAAAGTTGTTTTCACAGCAGCTGTTATCCACAGAGGATCAACCTTCTTGTTTCTTGTTATAAAATAATTACTGAACTGTACTCATGAAACTGATAAATTATGTTCCAAAAGGGGAAGGGGGGGGGGGGGGGGGTAAGTAACACAGTGGTATCATTTTCATTTGAAAAAAGAGGGTGGAAATCCATAATGGAGGAGTGAAACTTAAATGTCACTAGTCTGTATGGACTAGTGCTTAAAAAAAGTTTTCAAACCCAGCATATGAAAATAATAAGTATGATACATTGAGGTGCAAATGGGGGACATCATTTTGTTTTTCCAGCTTACTAGAATTTGCATGTCAGCAGCAGAATCTTGCTTTTGTTTCCTCCATTCATAAGTTTGTCCACTCCATAGTGTTTGTGTCCCATTTGCTCCTTCCAGAATATTCATATACATGTACATGGTGTAATAGTTAGATCATGCTATATCCATGATAGCTGTAATCAACAGTCTTTGAAAATGAGAATACTTGCCTGGGATGAATTGTTGATATAGTTCATGAGAGCTAGATTATCTATCTAATGAAAAATTGCAAAGCTATCTTTTTCTTTATGAATTATTTCTTGTTCAGAAATATACACAATGGTGATCGAGCTATGAAGGAGAAAAAATGGTCAGAACGGAAGGCCCTGATGGGATGTGAGCTTCATGGAAAGACTCTAGGAATTGTGGGATTGGGTCGTATTGGGAAAGAGGTGGCACTGAGAATGCAGTCATTTGGAATGAAGGTTTGTATTTGGAGTTAACTGTATAGAGATGTTAGGAACAAAAAGAGTTAATCAATTAAGAGATATTGTAAAAGTTAGGGGGTTAGGTCAGTTGTTGATATACTGTCAAACCTTGTTATCTCAATCTCAATTGGACCAAGTTTAAACTCCAAGATATCCAATGATCTGAGATAACAAGGGTAAAAAATAAAAAGGAAAAATGCTTGGGAGCTCACTTTGACATATGCCTGGTATTTGGGATGTTGATGTTCCAGATAATAAAGATCAACTGAACCTGGTGGTTGTATAAAAGTAATGTTTGAGAGGAATAACTTGTGCACAGTATAAGTACAGAAGTCAGTATCATAAAGAAAAATATATTGTTAAAATATTTCTCATATTAATGAAGCAACTGTTATAATACACAGGCTATTAGATCACTTTAATCTTTAATACTGACAGACTAGGGGAATAAAAAAGTAATTTTTTTATACCCCCAGTTTGTCAGTTGGATAAAAGCAATCTAAAGGCCTGTGTTTTAATACAGCTGTAGATTCATGAACAGATTATGATCTAAAATATCAGCACCTGCAAAATTGAAGACTTTATGAATAATTGCTTGAATTCACTCTCTTGATATGGTTCAAAAGAAAACTAAAATTGAAATACATGTATGAAATTTTGATTTGGAAATGTCAAGAATACACACACCAATATTTCAATTTTACCCAGAAATATGCATTTAGTGTTGTTACAAAGCTTTTGATCTAAGATTTTTTTCAGAAATACATATTTCCTCTTCTCTCTTTAGACCATTGGATTTGACCCTATCATTCCTGCAGAAGTCAGTGCAGAGTTTGGAGTGCAGTGGATGCAGCTTGAAGAGTTATGGCCCTTGGTGGATTTCATTACTGTGCACACACCACTTATTCCACAAACAAGAAGTTAGCAACTTGTATTTCAATTACTGGTCTGCTCATTCTGTAATTTTATTTTTTGCTTTCTATTTCAAATTTTCAATCCACTACACTCTTTTTGTATTTTCCCAGTAAATTTAATTGACAGAGACAAGCAATATGAACAGAAAACAATACTACATACAAAGACCGAGTATTGCTTATTAGATGTATTTTTAAGCAATATACAATTGCAGATTGCTTTGTTACAGATGCAAGATGTTCATTTTATTATACTAACAACTAATTTCTTCTTTTGTAGATCTAATTAATGATGAAGTGTTTGCAAAGTGTAAGAAGGGAGTGAAAGTAATAAATGTTGCCCGAGGGGGCATTATAGATGAGGAGGCCCTCCTGAGGGCCCTGGAGTCAGGGCAGTGTGGAGGGGCAGGCCTGGATGTGTACACATCTGTAAGTATCTACTTCTGATCTAAAGTCTGTTTCAAATATGTCAGATAAGATCTAGAAAAGGGAGAAGACCTGAGGAAATTTTTTCTTCTTGATGGACGATAGAACTTGAATGGATGGCATGTCATGAGTGGACTATTCAGTGTAATTGTTATCTGAAAAAAAATATTTAACAAAGTACATGTACTGAGAATCTTTTTAGGAACCTGAACTAGAATGTTTTTGAACTTGCATTTTAGGGATGTGTATTTTAAATTTATGAAGTTCTTATAATATTTTAAAAATACTTAACCATGAGAAAATATACATTAGCAGATTGAACTAACTGTCTGATATGTTTCTTTTCATCATTTTAATTCATGCATTAATAGGACATCTTTCTTTCCAGGAACCACCTAAAGATTTTACGTTAGCCCAACACCCTAAGGTGGTTGCCACACCCCATTTGGGGGCCAGCACTTCAGAGGCTCAAAAGAGGGTAGCCATTGAAATAGCATTGCAATTTGTAGATCTTGTCAAAGGGAAACAACTCTTTGGTGCAGTAAGTTTCAGCTCTAGAGATCTCTCATACTTCACCAAAAGTTTTAATATAAAATTCCTATTGGAGAGAGAAAAAATATACATTGATATATAAAGAAATGTGATTTATGCTAAGTTATAAATGAGAAGAATTAAGTGCTGATTGTGATGGTGTCACTGAAATAACCTGCATTTGTGGGGTTTCTGTTAATGAGAAGGGTAATTACAGCACTAGAGACATAACTGATAATTATTCACATTCACAATACTGTTATGTCTTGTGTATATTGGAGGAAATTTGAAAGTCAATACATGAAAAGATATTTCTGTCATAACAGTTTTTTTTCTTAATATGTAGATCAATGCAAATGCCATGACCAATGCTTTGTCTGAGGAGTCTAGAGCATGGGTGACCTTAGGTCAGAGGCTAGGTGAACTGGCAGGGTGTGTCGGGGGTCAAGCCACAGGAAATATCAAGGTCACAGCATTAGGTATGAACACTTAAATATACAGCTGAACTTTGTTATCTTGAACACTGATATCTCAATACCAGGGTTATGCTGAAGTGCATTGACAGTCTCAATAACTTTTTCTTGATGGTTTTTACCATAATTATTATTCTCGGGTATCTCAAAGTTTAATCTTGATCCCATCAAGTTAGAGATAATGAGGTTTGACTGTACATGTTTAGTACATGTAAAATTGAAGTAAAAAAAAGTCATTTCAGTAATTGTCTTTGTTTCTGAGATATCAATGTACTTGTAAATACCGTATATACTTGTAAATACCGTATATACTTGTAAATACCGTATATACTTGTAAATACCGTATATACTTGTAAATACCGTATATACTTGTAAATACCGTATATACTTGCCTATAAGTCAATTTTTTTGGGAGTCAAATTTTGGTCCAGAACTCTATGTCCAACTTATAGGCGAGTCATAAAAAATTAGTACTTTTCTGGATGGCGAAATGTAGTATTTTATAAAAATTTCCCATGATTATCGTTGAACAAAGTCTGGATATATTATATCATTTATGTATTCTAAAATTGTATGTAAAGTACAAGTATTTACATATTATAATAACTTTTTTTTATCTTAAGTGTGCATTATGTATTTTTCTTAAGGATTTAAAATTAAATATCGGCGTCATTTCTAAAAATATTAATCGAATCCAGGTTAAATCATCAGAGCATTGATTTGAAATTGTAAACTGATTCTGAAAAAAAGTTGTACCGACTTATAAGCGGGTCAATGGCAAATCCTTCCCAAATAAACTCAAAAAATACAACCAACTTATAGGCAAGTATATACGGTAGTGCAGAGTGAATTGGTGAAAACACCAAAATATCCTGATACATGCATGTACATGTATTAATGTTGCAAACTCAGTGCAGATGTATCATTTTCCTTAACTCTGTGCAAAAAATTTCAAAGATCAGTGTATCATTATGAAGAAAATTCCTAAATTCATCTCTGTGTCCAAACTAATGGATTTATTTTTCTTCCACAGGTTCTTCTTTAAAACAAGCTGGCTCCTACCTTGGTGCAGCTGTACTAGCAGGGTATCTGACAACAAAACAAAAACCCGGTGGTGATGGTGTGACATTAAATTTGATCAACGCTCCAGCAATGGCCAAAGAACAAAATTTACAAGTACAGAAGAGTTTCTATATTCTCTGCTTTGTCAATTTTAGTCAACAATTTTGGCTTCTTTGCTTTGGTTTTTTCATCAAGAAATACATGTACCAATCTTACTCTGAACCGCTATTTAAAAATAGGTAGTTTATAAGAGAAAATGGATTACTAAATTTCAATTTATAATATTACTAAGTTGAACATGATTATTTGAAGCTCTATTCTGTTAACGTTGTGTGGTATAATCAGTCTCATTAGAAACAGTTTGTGTGACTCCATGTCCTCAGATATTTAGCACTAAGCACTAATTATGTATTATCCCAAATGGTAACCCAAAATGTAAGGTTAAAAACTTTTAATGGAAGTTATCTGATGCCAATTTGAAATTTTAAATCTTATAAGTACCCGTAATTAACTCGGGGCTTTGAATCCTTCATAGGTAGCTAAAAATTGAACACACCTGTAATGTTCAAGCAATAAGACCACTTCTCATTTCTCAGGTGGAATTTTTACAAGCTGACCAATGTCCTGGAACATACTCAGCCATGGTGATCATTGGACTTAGCGACGGTTTCCAGGCATCAGGGACAACTTGTAATGGAGGGGCTGTTCTGTTGTCTGTACAGGGGCAGGTATTCCCCACACCAGCGTCACTCTCAGGGACCGCTATTGTATTCTCTGCAGCAGAAAGCACCCAACTGCTGACAGCTATTTCAGGTGTTTATAAATTACTGTACGTGCTTTTTCTGTGGAAAGCAGTAGGGAAAATAGTGTCCAACTGTCTGTATGTTAAAGCTCTCTCTTTGGAGAGCCTATTGTCAGTCTGTATGTCTGAGCTCTCTTTTGAAAGCATATATTGATGAACCAGACTGTCACTCTGTATATCTCAGCTCTGTGTGTGTGGACACCTTTTCTGTGGACGTCTTTTGTGATTCTATCTATTAAAAACTGTAAACCAACATTTAATCGTATGCAAGAAATATTTGCGACTTCTTTTACTCACTAATATTTCTTGTATCAAACTGTTTAATGTCATTGTGTATTTATGTAGAATAATTCCTCAGTGACATCGCAAATGGATTTTAAAATGACAAATTGCGAATAAAAATTGTCGCAAACAGTAGTTGGTTTTACAGTAATCGATCAGTCTGTATGTCCAACTGTGTACATGAAGCTTTCTGTCTAGATCTGGCTGTTGAAAATTAGTTTTCAATAATATTTATTCTCTCCCTTTGGCTACAATTCAATTAGAGTGTGCATGTCTTCTAATATAAAGGACAAGCAATGACCTAAATGGGGTCAAATTAAAATTGGACTGTGGTGTGAATTCCTTGTCTCCTTCATCATATTTTACTCTTGGTCTTATCACCTGCATTTCTTTTTACCTATTGAGAGCATTCTATTCATTCTGAACTTTAAATAAAAATACTTTGTTACATTTCAGGAGCTGTTGTTGGAGAGAGTGTTTCCGGTGTAACCCTATCTTCTGGGGGAGCTGGAGACAGATGGGGAGTGGTCTCATTTCTAGCCCCTCCCTCTCAGAAAAGTATAGAGAACCTCAAAAGTGTGGTCAAAGCAATGAGTGTAGTCACATTTCAATGAACAACATTTTTTCTAGAAAAAAAATTTTCATTCCACAAATCTCTAGAACTACGCAAGTGATAAACCATTCATATATTTCTTAGTTATTGTTAAAGCATAGGGACCATTTTGTTACAAAATAAACATCTAGAGTCAAACATGTCAAAGGTTTTGGGATCAAAATGACATTCTTGTTAACCTTATTTTATTTTTACAGCATTTCTGTTATTGTTTTTTTTTTTTTTTGGAAACGTGCAAAGAAAATCAGGTTTGAGAATAAATTGAGGACAAAAATTGAGTTTTTAGTTTTGAATTGATTTTTTTAAAATCCTTTCTCTATTTTGTATGCCTCTGGATTTTTCTCCTCTTTCATATGGGTGAATTCAAAAAAATGACCAAACGAATATTTATCAACCCACACTAAAAATACAGGCAATGAAAATAGATTTCTATGTCTCAGCATATGTCTTTAGATAGTGTCTAAATACCTGCCAAATATCTCGTTGATATCTCAATTAACAAAAAAGTTATGCCCAAAAATGATGCTAAAATTGTCAGGAGTGCAACACCTTTTTGTGACATTTTGAAATTTCAATATTTTTTGGAGATCTGTGAAATAAAAAATAATGCTTCATGTTGAAAATAAAGACTTTCCTGATAATATTCAAAGTATTGAGCTTTAAATGTGGACTGTCATAACTTTTGTTTAATCAGGTTGTGGTCATGGCTGATGTTTAAAAAAATGTTATACCATGTCAGGAGTGCAACAGAAAAAATGTAGTGTTGCCAAAAAAAACATCAATTGTAAAATTCTGATAGAAAATTAAGACAAAAAGGAATTTTGGAAGTGTAAAATAATAACTGATATACATTTTAAAACTTTAAAAAGTTATATAAATCACAAGCAGCATGAATGAGAGTCAAGTATATGTGCATACCCAAAAATGTCAGGAGTACAACATTTGATGTTTTGCTCCCAAGCATGAAAAAACTATTACATGTATCATTATATGATTTTCTGATTTTTATTTTGGAAAATAAAGACACAAATAACATTTTTACCAAATAGATTTATCAATTACAGGATCTGTCTATGCTTCAGATCCATATTTCTATGGTCAGGAGTGCAACACATTTTTTTAAAGATTCAAGTTGTGTGACAAAAAGACTTCTATTCATGCTTAGAAGTATTCATTAATTAATAATGATCTTTTTGTATAATTTAATGCTAAATTATTGACAGTTTTATTATTAAAATCCTTCTTTTTTCAATTTTATCAATTCAGATGTGATTTTATCTTTTTTGTGATTTTTTTAATGAGCGTTAAAAATAAACACACTAAAACATTGTCATAAAATTCGAGTAATTCCTCCTCAACTTCACTGAAACAACAGAACAAGTTCTTATGTAATTTTCACTTCACAATTCTACTTTAAAGGCCCCAATGCTTTTGGTCAGGAGTGCAACAAATATGTTAGAATTATAAATCATCCAATAAGAATAAAAATAAAGAAAAAATGATGAGTAGAATTTTTCTGGTGGGTTACTGTGTTTGTCTTCTAAAGGAAAATATGCTTTAAAATATATTTTATCTTCTAAATATACATTTAAGCTAGTTTTTTGGCATAAAATAGGGTATAATTCCAGATAAAATGCGAATTTTAAATACTTTCATCTGTTTAAATTATGAAGTATTGGACTATAAGTATTGCACAATTTCATTACCACCTGATGTTGCCAACACTTTATGAATTTTTGTGTTCTATGGTTTTAATTTTCAACTTTACTGCAGTCAGGAGTGCAACAAAACTGCTTCATAATTACTGATGCTTTTTAACTATCTTTACTAAAAATTAAGTTGAAAAAAATGCTTGATACTATTTGATGTTCAAAACACTATGTCTATCAACAAATTACAGAAATTTTACAGTCAATTCAGGGAATAGTTTTCATCATTTCACATATATTTTAAATACAATTTATATATATTACACTTTGCAAATAATCAACTTTAAGGTCTTCAAAATATGAAAGACCTGCTGTAAACGATGAAAAATATCAACACGACAAATTGATTTACAAAGTAAGAATGGGTTATTGTGTGTTATAATTTTTAAAACAATGTTAAATAAAATATATGTCAGATGTCAGGAGTACAACACAATAATGTAACATAAGGTCACTTCAAAATCTAGTATTTTTCACAAGAGAACTCGTATATAACAATTTTTTTTTTTTGGTTTAGATTTAAAGAATTGACTTGAACGGACAAAAAAGTGAATTTTGGGGAATTTTATTACTTCATATTTTTTTCATATTAAAACTTTTCAAACCAGAATTGAAAAAATAATGTAAAATAACAATCAAAAAGCCAATTTTTTGTCACATGTTCAAGAGAAGATACTCATTCAAGGTCTAGATTTAATCATTTATACCCCTTTTACCATTTTGAAGCATAAAAAACTATAATTTCTTGTGATTATGTATTTTAGAAAGTCTTTTAAGGTGTAATGAATTTTCTTTTTTCAAAAGAAATTTTACTAATAAAAATTCTGAAACTTTTTAATCCAATTGTCTATTCTATTGCCACTTCAGGATTTTAAACTAGAATGCATTTGCAATATGATGATATAAGCGAAAAATATGTTATAAGTAGTTGAATTTTGCCAAAAAAATTCAGTGTGGTGGTCATTTTTTTTTTAATTCACCCATATACTTAAATATAAGGTTAATCATATGGATATTATTGTGGTAATTATGACTTCTTTTAATCCTTTTTTTTTTTTTTTTTTTTTTTTTTTTTTTTTAATTTTTTTGTTGATTAAAATTGTCAAAATAAAATTTTTAATCCAAGAAGGATTCCCCCTAGTGTTATTTGAAGAGCTGTGTGTGCCCACTAAAATTTTGACAGAGTAGTTGAAGGACAGAGATGTCAGAAGGCAATGCTGTGGACACTAGAATTAGGACACTGGAATTGGAATTTTCATAATAATGTATATGTACATATTGAAGTGTATATTAAAAAAAATAGGTGCTGTGTACAATTTCACATTCCATATCCATAGACAAGTGAACTACGTGTATGCTACAACTGTTTTATTCTCAGAGAAAAGCTGTTCAACAAATTTACACTATATGGAGTATGTTGGCTAATTAGTGCAAAATATCTGAATCCTTTTTTATGCACATCAGCTCTTAAGGATGCCCATCCCTCATCCAGGAACAATAACTATTGATATTATCATTTTCTAGTATTTTAATAAATCTAATAATGAAGAAAAATATCATTCAACAAAATTTTAATTTCACGCTTTTTAATACATGTATCTATGGTATATGGTAGTTTGAAGTGGTCTTGAAAATAAATAATGTACATGTATACATGTATGTTCCCAATGAAAGGACCAAAAAGAAATTGCCCAAAATTCAATTTTCCTTAAAACGTTCCCCTGTTTAATCAATTTTCAACTAGATTTTTATCGAAACTTAAACTTGCTGCAGAATCAAATGATTGGTTGAGAAGTACATGTACATGTAAGCATAAACATGTATATAATTGAGATCATCAGAAAGGTCGTGTCCGAGTCATTTACAATACGGATGTCCTATTGTATAAACTGGTTGTTTGGAAGTTCACTGAAAACTGTTGTCCATCTGCAAAAGTGTAACAGCGCGTTAGTAACAACGCGCCAGGGTAAATTGACAACATTCTAGCGCGTTGTTACTAACGAGCTGGCACGTTGTCACTTACAAAATTAGTAACAAAACGCTGGCGTGTTGTTCACAACACTGTCGCACTAATACACGTGTATGTCTAGCTGATTGTCTGTCTGTCTGTCTGTCTGTCTACCCATTCAACTATTCTGTAAACTTTTTACATCTTTGACATCTTCTCAAGATCTACTGCATGGGAAAATTTTGTCCAAAGCATCCTTGGGTTAAGGGGATTCTAAATTATTCAAATCAAGGACCAAGCCCCTTCCACGGGGAGATAAGCAAGAAAAGGCAGAAGTAGGATAAGGTCAGTAAAAAATTTTTTCTCAAGAACCAATTGGCCAGAAATCGTGAAACTTATGTGAAACCTTTTAAAGGTGATGTAGTTTTTAGCTCACCTGAGCCAAAGGCTCAAGTGAGCTTTTCTGATCACAATTTGTCCTTTGTCTGTCGTTGTTGTTGTCGTAAACTTTTCACATTTTCATCTTCTTCTCCAGAACTACTGGGCCAATTTCAATCAAACTTGGCACAAAGTATCCTTTGTTGAAGGGGATTCAACTTTGTTCAAATGAAGGGCCACGCCCTCCCCCAAGGGGAGATAATTACGAAATAGCAAAAAATTAATGGAATTATTGAAAAATCTTCTTCTCAAGAACCAATGGGCCAGGAAAAATGAAACTCATGTGGAATTATTGTCAGGTAGTGTAGATTCAAGTTTGTTCAAATCATGACCCCCAGGGCTAGGGTGGGGCCACAATGGACGATTAAGGTTTAACATAGGAGTATATAGGAAAAATCTTCTCAAGAACAGCAAAGCCATGATTGGTCAAATTTATATTGAAGCATCTGCCGGTGGTGTAGATTCAAATTTATTCAGATCATGACCCCTGGGGGTAGGGTGGGGCCACAATTTATGATCAAAGTTTTCATAGAGTATATAGGAAAAATCTTCAAAAATCTTCTTCTCAAGAACAGTAAAGCTTTGATTGGTCATATTTATTTGGTAGCATCCTCAGGTGGTGTAGTTTCACGTTTGTTCAAATCATGACCCCTTGGGGTAGGATGGGGCAACAATGGACGGTCAAAGTTTTACATAGGATTATGTAGGAAAAATCTTTCAAAATCTTCTCCTCAAGAACAGCAAAGCTATGATAGGTCATATTTAAATGGAAGTATCCTCAGGTGGTGTAGATTCAAGTTTGTTCAAATCACGACCCCCAGGGGTTGGATGGGGCCAAAATGGACGTTCAAAGTTTAACATAGGAGTATATAGGAAAAATCGTCAAAAATCTTTTTCTCAAGAACAGCAAACTATGATTGGTCATATTTATGTGGAAGCATCCTCAGGTAGTGTAGATTCAAGTTTGTTCAAATCATGACCCCGGGGTAGGGTGAGGCCACAATGGACAATCAAAGTTTTACATAGGAATATATAGAAAAAATCTTTAAAAATCTTCTCAAGAACAGCAAAGCCACTGATGTCATGTTTATATGGAAGCATCCTCAGATAGTTTAGATTCAAGTTTGTTCAAATCATGACCTCCAGGGGTAGGGTGGGGCCACAATGAAAGTTAAAACTTGTAGAGAAAAAAGTCACAGTTAGTCAAAAAAAAAATGTAAGCATCCCCAGTTAGTGTAGAATTAATTTTGTTCAAATGAAACCCCCACTCCCTTTTAGGGGTAGGTTGGGACCACTTATGCATTTAAGCTTTTCAATACTAAACTGATTTTTTCCTTTTTTCCTCACCACAGTGCTCAGGTGAGCGATGTGGCCCCTGGGCCTCTTGTTTTAATTGTTCATTTTATGCCCCCCGCCGGGGGGGGGGGGGGGGGCAATAATCGATGATCAAATTTTTACATTGAAATACATAACAAAAACTATTCTTCTCATGAATCACTGGACAAGAAACGACGAAACTTTTAATACATTAAAAGAAAGCTTATTTTCTGAGGTAATGTACTAGATTCTAATTTGTTCAAATCAACCCCCTGGATGGGAGGGTGTATGGTGGGGCCACAATAGGGAATCAAAGTTTTACATTTAAATATTTAGAAAAAAAATCTTATCATGAACCAGAAAAGATGTAATGTATGTGAAAGCTTTCTTGACTAGTTTATATTCTAAATCGTTCATATCAAGACCCCTGGGGGTAGGGTGGGGTTGCAATAGGGGATCAAAGTTTTACGCTGAAATGAATAGGAAGTAATCTTAATTTAAAAATCCTCTTCTCAAGGAATCACTAGACCAGAAAAGTTGAAAATTGTGTGAAATCTTCCTTATATAATGTAGATTCTAAATTCTTCAAATAATGGCTCCCAGGGGTAAGGTAGGACCACAATAGGGGATAAAACTTCACATGGGACTTTATTAGGAAAATGTTTTTGAAAATCTTCTCAAGAACTAATAGAACCATTTTTTACAAGTTATTGATTCTGGAATAGAGTTGGCTTCAATCGGGATCAAAGTCAACAAACTGCATGTATTTAGGAAAAGAATTTCCTTCTCCATAACTGCAAGGTCATGTACGAGTATATTGTCTAGACTTAGAGATCATTCAGACCTTAATATAGGGTAACAATTTTTCATTGGAATATAAAAATCTTTCAAAAATCTGAGGAGGAACAGCAAGGCTAAAGTTTCTCAGGTGAGTGTTGTGGCCCATGGGTCTCTTGCATAATCAAACTAATGGAAATTTGTGTATATGAAGATGATAGTGAATATGAAATATTCCTATCCCACCTGCTGTCAAAATAGACAATTGAATAGAATCACAGATAAAGAAGCAAATATTAGAATAGTCAGAAATTCCACCAATTACATCTATTGGCGTTGCATGATCATGTTAATGTTGATAAAGAAATAGAATTTTCCCAAATCAATGGCATTTTTTGCAACATGTTTATAATACATTTGATCAGAAAATTAACCGTTTTATGGAGATTAGAAGGGACGAGTAAATAGGAGGTATATAGAGATGATATGCATCCACGTGTACTTTTGGAAAGACGGTGAAAAGACAAATATGTTGTACTGTAACAGATCAATGTCTCTGTTTATTTAGCACAATCTTTTTTCTCCCCCAAGAGAATGGTGCAAGCCACGTAGTGTAAATATAATTAACTACTCAATTCATCAGAATGCAGGTGGCAATACTGAAATGCAATAAAAATCTTAAAGTAATCATGGCGGTCGCCGATTTCGACCATGGCGCACATAACTTTAACCATGGAGGGCCGCCGTGGTAAAACCCCTTGTGGAGAGCCTTGCTGGGATTTTTTCCCATTCAGACTGGTGCACCTGAGACAGGTTCAAAGTTCACATATACATCCCTGAGATAAGTACAATGTATTTTCTTGTGTATTCGGTCCACAGACAACAAGTCTAGACGTCTTAATGTCCAATCCTTGAACTCCATAGTTAAGTTTGCGTAATGTCTGTTCTTTTTTACTGAAATGCAGTATCTGTTTATTCTACTATTGTTTAATAAAAACAGGCTACATTGTGTATTACACATATGATATTTTGCTTAAATTGTACCATTTCATATCGATCGACAGATAAAATCTATAACTTGAAAAGTAATTTTTAGTAATCTTTTATCATATTTCATAAATGCATGATAATCATCAAAACAGACACAACTAAATGCTGTCGCTTTGCCCCTTTTATCTGACCAACATTTCGTGGTATTGAAGACACGCCTCTAAATGAGAGCATATATCCACTGAAATGATTAGCAAGAACAAGAGGCCCATGGGCAACAATGCTCACCAGAGTAATTAGGAACCTTCTGTTCCTTATCAGCAACCCGCGATGGTCATGATTTGAACAAGCTTTAATCTGTATTACCTGGGGATGTTTTTATATAAATACGACTAAAGATTTTTTTTCATTGTGACCCATCCCTACCCCCGGGTTCATGATTTGAACAAACTTCAATGTACTAGTATATAGAGCATGCAATTTGTAGGACATTATAAACATTACAAAATAAACAAATGTTTAGTAAATGAATTGTTATATATGTATCTCAGGCGCGGCTTCAGGAATTTTTTTCGGGGGGGGGGGGGGGGGTCCATCCCGGTGAAAAAAAAATTCCAACTCAGAAATCACTTGATAAGCCAAAGAAAAAAAAATTCCTTCCCAAACGTATTGAAACCAGATAATTTACTGACAAGCTAAAAGATAAAAATCAAAACAAAAAACGTAAAATCCATTTCCCAAAAGAACTATTTCGTGATGATGGGGTCCACGTTTTCGGGGGGGGGGGGGGGGTCCAAAGTCAGTTTTTATTCACTTCAGTATATATTTTAAATAACTGCAAATTCCAGGGGGGGGGGCGAACCCCCCCCCCCCCCGATCCGCACGTGTATCTTGAAGTTAGTTTTTAGTTTTTCCCTGTTTGATATGCATTTTTTGCACTCCAGTCTGATTCCTGATATGGATTTGTATCAAATTAGGTTAAATGGATCAAATTACCCCCATCTGTGTGTGCCGAATAGTGGAATATTCATAAATAAAATGAGGAAATTAAAATCTTTTCGAAGTAAACTTCCCTAGTTGATAAAATGCATCCGTGCAAGCAATTTCCTATGTACATTATTCATTACCTTAGCTTACGTTAAATCTCCCAGCATTTTGCCATTACCACCTGTTTAATGCAAGTGATCTCTACAGTTTATTAATGGTTTTTATATTTGTACACTCCCTAGAAGAAGAAGTGTCTGCTATTTTTATCGGATCGGCAGACTTATCTCTGAGGTTGAACCTTATTTCTTACTCATTAAAAGAAATTATGTAACGGTTACATAATAAAATCTCTGGACAAGGAAAAGACGACATAGTGTGGGTAAGTAAAGAAGCCTTTTTATGATATATATACTTTCGAAAGATGGTCTTACAAGAAAAGTTATAACATCTTCGTAATTTCGTTAGTAATTAAGATAACAAAATTTAGCCTGTAAGATATGTGTATTCCATTAATTAAATAAAAAAAGACAGAAAATACAAAAATTCTCCTTCATAATGACAAACACTGGTCAACTCTCAAAAATTCCGTTTACTCTTTAAAAGAAAGTTGTTTTTCAAACTAAATAAAAGCATTGAATACAATATGGACCAAAACAGTGAGTTTCCCCCCACCATTGCAAAAATATTGATTTAAAAATTAAATATACATTGTACCACTTGATTTGTAATTGATAGTACTACAACCCTTTATAGTCTTTGTATATTTAATTTTAATTTTGGTCATAAAGTGCATGACAGTGAAAATGGCATTGTATAACTTCATATCCACCGAAATATCATTAAAACTTGCGTATTCTCCGGACTTTCTACTCTATCATAATGTGAAGTAATATAGGCCCATGTCACGTTCTGTTTTATACCATAATATAGCACATAGAGCACGACCACTGCACTGAAAATAAGAAAGCAGGAATAATTGAAACCATGCAAAGATGTTATCCATTTGGGTTTTTTTTCTTCTGACATTGAAAACATCAGAAATGGCATCCACTTTACATTATGCTGAAATGATGTTAGGATGAGTCGAAGTTGTGACATAATTTAGAATATTAGTGAGATAGAGTACTGGTAATTGGGTCGATGTACAAAAGAATTCCACGGCATTTCGAATTCTACTCACTCATTCCATAGCTTTTTTCCCTTAAGATCCCCGCTTCACCCATCTGTGAAGAATAAACATGTATTACACCACGTATAATCTGTTTTTTTTTTCTTCACACCCTATCTTTCTAATTGTATGAGAAAGCCTTTTGTCAAGTTGATATGCTTGGAATTCAAGTACGATTCATAAGTACTAGTGTTGCACCAAGTCAATTGCGTGCAATTCTTCCAACACACTTCATGAAGCAGGATTATTCACTCAATCATTTCTAATCATTTTTTTCCCGTTTCATTCGAAATATTTGTTTACAAAGAATACGAGAGGGAGAGAGAATTTTTTGAGTAGTTTAAGATGGTATTGAAAAATTTAGAATTGGGTTCTTTTGATACTCAGTTTTGAAATAATTATCTTAGAGAAGCTTATATTAGCCTTTTTGAACTACAGAAATGGAATTCTCAACTAAAACTAAATAAAAACAGACTTTTAAAAACGCTCCTTACCACTTACTAATCCATGTCTTTTTTATGAAGCGATTTTATCAACGTTTGACAGGTGCTTTCTCCTAGCACTTAGGAATATTCGCTATCTAGGGATAGCTTTTTTTTCTTACTGATATGCACTCAATTACATGTTTGTATAGTTTAACTACATTTAGATCATTCAATTAAGACTATTTTGTACAAAAAAAAAAAAAAAAAAAAAAAAAAAAAAAAAAAAAAAAAGATCATAAAAAGAAACACTAAATCACTGTTAAGTAAATTAGATTTAGCCAAATAAAGTTAAAAATTTTCTCATCGATAAAATGTCATTAGAAAATAAGTAGATCTTTACAAGTAGAAATTTTAAACATCATGGAAAATCTTTAATTTCTTAATATTTTAGTAATTTAATATGCATCAATTACAACCAAAAATATACCAATCAATTCATCCAATTTTTTGTTTATAGTAAGTGCCCATAAGTACTTGAATGACCCAATTTTAAAAAGAGACAGTCGATCATTAGAAAGTTTGACGTAAGCTTCCTGTGTTAAACATGTTAAGTGGGATTTTTTTGTGGGATGGGAAGAGACGCAAGTTGAAATCTCTACTTCTTGCTTCTTTATCACTTCTCGCGTTCTCACAAATTGTTAAGAGCGTCGAGTATCCTCTACATGGGTGAGTGTGGATTCTTATCTATAATTATGTGAATATTCCTTTAACTATTTCATTCATAAATGTCTTAAATGATTCAATGTTATAAAGTGTCATGTTTGTCCGGATCCGGAAATTAAAAATGGGGTGGGGGGGGGGCAAACAGGATTTAAAAAAAAACGTGAATGTGTAAAAGAAAACTATAATAAATAAGGAATAATAGATAAGAAAAATAAATATATGACTGATATACCTCTGGAAATTGTAACTATCAAACATGAGGCCGATTAAAATAAGGAATGTTAAATTAGAACAATGTTAATATTTCGTTTTTTTTTTTTTTTTTTTTTTTTTTTTTTTTTTTTTTTTGTTTGTTTGTTTGTTTTCTTGTTTTTTGTTTTGTTTTTGTGTTTCTTTTAAATGATCACATTATTTGAGATTAGTATAAATAAACTGATGTTCATATCTAAGATAATATATATAATTTCAGTGAAATATAATCAATTGAAGGACTTTGGACCAATAACTTGTGTTTCATGAATGGGAATAAGTATTTTGTGGCTAAAAATAGTACATTCATTTAATTGATGGGTCAATAATTATACATGTAACATCAGACAAGATTACTTCCCCTCTAGGCAATATAGAGGAGATATCCCTATATAACATCCTGTATATAAGAACTATATGGAGTACTTTTTCAGTTGAGTGCGACAGGAAAGTGATACAGACCGCTGTATGTTCATTAACAGGGCTGTAAAGAAATTCTCACTTTGTAGTAACAGTACTTTGGTAAATTGGAACTTCTACGTGGAATCTTAATCATTTGAATATGTATGTGGTTTATTTATGATTTAATTGGAGTAATGCTGACTTTTTATTATAATTTTAAGCCCCCTGATAAGTAACATGTATAAGCTCAAGTGAGCCTTTCTGATCACCAGTTGCCCAACGTCTGTCGTTTGTCCGTCAACTAGCTAAGGCCAATTTCAAACAATCTTGGCACCAAAACATCTTTGGTTAAAACTATTCAAATGAAAGACTATACCCCTTTCAAAGTGGCTATAATTAAAGAATAGTGAACATTTGGTGTCTTTCTCTAAATATTTTCTCTTAAAAACCATTACACCACAAAAAATTATGTACAGTTACAGCTTCCTTAATGAGTAAAGATTGACAATTGCACAAAACATGGCTCCGCGGGTAGGGTGGGGCAATAGTGGGGGATCAAAGGTTTAAATCGAAACTATCTGTAGAAAGTATCATTAAAAAACATCTCAAGAAGAGCAAGGTCATGAAAGTCATATTAATACACAAACTTCCTTACGCATATCTAGAGAACAAATCATGGCCTCAGGAGGTAGAATGGGGTCATAATAAGGGATGAGAGTTTTACAAAGGAATGTATAGATTTTTTTTCAAATGTTCCTCTTAAGAACAGAAACGCTATGATAAGTCATATTGATATAAAAGTGTTCACAGGTCGTGCGTATTCAAATTTGTCAAATTATACCGCCCTTGTAGTAGGTAGGGGCTACAATAGGCGATCAAAGCTTTAATATTGAGGAAAAAGCTCTAAAAATCTTCGGAAAAAACAACAATGTCAAGATGAGTTAAACAAAAAGTAGTAGTTATAATATGCAAGTTTCCTCACGTGGAGAACATTTAAGTTTGTTACCAATCATGGCCTCAAGTTCCAGGGCCATAAATGTTAGCTAGCTCACTTTTGATCTCAGTCTCATTTTTCCATAATAGATTCCTTTGTAAAAGTAAGTTTATCTATTTAAGTTATATGGCCTCGAAGCCAGGAGGAACAATAGGCAGCGAACATAATATTTAGAGTATGAAAGTTTCTCAAGAAACTCTTGTTCTCCAGTAATCAAGCATCCTCATTTGCCCTTCCCCTCGCCCTCCCGATAAGGTGGGGTTATAATAGAGGATTAAATTCTTACATGGGAATACACATGTACATAGGAATTACATGTAAATACTTGTAATACAAAAAATGTTTGTCAAGGACAGCAGGGTTATGACTAGTCATCATATCTAGGCATCCTCAGATAGTGCAGATTCAAGTTTGTCCGGAGTATGGTCCGAGAAATTTGGTAGACGACAATTAGGACCAAAGTTTTATGTGGGAGTATATAGGGAAAAATCCTTGAAAAATTGCTCAAGAACTACGGGGTCATGATTATTCAAAATAATAAGCAAAAATCTTCGGGTAGTACAAAATCAGGTTTGTTGAAATCAATGCCTCTGAGGAATGGCGGGGCCATAAAAGGGGATGAAAATTTTGCAATAGACTATATAGTATTTTTTAAATCATTGGAGCATGATTAGTCATTAGTCATATCAATATGCATGTTTGCATCCTCATGTATATATGCACATTCAAATTTGCACAAATCGTGGCCCCAAGGAAGAAGGGTGCGGCAATAATAGAGGATGACAGTTTTATGGTAAGGGAAAGTGTAAGAATTTTTTTTTTATATCTTCGCAAGAACAGAAGATCCATGATTAAAATATCAACATGTAAGTATCCTCAGGTAGTGTGCAGATTCATATCTGTACGAATCAGATACCCACCCCCTTTGCGGTAGGGATGGGCAAAAAAACTTCCTTAATGGCTGTATACATTTCTGTAAAATCACATACATGTATTTTCGTGGGTTCCAATTTTCGTGGTTTGAGAAAAAAGGTCTGTTCGTGGGAATTTCTTTTCGTGGTTAACAAAGTGTTCAGTTTTATAACATTTGAAATGTTACATTTTTAGTGGAGGGCATAAATTCGTGGGTCGCTAGGTGTCTTCCCACTTTTTGAAAACGTTTTGAAAAAATACAGGTAAAACACAGGTAAATGTGTGTTGGCTAAGTGGGAATGGAGTGCAAATTGAGAACAAAAGAAATAAATTACAGGTAGGCTATAGTCTGTTTTAAGCTACATGTACATGTGTAAGCCGAATAAAATAATTTATTTAATTTTGTAGCATGTACATAAGAACACCACGATGAATGTAATGTTTTTTTGATGAATTGAGTTTCAGTGCAAGTACAAAAATATCTTTTCTTAAAAATATAACAATAATTGATATATTAATCACAATGTGATTTAATTAATTATTTTCAATAATTAACGGTTTTAATCTTCTTTATTGCTGTGTTGTATCACAATTTGTTTTCATTTTTAATTTTCTTTGTCACATTTATAACATCTTTGGCGAGAAATGTTTTATATATATTTATTATAAAATAAATATTCAAAAATCCATCATTGAATATATTTGATTTATTAATAATCATATCCTTCTTTTTTAAAAAAAAATAAATTATAGCTCAACTTAAATCAAGCCTAAAAATTAAAATTAAACACATAATATGCTGCAACATAGAATTAAATATTCACACTGTATATGATTTTTTTTAAAATGAACAAACATTAATTCTTTAGTAAATTTATAGTTTTTTTTAAAAAAAACATTTTCGATGGTAGAGTAAAAGTAAAACAAAATGACGGGAATAACCCCCCCCCCCCCCCCCTAAAAAAAATGTTTCATTTTTGTAATATAAAATAATATATAGGCCCTAATAGAATCATATATAATTAAAAAAAAGACAGGGTTGTGAATATCAAGTATGAAATTTTCTAAGTTGATTTTTTAAATCAGATAATTAATCAGTTTGTATATATCAAAAGATTCTGTTACTGTGTTCATTATCACAGTCACTGTGATTTATCACAGATTAAATATTTTTAATCACAACTGTTAAATATATTTTAGAATATTCAAAATTGTTTCTACAATGTAATATACACTTTTTTGTATCATTTAAAATACTTTATTTCTTAATTAATTTTCAATATTTTCTTTTCTCAATATTCAATTTTTAATGTAAAAAATGCAGATTTATGTTTATTTTTTACTACATTTATATAAATTAATTCTTTTTTTCTAGAACTTCATATTTTTTAAATTTAAATTTTATTTTTATGTTTTGACTAAAGTTTTCATTTGAATTTATTTTTACACTATTTTTTTCAAAAGTAATAATTCTCAGCTAAAGCACATATACCTGAAAACAGACTATTATAATCGCCTGTTGTTCACTCAGGTGTAAAAATTAAACTGTTGGCTATGTGGGAATAGGATTTTTCAAAATGTTGGCTAAGTGGGAATAAACCGGTCGCTATTAACCTCCCCATGAAAATAAGCGATTTCACAGTATTACTCTTTTTCAAGTCATGGCCCCCTGAGGTAGGATGAGGTCACAAAAAAGGGTTGACGTTTTACAACGAGAGACATAGGATGAAAATCTTTAAAACTTCTTTGTGAGAACAGTAGGGTCATGGTAAACCATACTGATTCAAGCCTATAAATTTGTTCAAAACATGGCCCCAGGGGGAAAGCTGGTGCAAAATAGGGGGAAAACATTTTACATAGGAATATAGATGTATTTCTTTTTTATCTTCTTCTCAAGAACAACAAGGCTATAATTAGTTTCATGTATATTAATAATTTAATATCTAATCATCCTTAGTACAGAATCAATTTCATTGTCCCAGGATTAGGTTGGACCATAATTGGAGGGGGGGGGGTGAATGTTTAACATGGGAATGAAAGGGAAAAATTGTCAAAAATCTTCACAAGAACAACAGGGTCATGATTAGTTAATATATTTAATACACAAGCATTCAAGGGTAGTGCAGAATCAAATTTGTTCGAATTACAGTCCCAAGATGCAGGGTTGGGCCACAATAGAGGATCAAAGTTTTGCATTTGAATACACTAGTATGTAGTTCAAATTGATAGAATACGCAAGCTTTCTCAGATATTGCAAATTCAAGTCGTTTGAATGATGACCAAAGGGGGAATTGTGGCGATACATTACAGGGTGTTAAATTGCAATACATCTTAAATTTTAATATCACAAATTTTAAATAATTTTACAAATTTTACACGAGAATATGTAGGGGAAAAATTAAAACAGTAAGGCTGAGACTGGTTATATTAATATGCAAACATCATCAGCACGTAAGTGCAGATCAAGATGGTTTGATGCAGCTCGAGGTGGTGGGGGTACAAAAGGGGATCAAAATTTGTCATTTTAAATTTTTTTCTGAAGAACAGCAGGGTCAGGGTGGCTCAGGTGAATGTTGTAGCCAAAGGGTCTATTGGTACAGCTGTGTTAAAATCAAAAACAGGAAATATCGTTAGGTGACATTGACTGGCCATACTACTTATGTCCGGAACATTAGAGCTAAATTTAAGTGGGAAATATATGCAACACTCTGACATAAATACTTGCCCTTTGGATTCATACATTAGTAAAATGATGGAATAGTTTCTCCGACTGAATTAAAGGTAATAACTCTTTATTTATTAGTTCAATATTGTTTGTTTTTGTTTTTGTAAACAAGAGGGAAAAATTGTTCATAAAAGGATTTAAAGAAAACTTCATCTAAAATTAAATTTCAAATACCGGTAATAGTTTAGTTTTGGAATTTGTTGGGATGATAATAAATATTTCACAGAAATGGAATTTATATATATATATATATATATATATATATATATATATATATATAAAGAAAAAATTGTGAAAAGATTTAGGCAATACACTTAGTTGTTCATTCGTCATGTCTACATGCGTTTGTAATATGACGACGTTTAACTTTTTGTTCAACCAAAGAGTAATATAAGCACGCACCTTTTTGCTTGCCGATGCCTTAATCAGACCTCTCAAGACAGTTTCCCCCCTAATTCTACTGCTTAAAGACCACCAGGACCCAGGATAATAAAGCAGTTTTAGACTCAAGCTAGAATTTGTACATTGTCTTAAATAAAGTTTTATTATCGAAAACGAATTAAATTTGAAATATTATTAAGAATTGCTTCCATTTTATGCTGTCAATTTTAATTTGTAAGTGTCATTTTATTATAGATATTCTGAAAGCAATATTCGCTGCAACGTTTCTGTTGCAATATTGCACTTAGCTTTAAATGAGAAAAAGAACGTTTATAAACTGCTGTTAAATTGTTCACATTTGCAATGGAAGAACTATTTACATGCTTTGATTGAAACAAAATTACATTATAGTCGTCCTATACAATATATTTATACTTTTTATATAATACTACATATTCCCTTGTACAGAAATCTTTCTTCTGAAACAATTTTATATTTCATTTTAGTCTAATTGATCATGAAAGAACAGATTTATCATAACAGCACATTTTAACAGAAAATAAAATTTTCAAAAATGCAGCTCATATTACTTTAATTTTTATGAATGACTAAAATTTTGACTTAAGTCTAAGACTGCTTCACGATCCTGGGCCTACATGTAGATTAGCTTTTGCAATGGCAAGGTGTCCGTCATCCGTCAGTCTGTCTGCCTATAAACATTTTTTTAATGCAGTTCCTCCCTCAGATTTGATCCATACTATCTAATACTTGGTCCACAAGATGTAGACTACATTAAATTACCTGATTCTTTCAGTTTTTGATTTTGACGCACAGTTAGCATTGTTTCTATAAATATAAATTTCTGTAAAATTCTGAAAAATTACCCCGCCGACAGTTTTCGTCCAGTCACGATATTCTCGTGGTAAGGTGTTCGCATCGTGATCTGGAGTTCCGGGTACAAATCTAGTTTGCTGTAGCTGCAATAATGTGGCCCTCTCCGATTTTTTTTAATCTGATATTTTCAGGAGAGGGCTACAATTCCACTGCATCTCCGTAATGGTGCAAATATTTTTTTTTTTTAAATACGGAGGACTGCAGGCAAAATAATTTGTTTTTACACACAACTTATTTCCAATAAGACGGAATTTTTATTCACTATCAACATCATTACCCTTTATACGCGAAAACCAAGTAAAATAAATCTGCGTGTTTACCAGTCGTTCTCCTCAGCAGCCATGACAGCTTGAATTTTAGAATCACTTGATAACGCATGTTATTGATGTCGATGTTGATAAATGATTGTTTTGTATGGTATAACTAAACTTCGATAAATAAAAGCATTCTATGTGACATTTTTTTCATAAACAGTAATATTTATGCTTAAAATAAGGGAAATCCTAAAAGATCCGCTCCCCTTGATCCCAAATTCTCATTGGTTGTCCCAAAATAAAATCGATCAAGGTCAGTAAACATGGCGGATAAATTCAAGTTGTGATGTTGACATACACGAAAAAAAAACGATATACGGATTGTTCTGCATATTTTTGGATCAATTCATGTCTTGAATAACTACATTTTATGAGTTCAGGTAAGATATGTTAATTAAATACCCACTTACTGATAATTTGAGCCGAAATCTGTGCGGTAGTGAATGCACCATTACGGAGATCCTAAGGAGTTGTAGCCCCCCCCCCTCTCTCTCTCCCCCCCCCAAAAAAAAAAATTAGAGAGGGCTACATTATTGCAGCTAAGTTCGCTGCACCTCGGCAAACCTAATTGGTAAATAAAGTTTGTTCCTTCGCAGAGCGCTCGGCATTAGATTAAGTGAAAGTCACGGGTCTTTCGGATGAGACCATAAAATCCGAGGTCCCGTGTCACGGTAGAAGCTAGGCTAGTCCGAAATATCTTACGTTTTCCTGGCTTTTTTACTATTTTTTAATTATATTTTACGTGCCTGGAAAACGTTAGAACCGGCGCCAATACGAAAACTGGGAATTCGCCGCCTCCAACCAGAGGCGGCATTCTCGGGTTGATTTTCGATACTTGCAAAGCGAATGAAGTGTCAATCTCACAATATATCAATAGTACAATGCTTCTAGTACTCACCAACATCGTTTTCATGGTTTGTTTGAAAAATATACAATCCGATGGAAACTTTTTATCTGACTGTCGAGATTTGTTTTCATTTCGTGCATTAAGAAATTTTTCAAGTCCTGTATCGAAATGATGAGTGATGTTTTCTTTTCATCGAGACTGTCGAGTACAAGAAGCATTGTGCTATTGATAAATTGTGACAACGACGGAACGACTTTACTTTACCGGTAAAATATAGTGTCTCCGTATGCGACTTCAGTATATATGACATCGCGTGAGCGATCGAAAAAAATTAAAAGTATGAGGTTTTTAGCCTTTTTGACCCCAAAATCGATTTCTACGGCTAAAAGTTTAGTTTAAAACTTCGTTTTTAAACGAAGTTTTTAACCAAGTTTTCTAAAAAAGTGATTAATATTGTTTATTCAGTGAAAAGGAGACGAAAAATAATTGTCAACGAAGCGCGTGCGGCGGATGCTTAGTGCCGTTTCTTTTGTACTTAGCCATTTTTTTCATGTAAACAACCCAAAGAGATGTCGTGAAAGCTGAATTTAGATCTTGCAAAAAATACAGATATGCAACTGAATTTCTTAAATTTATCTAAAAAAAAAACAAAAAACAAAAATAAAAACAAGAAAGTAACCCTAATCCCTCGGATGGTATGCGAGGACTAACCCAAATCTCCCGGGCGGATGCTAGACTATCCCATTTGCGAGGACTAACCCTAATCTCTCGGATGGATGCGAGACTAACCCTAATCAGTTGAAAACTTGTGCAAGGACTAACCCTAATCTCTCAGGTGGGTGCAAGACTAACCCTAACCAGTCAAAAAATGTGCAAGACTAACCCTTATCAGTTGAGTGACGTAAATCTTATGTCATAGTGCAATGAGCGCGCGTTTCTTGCGGATGTGGGGACCGGTAAAGTAAAGTCTACCCACAACGGCATTTAATTCGGTTTTCAGGTATGGAAAATCAACTCCGATTGGAGACGGCGAAATTTCCAGTTTCGTAATGACGCCGGTTCTGACGTTTTCCTGGCACTTAAAATATCAAAATCGTGAAAAAAGCCTGGAAAACGTCAGATATTTCGGACTAGGTAGGAGCTAACAGGTTAAAGAACCGTCACTACTCATGCCCTGAGTGCCGAGTATATTAAGATTAAATCTGAAGCCCTTCACCTATATAATTTATTGTAACGTCTATATATGAGTGAAAAATTCTCGAACGGGACGCAAAACAATATACAATCAATCGTCCGATTTCAATAAAATACATATACAAGTAAACTACACTAAGGTTTCGACGAACGTTTTGGTATGGTTGCTAGAAATAGAAATTCTTTGTGAAATTCTCTCAAAACGCTTCTCCTCCAACAGTTTTGATCCGATTTCAATCAAACGAGATAAACTAGTAACTATAGACCACACATAAATATATATAGTTAACACAATTCTCATTTTCGATTTTTAATTTTGACTAATAATGTCCCCATGGTTACTAAATAGAGAAATGCCTGTTATTGGCGTTTCCATAGCTACTTGATAAGAAATATGATACAAAGTTCTGTAAATGTGAAACTAAAATAAATATGTTTCAAAGTCCAAGTGCTCCTTTTTATTCTTTTGCATAAGAACAAACCCGAAGAGCTACAGTCTCAATTAAAGAACTACGCACGCCAACTCTCGATTCCCTCCTACATTTTAAACCCATTTAATTCAATACTAATGGCAATTTGGCCGTAAAATCTTTGTTGAATGCAAAGACTAGTTCAATGGTAATTGACTGATAATTTTAATACCAGTGTTAAATAGTAAATTACCCCTAATTCCAGCTCTTTAAATAAGGGGGGTAGACGATATTTTCCATTGGAACCGGGCTTTAAAGCATCACCACATTTTAAAATATTCTTGGATATGAAGTTAAGTTCCTTAAATCTTTCCTTCTGTTTTACGCACATAAGATTAAGCACATATCATTAATAAAATACAATGTTTTAGTTGTAAACTCCTTTGAAATTGGTGAAAAAATAAGCATTTTTGTACTTTTTTGTCTGTAGACATATGCCTCCCCCCCCCCCCCCCCCCCCCGTGAAACACAAAAAGCTTTGGTATGAATTTGTGAAATGACAGTCTATATTACCTGTAAAAAGGAATTTTTGCTTCACGGGGGGGGGGGGGGTGTTTTAAAAATATTTTCCGTTTTCCGTTGATTTCTATAGTGGAAAACACAAGTTTTACCAAAATTATAGAGTTATCTCTCTTTCTTTTCCCAAAGAACTATTATCTTACGAAAATTCATATAAATATCCCTATAATTATGAAAAATCATTCAAATGTGTTAACTTTTAAAAATTGACTTGGAGGTAGGCGGGAGAACAATACTATCGTTTGCAGTTCTTTACTTTCTAATGTGATTTATATATCTCAACTTTTCCATTCCTAAATTAGAAAAAGACAGCATTCCTTACTAGGTTTGTTAGTGACTGTCTACGGAAATATATTGGGTCAACTTGATCAATCTCAGGGACGGCGGCGCGAGGCCGTAGAGTCAATAACAAACATAATAATTTAAGTGATTTATTTTTCCGAGGACCATAATTTGATACTAGACATACACTGTATACACTGCAATAATTATAAAACTATTCCTAATATCAAAATGTTCAGCTGTCTCTCATATTGCCGGGACGTATAAATTCTCAACTGCCGGACATAGAAATAGAGGTGGTGTAACATAATATTTTGTCCGCCTCATTTCAAGTTCCGATGGCCAAATGTGATGGCATGATATATTGTCCGGCTTTAAATTTAAAAGAAAAGGTCCGGCGTGAATATACGAAAATTTCCGCTTACATGTATATTCAAAGGTCCGGGTATGGAAAAATTCTGAAATCTTAAGGTAAACACATATGATTTAAGAGAATGTTTATTATAATTTTATATTCAGAAAGAATTGTTTACCTGATTTTGTTCATTTATTATACTTTTCGTCGTTCAATATGCTCTCTAGGGCACGGATATTCCATGTGCACTTTGCTATCCAAAAATCATATAATTTATGTAATTTTTTTTTCCTGGAGCTGTTGTCTGTTTTTTCTCAGCATTTGTCTTTGTGTAAATTATGGTGATTAAATTATGGCGAGATGTAGATACTTATAAACAGTGGAGGTATGATTTATTCATACCTGTACCTGCAGGTAGCAAAGACGATCTAATGATAATGTGTGTTTTCGTAATATCAGTAGATCTGATTTCTTTTATTTAAAAGAAAGTTAAAATAACTTTGTGCTCTATCCAATGGTTATTTGCAGAATATCGAGCAAGTCAAATCGTTACCTTAACTCGTTGGATATGTACCAAATATATTAATTAAAAGCACAAATTTAAAGATCAAACTAAATCTAAATTTAAAGCACCAATTTAAAGATCAAATTTACATAAATATACCGGATAAATATGGTTTCAGTTAATCATATATAAAATATTTTAATGTTGACCATTAAACTTTACACAATGTGCTTAGGCGGCATAAAAACAGCTAGACTATCTGCTTGTGAGCCTATGCATGGGCCTCATTTTTTCATTAATTTGAATACAACTTTAAAAAACGATGCAAGTGACCTAGAAAGTTATCTGTGCAGTCTTTGTGTTATCGTGAATAAATATGATAATGTTTTTGTCGACTTTGAGCCAGTTGCAGGTCGCATTCTGCTCAATAGTCTGCACAGGAGGTTAAGATTATTTAGCGAATCTACATTAAACAGTTTGGCAATTGACTGCATGATAACCTGTCTAGCGTGCACACTCATTCATATAAACGTGCAGGAAAGGAGGAAATCCGTGGGGGTAAGTAAACTAAAGTAGTTATATAGTCTCTCTCTCTCTCTCTCTCTCTCCTGTTTAAGCACTCGAATTGTAAAAATTTTTTCACACAGATTTAGTGCACATGTTTTGATAGAATAAGTATATACATGTACATTGTTTATGATGAGAGTAAAAAAAAATAACATGATTATAATTATTATGTGCAGACAGGCACACTGTACGTGTCAATATTCCATCTCAGGCCCGTAGGAAGCAATTTCAGTTGGGGGGGGGGGGGGGCACAGCCATACGTTTTCAGTTAGGGCACTATCAACTACCAAAAATTCCTTGACAAGCAAAAGGAAAAAAGGTCATCAGACGTTATTATTGAGGTATTGAAGGGGGCACAAGCATATACATGTAGTAGCTATGTTTTCTATAATATTCTATATATCGGCAAAATTATTGGGAGGCACGCCCCCCCCCCGTGCCCCCCCCCCCGGTTCCTACGGCCATGCGTCTTGAGAATATGATATAAATCATGGGTTAGTTACATGTAATCACACAAGTTATTTAAGCAAATTAAATATTGCATATTATTTTCTTTCGTTGATATAGAATAAAACTCTCAGCACTGTTGAGTGTTTGTACGAGATATCTTATCTCGATATGGGCTTCTAATTCTGATAGGGGACTGTTTCGAAATGAGTACGTTTGATTTACGGGACATTACGAACGGCGCGGCATTCTCTATTCAGAATTGTTCGTTCCCGCTACGCTCCCACATTCACCTTTGTCAACGCTTGTTATACAAGATTCTTGGTGAAATTGTAAATGATGAAAAAATTGTATTAATAATCGATTTTAATTACAGTTCTCAACTGAAAATAGGATTTATTTTAACCTATTACCCTTTAAAAGGTTTTCAAATGAAGTACAACTCTGGATAGAGAATGTGTTGGAAGCGTAGCGGAAGACAACTCTGAATAGAGAATGACGTCGCGGCTGGAAGACCAGATTAAACAAGATGTGTTTGTGAAACACTGATGCCCCCGTATGGCAACTCATAGCAAAGGTTAATCTTTCTCAAATGCAAATCAAATATGTTGGTACCCAAAGTAAGGTTATGTCTCGAGGAATATACCTGTGAAATATGAAAGTCCTAGCAGCAACCATTGACAACCATTGACTAGATATGGAAAAGATTAAAGTTTTTTCAAAAGTATGTGAAACATCAAGGTCAAGGTCAAATGGTCGAAATTGATGGTGCCCAAGGAAAGGCCTTCTTCCAAGAAATACACAGGTGAAATATGAAAGCCCTAGCACCAACCGTTCAAAAGTTATGGCCAAGGTTAAAGTTTTTCAAAAGTAGGTCAAACTCCTAGGTCAAGGTCAAAAGGTCAAAGTTGAAGGTCTTGTCACAAGGATTACACATGTGAAGTATGAAATCCCTAGCACCCATTGTTCAAAAGTTATGGCCAAGGTTAATGTTCGGTAAAATTTTGCAAAACTGGGTCAAACTCCAAGGTCAAGGTCAAATATGGTGATACCCAAATAAAGGTCTTGTCATAAGGAATACACATGTGAATATGAAAGCCATAGCTCCAACCAATCAAAATTTATGGGCAATGTTCAAGTTTTTGCGGACAAACAGACAGGCAGACGGACGGACGGACAGGGCAAAAACTATATACCCCCGAATCTTCGATACGGGGGCATAAAAAAGTATTTATTCGTTTGGACAAATTGAAAATTTGTTCATTGATAATTCATGTGAATTTGCACTGATTATCTAATCTAGGGATTTTTACCCCAGGGCTCGCCGCTTCTTGCAAAATCCTTAATATATATTACTGAGAGGTTTAGCCATTTCAATCTAATAATTTTTAATAGCACATCCACCTAATGTTTGAACCAATGACATATCTATGCTGGAACAAGAAATGAGATATTGAAGTAAGATAAATTGATTCCGATTATTCGTAGAGTACAAAAATACTTATATAGGATGAGGTGTCTATTATATCATGTTGTAAATTTTGAATTCACTGGGTGGAGGTACCAGGTAAATGCAAAATTTACAACATGACAACATATCATGTTGTAATCTGTCATTTACCTCCACCCAGTAAATTCAAAATTTTTGCGTAGAGAATTTTTCCTAAGAAAAGTTTTGTTTGTGATACCTTTCAATAATTAAAACTTTGCTCTAAATACTTAGTTCACAAATTGAATTTGATCTTTATATAATTACATGTATTTGAAGCTATAGACATTTTACACGTCTTGTTCGCCCATCTTCTTTGTTTACTAGAAACTGCATAAATTATAACATTGGGAAAGCTGTCAACGTGACAGCTAACCGGGTTATTTCTTTTGTGTAAACAGTACTGGTATATTTTTCACATAAATTATAAAAACTTTCTATTCTGAAAATGGAGGAGGTGACATCCCAACAAGATAAATGTAAACCATGAACATATTTTGCATTAAAATATTCAACAACTTGTATTATACTCATAAATTATCAAAAATTGATATCCAAGTAATATGCACATCTCTAATACATGTCGATGTACAATTGATCTGCAAAAAAGGACTTACCTATGTAGAAAACTGTAGGAGGAGCTATCCTGACAAATGAGGTACCCTATAAGTAGTGGCCCCCCAAAATGACTAAGTTCAACAGCTGGTATTTTTCTCATGAATCATCAAAAATCGAAATCCAAGTACTATGAACATCTCTGATATACATGTATGTACCCTTTTGGCAGCCTCCCACCCGCCATTTTTACCATTTTAATATCCGGATTTTTTATTACGGAAAACCCGGTTAAAAATTTTAAAATTGAAAAGCAAACTGATTTCATGCACGTAAAATCAAAGTATCGTTATTAAGGCAGTTGATTATTTTAAATGGAGGGAGGGGTTTATACATGTACCTAAGATATTCTGACCAAGGAAAGGTTAAAATAGATTATCTCACACTGTATTTGTTCCAGTTTTATTGTTAATTATTATGAATTTTGAAATTTCGTTGACTTTTTCAGTACCTCTCTATAAAAAAAAATTCCGCTTAAAAGTAGCGTATATTTTTGTTTTTGTCGATGGTTTCTGACGTCAGTGAGTGGGCCTTCGGAATTGTAATCCCCCAGACTATTGAGTAAACTGGACTATTTATTCGAACTTGTTCTGTGAAACCCTATAAAATTTAGAAATCCTGTAAAGTATAATTAAGGAGACCCGGATTCTAAAATATTTTGACCAACCTATCTCCCAAATAGAGGGGGTAGTTGGGGTGGTAACGCTAATAATATGCTGATGGCTAATTTGTTTAGAATTTTTTTTTCATATAGACATAACTTTTTGCCTTTAAGCACATTTATTCACGACTATGCTGGTTTGAAATACAGGGTTAACGAACAGTATTCAAACTCAAACTCCATATAAACAACACAGATTGGGAGCAGAGCAAACACGGACCTCTAAAACATCAGAGGTGAGATCAGGTGCCATGAAGGAGTGAGCATCCCCTGCCGACCGGACGGTCACAACCGCCCTGTGCTCCTTTTGTCATGATCGGGAAATGACGGAAAAATCCGTCGACAATTCAGTGTTTAAAAAATGGCCTAACAATTAGTATGAAAAATGTCAGTCAGCATTTGATTTAATGATAGATTGTATTTGCTGACAAGGTCATTGTATCGACCATAAAACTTGCGAAATGATGACTTCAAACGAGATTGTTGGTATCCTTGTTTCATCAACTTGTTCGTCAATAGCTTGCCCCGTTTTAAAAAATTGTTCATACATAGAGCATGTTCCTGCGTATCGAATCAACTGGGAGACAAAAAACCCATAAGCAGGTGATAAGGGTATGTAGAGTAAGGGAAGTTGACGATTGAAAAATTGAATTCATCACGTTTATCATAAAGCTTTGTTGTTAGGCTACCATTAAAGTTTTTTCTAGTAAAATATCCAGATATGAAACAGATGTGTCAGACTCTGTGGTATCTTTTATTTCAAGCTCACTGGGATATATCGAGTCGACATATGAATGGAAGTAACATTTGTTAAATGATAATACGTCGTCGATATATCTATAATAAATGTCGAGTTGAAGGCCACAACAAGTGTTTTCTTCTTCTCATGTTGGAGTTTTTGAATAAATTCTACTTCATATGAATACAAAAATAGGTCTGCTAATAAGGGGGTGTGTGACGGTACATATTGTCGTTTTGTACATATTGTCGTCGGCGACAATATGTACCTACCCTCACTGCACATATTGTCGTCCATCGGTACATATTGTCGCCGGCTGAAAAGTTACACATGTACATATTGTCGCTGGCGACATTATGTACCTCACCCTCACTGTACATATTGTCGCCCCACAGATATTGTTGCTTAAAGATTTCTTTTGTGGTTTTTTTGGTAGTTTTGTGAATGTAATTGCTGTGTGAATCACACTGACGTGTCTCGTATGTTATTTCATGCAGCGTGATTGTGACGGTACATTTTGTCGTCCTGTTCATATTGTCGCCGGCGACAATTTGCACCTACCCTCACTGCGCATATCTTGTCCATCAGAACATGTCGCATGACAATGTACTGCAATGTTCCATATAAATATGACTAATCATTGCTTTGCTGTTTTTGAGAAGATAATTTTTAAAGAATTTTCCCAATATATTCCTAAAACTGTAAAACTGAGATCACCCATTGTGGCCCCAGCCTAGGCCAGGTTTGATTTGAATCTGCGCTACCTGATAATGCTTCCATGTTAACATTACTAATCACAGGCCCTACCGCTGTTCCTCAGTGATGGATCCAGAAATTTCAGAAAGGGAGGAGGAGGAGGGGGTTGCGGTTCAGAATTTTTTTGACATGCAAAAAAAAAGTCATTTGTATGTAAAGGTGTTTTACTGTATATGCTAAGTAAATAATCAAATTATAAAATTTAACCTATGTTCTAAATTGAGAGTATATACTAGTTAAACAAACAGAATTTACCAAAGCAAAATAACTCAAACCAATGGGGGGGGGGGGGCGCCGGTGCTACATGTGTCTTTGATTTTTGAGAAGATTTTAAAGATTTTCTGTATACTAGTATATTCTTTTGTAAAGCTTTGATCACCCATTGTGGCCTCACCCTACCCCTGGGGTCATGATTTGAACAAACTTGTTTATGTTTGCTGTTATAATGTCCCTCTCGAGAATTTTTCAATCATGGAGACGTCACCACTTGTCGGTGGAGGGCTGCAAATTTAGACCTTTACTCGATACTCAGAGTCATTGAGCAGTGAGGGATCTTTTTCATGCCAATACTTCAAAATTGAACGTACGGTATGAAAGCTTTCACACTTTCACATTAGTATCATCTCTTCTGACCCAGTAGTTCTTGAAAGAAAACTTTGAAAGATTTTTTTTCTAAATAGTATATGAAAAAATATTGATCACCTATTGCAACCACACCCTTTCCCATCAGGGACATGATCTGAATATAACTGATTCTACACTTCACAATGAAGCTTTCACATCAATTTTAGCTTTTCTGACAGAATGGTTCTTGAGAAGATTTTTAAAAGATGCCACTAAATTCTCGCTTATTCTTAACTACTTCCATTAAAAGAGGGCATGGCCCTTCATTTGAACAAACTTGAATCCCCTTTATCCACGGATGCTTTGTGACAAGTTTGTTTGAAATTGACCCAGAAGTTCTTGAGAAGAAGCTGAAATTATGAAAAGTTTACAGACAGATGGACTGTCAGACAAAATGATCAGAAAAGCTCACTTGAACTGCCAGTTCAGGTGATTTAAAAATGTCAACCCCAACACCAATATAAGAATAACGCAAAATAAAAAAATCCAAATAATCATTACTACTGAACAAAAAACTAATACAAGTATTCAATCTCCAAGTATGTATTACAAGAAAAAAAAAGAATAGGCTGATTTATCAGATATCTCAAAAATTACGGTATCTTGACATATCATAGTGCTGTACATCAATCCTGGACACAATTTTCTGACCAAAAAGTATTCTCCCTAAAATATTGCAAGTAATGCTGTCTGTCTCTCTCCGTGCGTGTGTGTTTGTTGGTCATTCTCTCTTTCTTTTCTCAAGTAAATATTCGTCGAAACAATACATGGACGACAATATATGCCGACCTTGACTGTACATATTATCGTCGACGACGATATGTGCTTGTGCTTGACTGTACATTTTGTCGTCCATTATGCAGGAGGAAAATAATGCTCGTCTCGGTACATATTGTCGCCGGCGACAATATGTACCGATGGACGACAATATGTGCAGTGAGGGTAGGTATACATGTATATTGTCGCCGACGACAATATGTACAAAACGACAATATGTACCGTCACAGGGTGCAATTGGTACCCATGGACATTCAAACAGATTGTTGGAAGACCTGATCTCCAAAAACTACATACATGTACATGTACTAGATATTGTCAATCAGAAACTTGTGGGCATCTTTTTAATATCAACTTCAGGGTACTTGTGTGTACAATCAGAATGCTTTTTAAGAAAATAATTTTGCAAATGACAAATGTAAGGTAGGTTCATGTATATTTACAAGTTTCATTTTATTGAAAAAGCAGCTGTCTATGATGTCAAAAAGCCTGGACTTTAATTTATCGTGGGGAATGGTTGTATAAAGTTTTGATAGGTTTTACGTTTTGAACTTTTGATGTTATTGAATTTGGTAAAATTTTGTGATTTAAAATTTTCTAAAAGTTCCTTGGAGTTTTTAAGTATCCACATCTGATTTTCGCCGCTTCTCGAATATACTGTTGTACAACACTTCTGAAGTTTCTCCTTCACTGCTGTAAATATTTTAGTGAGGAGTAAAGAGAAAGGCTTAGTAGAACATTTACTGGAACCCGCTATGTATCGTGGGGAATGGTTGTATAAAGTTTTGATAAGTTTTACGTTTTGAACTTTTGATGTTATTGAATTTGGTAAAATTTTGTGATTTAAAATTTTCTAAAAGTTCCTTGGAGTTTTTAAGTATCCACATCTGATTTTCGCCGCTTCTCGAATATACTGTTGTACAACACTTCTGAAGTTTCTCCTTCACTGCTGTAAATATTTTAGTGAGGAGTAAAGAGAAAGGCTTAGTAGAACATTTACTGGAACCCGCTATGTATCTTTGTTTGCAAGGATTTTTATGGAGTTTTGGAATCCAGTATAGGTAAGGTAATTCAAATTCATTTTGATTATTGGGAATATTGAAAATGTTTAAAACTGACGCATGGTTATGAAGAATTTCCTCTTTAAAAAGGGAGCTATGGGTTGATAAATGTTGGATGATATACCCAATACTTATCAACTTGTTTCATTCCACCTTTTCCTCATTTCAGTATATACTTTTTTTTCTGAGAAAGTTAATGAGGATACATTAAAAGTCTTAAATTTTTTGTAAGGTTTTGAAAATACACCGGCAAGAATATTAAAAACTCTTTGAAAAGCATTTCTTTTCATCACAAACATCGCCCATCAACTAGTATCTTAACATCATTCACACGACTAAAATAATACATGTAACATACATCTACTGAATTTGTAAATGAAAAGGGAAATTTAAGAAGAACACATATTAACGAAATATCTATCAATGAACTTGTTGTTATTACTATTAATTAATTAAATTATGTATGTATTTACGAAGAATTCATACATTTTGATAACAATTAAATACTTGCATATTTAGATCACAGATGGATATTATGGATTCCTACAGGAAGGTATGGTCATCATGGTCACCCGCGTGCAATGCGAAAATTACAAATACACTTAATTTACCGAATTTTTAAATATTTTTTGATTAAATGCTTTGATATATATGCACTCGATACATATGACGTATTTATGTACCATTCTTGATTTATCTAGTTCCGTTCCTGTATGGTTTACCAGAAGAACGTGATGCATGGAAGATTAGGTGCAAGGAAATAAATATCTTTTTGAAAAAAAAATATCCTAAGCGTTTTAAACTATTCTAAACAAATTCTGGAAAAAAAAAAATAAAAACAAACAAACAAAGCAAGGCAAACAAACAAAAACAAAAACCGGCTCGTGTTTAAAACTATACGCGATATTAAAGCAAGGCTATTTTAGCCAATTAAAGAATTCAGAGAGGCCAGAGTTGAGAATCTGTGACCGATTTTTGATACACAGTTCTAATTTTTGGCCTTCAGAGCGACTTGAAGTAAGCGTTTAGCACCGCACCGCAGAAAGATACCTAACAGATTTTTTTCAGCTGCTCACAATTATGCACGCAGGGAAACTTGTAACAAATTTTACATTGAAAGTCCTTTTTTTTGGGGGGGGGGGGGAGGGGGCATTTGCTTTTATCAATATATGTACGATATATTTAGTATGCGATTTCATCGATAAATGCTATCGATGACATGTAGTAAGATACATCATGCTTTAAGCACACACAAAGAGAGAGAGAGAGAGAGATGAGAATATATCTAAGCAGATCTACCCGCTAGCATGAAACACTAAAATGATATCTGTCTGGTCAAGAGAAGAGTAATACAGTTGACATTGATTATCTCAGGCCATAAAACATATTGAGTTTGTATAAAGTAGTCATATGCTTTGTGGAGTATAGAACAGATGTTGAGATATCATGGTTATTGCGCATGCATATCTGTTAATGTAAAATTACTTAAACTTGAAGTGTCTACCCCTAAGGTAAGTGTGTTTTAATAAGTTGCATGTGGTAATTAAAATGATCGCTTAAACAAACAACCCTTCCTATGTAAATGGAGTTTTTGTATTTTAAGTGTCAGAAGTCGATCGTCATGATTTTTCGTTAATTTCTGTAACTGGAATGTTAATTAAGTCACTCACTTCTTTAGATTTGAAAACGTTAAGTAGTTAAGGACACAAAAAAAAAATTAACATGATGAAACTGAATTGGTTATGTGTAATTCACAAGTTTCCGGTGCGGATTAGGATGTGAAGTTATGCACAGTTTTGAAGAGTTACGCTCTCAAGATATATTCACCAGATCAGATAAAACATTGTACTTATTTCCGTGTTAGACAAACTCTTTTCTGTTTTAAGTACATCTTCTTCATATAAACTGTACATACAGTGTAGTTTTCTGTTAAAACTGTGGGTTTTTTTTTTAAATATATATTTACCTGGTCAACGCGATTTATATAGACATGCATATTTTGATTCTCATTTGGAATTTATTAGTGTCATTTATTCGGTATGTAAAATTATCATTTTAGTATTTATTGTACATAAAAAATGTTTTAATTAATATGAACAATGTAAACAAATTTAAAAAAAAAAAAAAGAAGAAGAAGCTGTAGTCCTGAACAATTCAATATGGGTCACTTGCCTCTTATTTAGATATTTTTTTTTTCAATGGACAACAGATGACACAATTTCCTGAGAAACCCAGTTGCCTCCCTAATTTGACATCGTCAGAACCATTGATCAACTGAGGGCTCTCAGTCCTTTTATCTTTATAGGCCAATACGTTGATATTATAGGTCACAGTTAAATATGTACATTCAAAAATATACAATATTTGCGAAATTTACAAATCAATGCATTTTAAAGAATCATGCATATAATTTTGTATATACATGTATATATGAATGAATATATTTAATAATAATAATACTAGCACGTGAATCTGCCAGAATGTTTGATAAATGTTTGAACAATAAGAGAAAAGACGTCCATTCTCCACAGCATTCAATGAATCTATCCCCCATAATCAGACATGTGTATCTAAAATGTGAATTTTATCAAATAAAAATTTGTCAAAAAAAAAAAAAAAAAAAAATCAAACAAAGTAACTAGTTATGAATTTTCCGTGAACACATAAACTTCAACTATATTTTTAAAATAAGGCCAAAATAAAAAATACCTTTCGCCGACTGAAAAGTTTTTTTTAATAAGATTATTCAAATATTTTTTTTTATTGTTCATTAACTTTATAAAATACAATCTCATTAAAATCCGTTTTTATCAGCTTTTGTTTTACTCTCATTTGGCGCCCACAACATATAGCCACAGAGGGTTAGTTCGTGTCATGAAACATCGGCGACGTTTCAATCTTATTATATATCTTTAACTTATTAGAATCCTACACTCTTGAAACATTAAATATTCAAAAATTTAGTCATTAAATATACCATGACTAAGGAGCGTTAATATGGTATTTACAAATGTGTCTTCTCAAATTAACGTACGTAGTAAGCATGACAAAGCCTGCCTCATGAGCAGATGAGGGGCCCACCTTGTGTATGCATATCAATAAATTTCACTGCATTTCATGTTTCGATCTAATAAACAGTTCATGTATCATAATGATCCTATTTTTACTATATATAGGACCATAGGAAATATAAATATGTCTTTGTATAATTCTTTCATCTTGATAAATATAATGCAGATGTCGTTTCTTCATTCCTTTTATTTATGGGGTAAACTTCGTGAATAAAACATTAAATGATACTTTAATCATTTTAGATATGGTTTGGTTGAATTAAATATTGTTTGCACATGTACACTCTTTCCAGATAGAGTTAAAATCTTTAAAATTGGCTTATTGTACGGCTTCCTTAGACGTCCAGTGTGTTTTTCTTTTGTTAGGCCTTGAAAATAGGTTGTTTCTTTGCTTTAAAATACCTTTAAAACTTGTTAGACCGACAACATTTGAATACCTGCCTGGTGGAGGGCTCCTAATATAGACTTTTACTTGGCACTTATGCCATTGATCATTAAGAATCAGTAAGGGATCTTTTTCGTGTCAACATCTACATGTATACTGCGACACTGGACCTGCGTTTTTTTACGGTTTCATTCGACTGACCAGTCTCCTCGTCCCTCGCCGGGACCGGTGACTTAGAATAAGCTCCTGAATTACGTTGACTCCAAATCGAAACACTAGAATCACTGCGCCACGCGAGGCCCTTGACAATTTGTCTACACTACACAAGTTAAAATGAATAATATTTGTGAATACCATACCTGTTGCTTCATTTGAATGATATTCGGTTTAAAAATCAGTTTCTTTTGTTCTTTCTTATTTATAAAGATATTATTCAATTTTTCAGAATGCATTTTCAAAACAGCTGTCAGAAAAAAAAATAATTTACCTACCTACCTACCCAACTTGAATTTTTAGGGTCGGGTTGGGGGAAACAAAGATATTTTTAATGATGGCCTAAACTTCCATATTTCTTAATGCGGCCGTGTAAGATCTAGAGTTGTCGATCTTGAAACAAGTTAAAGACATTTCTCAGGTAATATTTCGTACTGCACCACTTTGATCCACCGATATAGCATTTTCATGAATATGTAAATTAATTTCCGGTTTTATTTTTGTCCATGCTGTTTTGAACGTTTGTGTAGCCAGTTTATTCATATGGCTGTCTTTATACATGGCAAGACATGCCCGCGTGTTCAAAGGAGATTAATTGAATGAAAACATATCTGGGATTAAACGTGAGGAAAAGTCATTCGCAGTTTATTGGATTAATTTTAATCAGTATTATTGCCTCGGGTGTAACGTCGTCTTTACGAGAAATAGGTATACATTGAGAAAAGAAGGAATTTTCGCTAGCGTGAAGGTGTTGAGTGTTTAATTAATTTGCATTCCAAAACGACACCCGCTTTGAGAGAAAAAAAGAAATATTTAACTTGCAATTTCGTAACTTTTGTTGGAAATTAGGAGATAGTTTGTGTGTGGAATATCGTGTCTGGATTCAGTTAATGAAATGGAAAGTTCTATACGGTGACATATATGGTGAACATTGATAATATCTAAAGTGTACATCAGGCAATCTTCGTTTGAATAGGGAGTTATATTGATTTGTCTTGCTCGTGAATATACCAAGGGGAATTTATTCCTTCGATAGTGTATATTTGATTCGATTTTCTTTGAAAGAACTGATATTTTTAACCACCCTTAAACCTGAAGATTACTATCTGATATAAGGAAATGAACTTTACTCTCTAAGACTTCGATTTTTTTCCCTATCGTCACACTTTCTTTCACCGTGGCGGATTCGTATACAGTCCCCCCACCAAAGGAACCAAACAAGATGGACTGGTTCCGAATAAATGATTTTTTCATGTCCATTATAACTTTATTAACTTACATTGTGGACCAATTTTACAGCATAGAATACCGTAGAGGCCTCCAAAAGTTGGTTTCGGTGCTGAAGAAAATGGGGAGCATTTTGGGGGTCCAGACATGGAGTGACCCAGGGGACATCAGAAAAAAAGAGATTCTAGAATCCCGGAATCGATATATAGAGGAACAATTTAAGCGAGACGACGATGAGGAAACTGACGAAGTAGACAGTGGTGCCACCAACGCAAGAGGTGAGTTATATAAGTTTTTATATATATATATTTTTTAATGATTGTGGGTGTATTTTTTAAGCATTCCAAACAAAATACAAGTGAAATGTACCAAAAAAAAATCACAGATGAGCTCATACAAACACTCTTTCCGAATTTTTCCCAAGGACAACCGATAACTATCCCTCTAGCTTTGTATCTCCTGGTATGTAATCAAATTTTGTAATGAATATTCAAAAGCAGTGACCTTGGATATCGGTACAAAACTGCAGCTCTTAGCATTTTTTCTCAGTTTTTTTTTTAATGTTTTATCCTTACTCTTTGTATCACAGTGTTAAAATTTCTTTGGTACCAAGGGGTTAAAAAAAAAATCCGGACAATCAGTAATCTGATTCAAGTTTGATTTTCTTTATTTATTTAATCTTCCCGTCCTGTGAGGAAAAAACTGTGTTTTAGCATTCTACAGGTAAAAACAAGACACCTTTTTTTTTCTTTGTGGTGGATTCATTTTCTATTTTTGTACGTTGTTTGTAGTACCGATACAATGAGTAAATCTGTACGTTGTTGAAGTAATAACATGGATTGCTAGTCTTCAAATTTTCACATTAGACGTGTAATTACTAGGTTTATCTTAGCATTTGCCTGTAAGTTTTGTACATTAAGCATTCCATTTAGAAATCGAGTGAAGTCGGTCGTGACAGGCTCTTCCTCCCCTGTACAAACCATTGATATTTTTCCCTTTTAGCATAAACAGAGTTTTTAAAATTACTACAGTGTATACAAAGTGTAATTTAAAGGCTACAGGAATAACTAAATACGCCTGATTATATAGGGCTAATTATATTCCTTAATATCTTAACACCGAAACTTGAGAATTCATTTAAAAAAAAAATTACAAATCAGATAAGTGACACACTCAGCGTTCAGTTAGTAGTGCATTGTTAAACTTACCTTTTATAAACTTAAAAGTAAAAAAGTTACCTTGATATTCCGAAGCCTGAGCACTTGGTCTCAATTACATGTACATGTACACGGTATGCACACTATGCATGGTATTGACAACCTATGTCAAGACCTCCCCTCCCCCCCCCCCAAATTGTTTTCTAATCGCTAAAAGTAAGTTAATTGTCGATCAATCTTTTCAGTAATAGAAAAAATAAAACAAAAAACAAAAGAAAACAAAAAGAAGAAATTTTATATCTTTTGAACCAATATGGCGACGAAGTAAAAAGTTTACATTTGTGTTATGTAACTGAGAGTTGAAAAAAAAAACCTGCAACCCTAAATGTGACATTTGACAGGTCGACATACATATGTACATGTAGTCCTGTACGATAAGATGTCGAACCACTAAAGTGGCTACAGATAAAGAGCATGAAGAGGGCCACTTCAACGTACTACTGATATACAGTGGGAATATTTTACCGACAATTACAAGTACATATCATCCAATCTTAAAAAAAAGAAGGAAATGATATACATGTATATAAAAGGGAAGCCTCGATCTGTGGTATTGTCTGACATAGATCCATGTTCTATTTTGGCTTAACGTCCACCCATAAAGTCCAGACCCCATAAATCTCTTACACAACTATATGATGACACTTTAAGAATGCAATTTTAATCTACACAGTGTACAGTCCATGTCTGTGTTCACTTTAAGGCCTCTTCAAGATAGCATCGCTTTCAATCTCGATATCGTGAAACAACCAAGACTCAAATCAGGAAAAAAATGTAAATTGCTCTACAATGGTGTAGAGCCCATGCAGTTTTAAATTAAATTCATTGGTACATGCTGCTATCTTTATACTATGAAAGACGTTTTGCAGAGGATTAAGTTTTCAGAAGAATTTGACTTAAAGTCTTTATCATGATTTGAGTTTCAGTACACGCGCACTCAGAGTAACTGGGTTTTAATGGTGAATGAACCACTTCAGAGAATTTTATCGAAAGTTTTGAGAGTTGCTATGCTATGTATAGACAACTGCACACAGAGTTACATTTATCTCTTTCTAATTAAGATTACGTTTAAGGTCAGACGACACGTTCCTCAATAATATATATTTTTTCCCAAGAATTTGTCATTGAAGTATTGCTACTTTAACAATTTTCCTTTCAAAAAATTGAGATACCTTACCAGGCATTTGTGGAAGATACCAGAGAATGCTATTTACTATATTGTCCTATTAGAAATCACCAGCATTGCCAATATCACAATTGTATGGTGTCTTTATCTACTTAGACATTTTGAAAACAGTTTAAAAATCATAAGATAATGATAATTATGATTTATTTGTTGTACGGTATATTATGAAGGGATACAAAACAGATATTTGAGCAAACATGTCGTCAGACCTTAATATTTCATGGAATTATATATATAGAAAAAAAATATTTCGTATTTTAAAATTTTAGTATCGAAGTTTAGAAGTTAAAAGTGGCACATGACATAAGCATGGCCTTGAATAAATTAAATAATGTCAACTATTGAAAGACATGTTTTAAGAACACATGCACCCGTGGTATCAATATCCCAGTAAAGAAATGGGCTTTTGTGCTTCAAAGTAGACGCATCACACGTGCTGTTCTAAAGATCTTTCATATGTTTTTCAAAGACATTTAGAACTGCATTTTGCTTTAAGAATCCCTGCAATGGTTAAACCGCATATGTTGTGAGCTTATTTCGCTTCTAGGATGCTTGATAATTAAGTTAATGACTTTTGTCATACTCCCAAGAGTAATAAATAACCCTACTAAATTAAGATTCTATCAATGGTGTATTACTAATAAAGATGTTGAATCACGGGGTATGCTCCAATTATCATTGATAAGAATGAAACACATACATTCTGCAGGTATCATTTGAATTTCGAATTCAACATGAACAACTTGCAATTGTTTGAAGTCAATCGTATTAAAAGGGCATTACAATTGTTTTGTTTCCAATCTTTTAATATTTGACTGTTTTAAGAATATGAGATAGAAAAATGTATTATTTTTATATATGGCAAATAACAACAATGCATTACATTGATTACGAAGACATGTTAAGAACAAAACAAAACAAACAAAAACAGCACGAAGTTTAACCATTATTCTTTTTAACAGTATCTGAGCATATACATGCATTTAGTTTAAACGATGTTTTTATGTGTTATTATTAGCATTTTTTTTTTCAGTTTAGATTAGTATCCAAAGTTGATTATGGTGATACACGAAATTCAAATGACAGACATTCTTATGCCGCACTTGTGTATATGCTTTTTTTTTTTAAATTAATGTATAATTTTGATTTGTAGTTTGATTTTCTTTGCAGAGAAATACGCTAAAATACGAGGTAAACTTACAATTACTGGGTTGTCATAGTGGTCTTTTTTTATTTACTTTACATACCAATCTATTCATTCATGTTTCTTATTCATGGTCACAAGTAAAAATATATCACATCAAAGTAAATTTTGAAGCCCCCCTCCCCCTCCCCCCCCCAATTTTCTCATACGATCTCCCTATAGCATTTTTTAAATCAATTTCAAATTTTAAGTTCAAAGATAACTGCATGTTCAAATCAAATCTCTGCTACAAATTGAGGTTAAGTTATTCCCTTTTATAAGTGATTCTTACAATAAGAATAGTTTAACTAAAAAAGCAGATAATATCCAAAAAATTTAATTAGGTCAGGTACTAAGTATTAGTATGACTCAATTTGCCTCTTTAATTTCGATTCTTTGTATTTTAAGTTGATTCTTTGCTTCTGACTAAAACACCTCAGGCAAATGAATTGAATTTGCTTTTTTTTTTTTTAAATAGCCTTTTAAAATATAGGTAAAATGGACATGTTTTCCCATGGTATTTTAAGGGTTTCAAAATTCATGAAGCAAATTCCCAACGGATTCCAAAAGAAATAAATTAACATCGGTATAGTTATCTTACTTTGCCGCAACCGTGGAGGATTATAAAACTTTGGCGGAAGTCCATGTAGTCATTCAACAACAATTAAAAAAGAGTTTGTTAGCTCCAATTTTTTCCCCATTAAGTTATAGAATTAGCTATTTAGAACGAAAACTGAAAACACTACTCACTTTTTATAAGATTTTACTCACCAATGTAGATTTTGAAAGTAGTCTCGCACCAATTTGTTATAGTTGAAAATGAAACTATGAAAATAAAAAAAAAATTAAAAGTGATTAAACATATTACTTAATTATTATTTGTGATTTTTTTATGATGTAAGGTACCTTTATCTTGGAAACATGTGTTTTATCTTCTTTTAAATTGTTGCTATAGGGCATGCCAAAACATTCTTTGTTTTCAGCGCATATATTCATGCTTTTGTTTCCTTTTTGTCCTTTTTGTAGCATATGTTGCTAAGTTACGAGGTAATGTTAGTTTCACCTTTTTTCCTTGCACTTCTGGTCTTTGTCTGTTTTGACCATGGATCAAAGACCACTTCCGGTCTCTGTGTCACGTGATCTAAGATCACGGATCACCTCTCTAAAACATGTGCACTTTGCCTTCCCTTTCATGACTTTTTATTTACTCGATGTAGTATGATATAACCAGTACGTAAATTTTGAAGAGTTTGGAATTGAAAATAATTTTAACATTTTTTAAATGCTTTTGAAATTCATATTTTTATCCTCGATTATATATGATAACATTGAACACAAAAAGTCAATGCATTTCACATAAAAAATTACTAACCATGCTTATTTTCGAAGTAGAATGTATTATAGTAGTTTGTCTAATTCATGTGTTTGAAATGTGTATGGAGAATTTCAAATTCATACAAATATTTAGAAATCAAGATCGCAGTGTTGTATGTTTGTTTTTACGTGTTTGATTGGTTTCACCGACTTTGATTCAATTCATTGTCTTTTAATGAATGTTTCATATGAAAAGTTCTTTTATCAATTATTTTCAGCTGCGGTTAAAATGAGAGGTAAATAACAACTGAAAATTAAATTGATTTACTTACTTGCATGTGCACCTTTCCCTTATATAGTGTGAAATCATGTCGGCCGCACGTGTACATGCTATTAGTATATTATATTTTGTTATTATCAAACTAATTTAATAGACGTACTCACTTACATATCTGTATCAATTAAAATTATGAATTCTCACTAACAATTTAAATCTCTCTCTCTCTCTCTCTCTCTGAAATATGAGGTCATTTCATATAACGGGTTATGTACAATTATGTTAAATCAAAAATTAATTCAAACGATAAGGAACCACAAGTCATTCTTAAGAGTTCAAATACAAGAATGATCGCTTTGTCATCTTGATATTTGAAATTTGCTGAAATACATTTGTACTGCATGGGCGTAAAGAAAGGTGCGGTTGGTACAACTTTAAACTTGTATGCCCATATCTTTCATCTCCTTTAAATTTTTTGACTTTTCTACATCATGCATAGGAATTTATTCCTATATGGTCATTACTAGGTCCGAATGTTTACATTTTCTTCTTAACAACCGTATTTCCATAAATTAAAGTGAATTTACATTGGAATTACTATTGATTATTTCTACTCCGTGACCTCGTCTAGGCCTTCTCAAAAAAACCGTGTGGGATGAATTCAAAATTTTTGAAAGAAAAACGTGTTACAGTTAAAGGGATGACATCGGGTGTATTGACCTGTGAACAAACATGGATATTTTGCAGTGAGCACTGCTTGTTTATACAAAGTATATGAATTGAAATAAATTATGAACCCATCCTAACAAAATTACCTACTGTATTATCAATACATCTGAATGAACATCCTGGACAAATAAATCGATATTTTCTAGCACCTGTTGGTTAGGTTTTTGGGATAGCATTCATTTGTACACAGGTACCTATACTGGGGGTGTTTATGACGTCCGATCTCCCGTTTATTTCACTATTGTAAGCCACAGGGAATACTGCACGTCATGGTATTCCATCGAGCTAGAAGATATTATGCTAATCAGAAACTTCTATGTATATCAATATCTTTGCATAAACATACTCCTCTCTTTATAACTTTCCCATAACTTTGGATACAATACTAACGACATGTAAATTGACTTAATATGTTATTAAAGGTATTCAAACAAACCTTTAACTCCATATTGTATTTACATCTTGCACTGAAAAAGATAACGAAAATTTAGGTTCCATAAAATCACTGCAGGAAATTTAACAGAACTAATACGCCATGCACCCTTTCATGTTTTGTAGCCAACCAACATAATGCTATAAGATGGTTACCTATGCACGTTAATATAGTTCAATTTTACCAAAATCATATGAGACAGAATAATAAATCATTTTCAATCTTTTTGACTTTACAATTACATTTATGCTTATCTTTTTTTATTTGAATATTCACAATCATAAATTCAGGAGCCTATCACCGGAACCGGAAACTGAAGAAGATGCCATCCGTCCTGAACGACATCGAAATCAAGGCCATGCAGATCAACCCTAAAGACCACACGTACCCCTTTGAGAACCTCGTGTTTGAGGGAGGAGGAAATAAGGGGCTGGCATATTGTGGTGCTGTCAGGGTAAGTAGTTCTATAGTTTAGGAACAGTACAGTATGAGTTTGCAACAATTGCAGATTATTCCTGCTTTATAATAAATAATAAATATTTGTGTAACGAAAACTAAAAAGAATGTTTAATATAGGTTTGGATTTATTGAAATTTTACCTAATTAATAAAATTTTGTTCGTCAATGTTCTTGGCTCGGGGAATTCCAATGAAACTTCACAGAAATGATAATCACCAACTCTCTCTCTCTCTCTCTCGTATATCACAGTCGAAATATGATTTTTAAAAAAATATTTTTCAGAAAAGATGAAATCTTTGTAAAAACTGCATTACAAAGCGTAGGTTTATGTTTGTTCAAATCAATATCCCAGGTGGTGGGATGGGGCACACAATGTTTTGCTTAAGAATATACATGTATTGGAATCTTCTTCTCAACAACGAGCCATGATTATCATATTTATATATAGAAGCACCTTCAGGTTCTGTGAATTCAAGTTTAGTAGGCCGTGCGATAGTGACTTTAGTGAACATTGTGGTCCATAGGGTTCTAGTTTTTTCCGTAATTTACGTCTAATTTGTGACCTCCTTTCCCCTTTCAATAGATGGTATCATGAATCCGATACTGCTTCTCAAATGATGTATAACAAAATTTTCATGCATACTTGAAATTATGATAAGACTCTTTATTTTTGATTCATGCGCGACTATTGATTGGCTTTATTTATTAAACTCTATTTTAATTACTCTGTTGTAACGATCGCTCCCCCCTTTTTCATGTGTTATGATGTGTTGAATGTCAAATTCTTCCCATAAGTTGTACAGTAATTTATGATTACCTCATGATTACCTTAATTGTCGTGTGATCGATGTTTAAATAGCGTCTTCGAGCATACATGTTTTACTGAAACTTCTGCCGCCGCCATACTTTGTTTACTTTTTGTATTTTCCCATGATGCTTCACGGTGTATTGATCTATTTTTACCGTAGTTATTTTGGCGGAAGATTTAATTGTAGATTCTGTTTAATTAAATGTTAAATGTGCTTTTAAAGTGTAAATTATATTTTATTAATTTATTTACGTATTGTAATTTTTTTTACATACGATGTACGAGAGTGAGATTTCATTACGGTATGATTGTCTAATTATTAATTACGGGATGGAATTATTAATTATGATTGGTTATTGATAGGGATGGCAATTTGTAATCGGTTAACCGGTTACTCGGTCGGAACGATGGTAATCGGTTAAAAAATCTGTAATCGGTTAGTCGGAAAAAAAATTAATACATGCGTAAATTTGAATACAATATCCTGAAAACTCGGTCAAATAATACAAATAAAAATATCTAAAATGTTAGTATTTTCATCCGTGGACATAAACAAGCCGATTCGGATATATAATTAAGGCTGTATTGATAACGTGAGAGTAATTGGTCAGTGGTTAATTGCTGTTCAAACACCTTGTCATTACCCAGTCTGACTTGTGTTTCTTTAATGATTTTAATTAAATGATCGTTGAGTACTGTGAACTGATTATAATGTGTACTTAACCTCTACTATCCTTTGTAGTTATCTATTAAACAAGCGATAGTACATACTTAGTTTTGAATTTGGTGACAACCTGCGTGACATCTCTTCATATTTTAAAAAAAAAATGTTTATGATACTTTAGGCATATTTCATGATTATCTTTTTTTCTTTACGTTCTTTATTAATTTTTATTTATTTATTAATTAAATTATTTTTTTGCCTATTAAAATTGAAATAAAATATAAAGTGTTTAAAATTGAAATAAAATATAAAGTGTTTAAAATTGAAATAAAATATAAAGTGTTCTGATCAAATATAAGCATAATATTATTACATTAATATAGTCTTGTTTGTTTGAGTAAAGCAGGACTTACAATGGAGAAATAAATCGAAAATTTTTGATACGATTAACCGACTATTCGGTCGGAACGTCTTGCGGTTAATCGATTGGCAATTCTGCATTCGATTGCCATCCCTAGTTATTGATTATTGCGGGTTTTGGAATTCTATAAATACACAGACGCTAAGTATCGGGTGCTCTCTCTTTCCTTTGTGTCCTAAAGAAAGGTCGCCAGTTTTTGTCCAGATTAAGGTGTGTACTATTTCAGTATATGTGACTAAAGTACATATAGTGCTAGGCTAAATTAATATTACTAGTCATTGTGCTAGTTTCATTTATTATTACTAGTTAAGAACTAGTTATTTCTATTTTCTGTAAGAGTTAGGAAATATTTCTGCTGCGTGCTAGTAGTTGAACTAGTAGCGGGGATATTTATTTGTAAATTTAGTCATTTATAGAGAGCCTTTCCGTTTTAGTTCGGTCGAGGGAATTTATACAGTTTATATCCGTCCGTATCAGAAGTTGTACTGATTTTTGTCTTTTGTCCCAAGGGTTGAGACTTGTCAATTTTACACACTGTTACTCATTTTTCGCTGTTGAACTACCTCAATAAATTATAAACTTTATTTAGCGACTTGGTTTTTATTCCTAGCATTTGCGGGAGTGTTTGACATCCGATGCGTTACACTATTTTAATTAGTCCCATTGTTACACAGATGATATAATTTTGTACAAAAAGGGGTAAAAAAAAATAGTGCATGGCACCAGGAAGTGACCTTAAATATACTATGTTATTGTCGCTGCCAATAAAAGGCCGTTCTGCAATAATTATCAACTTCTCTCTGTATGTGTATAGGTTAGTTTATTGGAAGAATCAAGCCTTTTTTGAATCACTGGTGATGTAACGTTTACAGAGCAATAAATTATCCGTCCTTTGATTTTGCAATTGAAATTTTCAGTGCAGGATAAAATTTCCTCTTTAAAAGAATTTATGTTTTTCCTTTCATACATTTTAAGAAGCAGCAGCAATAGCTCTATTTTTTCTTATAAGTTCGAACGGTCATGTATCGTGCATCCTTAAAGTTACAAGAAACATATGAAATCAATGAAATTAAATTATGTTATTTAATTACCTTTTGAGGAAAACACGATCTGTTTTGCGTATCAAAAAATGAATCCGGAAATACAATCTATTTTAAGGATGCCAAGAACCTTAGTAACAAATTAGCAATAATAACCGTGCGATATAAAGTCATGTATATTGAACTTTCAGAATGTTTAGTTCAAATCAAAGTCGGTAATTTAGAGGGACACGATTTGATCATTAAACGCCAACCCTTAAGGATATTTATTTGATTTAGCTATTGTTGCCACCCATCAACATGATTATATCCAGCTCATAAACCGAGTTACTCGACTAATACTGTTTCCAGCTTTGAAACAGGCCAGCGTTTGTCATCTTTAATGAAAATAAAAAATTATAATAATAAACAAATAAGTGAAAGTCAACGATGCGGAAGTCTTATTTTCCTGTTGACAAGTTTAAATGTACAATGTATACTGAAAGGGGACACAGATAAATTATTGATAGAAGAGATTAATTTTTTTTAAAGGTAGGAATCTATGAAGTGAATTTAAAGGAGATAAATCACATTTAAAGGGTGTAGAACGTATTCAGGTAGAAGTGGACATGCTCCCCTACCGTAAACCGCCCCTATAATTAATTATCAGCTGCTGACTTCGTATTGCATCATCATCGTTATTACACGTCTATGTCAGCTACATGTATATCAAACCACGTCACAAATGCCCTTGTTTTTTGTTTGTTTGTTGTTTATTTTCCCTCTCAAGAATTTTTCACTCATATGGAGACGCCACCACTTGCCGGTGGAGGGCTACAAATTTATACCTATATTCAGCACTCAGGGATATTGAGGAGTGAGTTATCTCTTTTGTGCCAACACCTACTGCGACACGGGACCTCGGTTTATACGGTCTCCTCCGAGGGACAGATCTCCATGTCCCGCAGCGGATCAACTCTTTTCTCCGCGACTCTAGAGCAGACGTTCTCACCGACCAAATGCCTTTGAGGTGTCCGCATAGGGCCATTTGCAAAAGCTCAACAGCGCGTTCAGAAAACACGCCGTCGCGCTAACACACAACACGCCATCATGTTAACACATCATTGAACAACACGCCGTCACGCTAACACAAGTTCGCACAACACGCCGTCGCGCTAACACACAACTCGCCGTCGAGCTATCACAAAGTTGTGTTAGTGAGTTGTGTGACAGCGCGACAGCGTGTTGGGTAAAGCTGCGGTAGCGCGACGGCGTGTTCTGTGACAGCGCAACGGCGTGTTGTGTAAAGTTGTGTAAGCGCAATAGCGTGTTGTTTGAAAGCGAATTAGCGTGTTGCGTGTTAGCGCGATGGCGTGTTTTTCTGAACGCGCTGTTGAGCTTTTGCAAATGGCCCTATCCGGACACCATCGCTGGGCAGTATTGGTTCCGTTAGGTTCGGTTCGTCTGAATAAAACAGATGCCTTCGTTTCTCCATTAAGGAATCTGTGCTTTAAATCAAACTACAATTAATTATATTTATGCATCTATGTTATGAGATTGATGGTCGAAGACATCGTTTTAAAACGTTTATTCCTTGCCTTTTAATGTTGTCCTATCCAGTGATAGAAATAAAAATGCAGTACAGTTCAATGTGCTATGACAGATCAATCTGTCAAATGCAAAAAGTTAAGATTCTAATTTTAGATAGCAAAATACAGTATTTGTTAACGAAACCTTTTTTGAAAATGCTTGCGTGTTTAACTTGTTTGTGCTTATAAGGTAATTCCTGCTTTCTGTTTAATTGAAGTTTAAGCAAATTATACACATTATGTTAAGGTATTATAGAGGGAATACTGATCTTTTACCTGCATGCACAATGGTACATAATAAAGTAAAAAATGTATGATTAAACTCCTAGTTCAACGGTTTATTAGTATCTCTTTAGTTGTTATTTAACAAATAGAGGTCAAAGTAACATACATATATTACAATTATAACACTGACAGATGCGTGAGCATGCAGAATATCATATATACAAATTGTGTTTACTACATTAAAATTTCTAATATTAATATTGATAACTATCGTGGCTTAACATTTAGTGACGGTTTCTGGTGACTTAACATTCAGTGACGGTTTCTTGTGATTTAACATTGAGTGACAGTTTCTCGTGACTAACATTCAGTGACGGTGTCTTGTGATTTAACGTTGAGTGACAGTTTCTGGTGACTTAAAGCATTATGAGCTGCGACCTCGATGTTGGAAATTTTTGTTGCAATATTGTAACTAACTATTTTATGGCAGAAATAAATACGTTTTTAAACTTCTGTTCTTCATATTTGCGATGGAAGAACTGTTTCTAAGCTTTGATCAAAGCAAAATTACATTATTGTCGTCCTGTACAATATTGATTTCTTATATAATACTATAAATTCCATTGTACAGAAATCTTTCTTCGAGAAAAAAATATACTTTATTTTAATTTAATTGATCAAGACATACATGTTTAAATTACATACAGATTTATCATAACAGCACATTTAGCAGCAAGTAAGAATGCTCAAAAATGCAGCTCATATTGCTTTAACATTCAGTGACGATTTCTCATGGCTTTAACCCTCTGTACGATCGAAGATTAGGAACTATCAGCACCGGACCAAACTTGCATAGATGATGTGATTGATAGTGGCATATACAAAGGCATATACAAAGGCATATATTTTCGAAGCATTAAGTCTCCGGAGAATTGATGAAGAAATTCATCCCTCAATAGTTCATTAGATTAAATTTTTATTTATTTTCTCAGATATTACCAAGAGATTGAATTATAAATCTTAATTAAGTTGTTGCTATCTGCAACAAGTCTGCGATTTATCATTCTGAAAAAAGTAGTTTTCTTATATTTACTAGCTAAGTGTGCATTTTTATTACCGGTATTTAATCCAAAGTGTTTTGAAGACAAGATGCGTACGCATAACTTAGTTCATTAAAACTTAGGCATCCAATTATTGGCTTCTGAATACTTTTCCATACTCAAATTCTGGAGTTCATGAAGTTTACAAGAAACTTGCCACATGCAGCTAGCGAATGCATTATTATTATTATTATTATTTTACAGCAATGCAGTTTGCTTTTTTGAAAGAGAATGTTAAGTACCCTCGAGAAACACCCATCTCTATTTCGTCTATTTTTTCATTTTACATTTTGATATCAGACACGTGTTAAACAAATACATTCTATAATGTGCAACGTCTTGAAAAAAATTCTTTAAAATCTGTATTTTTCTATTTATTCAGGCACTGGAAGAGTTGAATCTAATGGAGCAGATTAAGAGATTTGCCGGGGCTAGCGCTGGCGCTATGACGGCTTCTCTACTGGCAGTAGGCTTCGATTCAAAGGAAATTCAAGGCTTCCTAAGCCAGAATATGGCCAAAATGTTTCTAGGTAAGATAAACTGACTGCATACCTACCTGAACACGATTTTAGTGGGGATAAACTAATTAAATACATGTACCTAGCTCATTACATTAGAAACATGCGATTTCTACTCAGTGCCGAAGTTAAAAGAAATGACCGAATACCTTGTTCAGCACGTAAGCATTATGTAATTTTTTTACTCGGCTCAGCACAATATAGCTACGTGCGGTATCTATCTAAGATCGGCTTAGTACGATAGCAAGATTAGCTGACCAAATACCCGCGACACTGCACACTTTAGTGCAAAGATACCATCCGGTGTCTTAAATTCAGATTGATGGACTCGTAATCATGGCTTTGTTGAGGTACATAATGCATGTATACAAACAAAAATTCTTGACATGTCTTTCAGAAATTATGGCTACGTTTTTGTAATTCAAAGGTAACATTTACAAAAAAAGCTATACATTTAAGTAGACCTTGGTTTGTAATTTAATCTACATTCACCACAATTTCAATAATTTTTGGCCATTTAAACATTGTTATTATGTAACTTGATCATAAATGTACAAAGCACTTCTCTTTGACAGATGCTAAGTTTGGGGTTCTGAGCCTATTACCCAACCTATTGTCTGGTTACGGCTGGAACCCTGGAAATAGGATATACAACTGGTTCGGTGAAAAGATGGAACAAAAGATGGGGAATAAAGACGTTACCTTTGGGGAGGTCTGTTGCTGACACAATTGATTAATATTTATTTAACATGCCATAAATTAGAGAAAGGCATGCATGTCCTTTGCAGTGTTCTGTACTGCATTTATCAGTAGCTTTTGTCCTTATTTAATATAAAGTTACTTGTTTTTTAATGGTTTTATATATATATATATATATATATATATATATATATATATATATATATATATATATATATATATATATATATATATATATATATATGATTTTGACCCACATTACAATGGAATTTAATTTTCATGGCATATAGACATAACCTGGTTGCTTTAACATTAAGATTTTTTCAGTTATTATATTTTGAATAAAGGAATAAAAACAAAAATTGATAAAATATGGAACAGGCATTATACACTACATCCGATGATAATATTTTTTTGTATAATTAAAAAAACTCAAATCTCTATTGCTAAATTACATCCCGAACAATACATACAGGTATATAATAATAAATGTTTTTATTTACATGTAGGAATGGAAATAATATGTTATCATATGTATTTATAGTGAAACTTTTCTGTATCTAGTGTTCCAACATTAAATCTCACCATCAAATATTACATACATGTACATATATTAATAAGTACACAGTAGTAACTTTAAATATTACAGTATTTTCATATTTGAAGAATGTATATTTGAGTAGAGTTTTTCTGTTTGACAAAAAATGTAATTATTGAATAAGAAGATAAGCCAATAATTATTTTGTAATAAGTAAGAAAGAAAAACGATTTGTCCTCTGCCTTGAGGAGAAATACTTTAATTAACATGTAATCATCTTTTTAAAGCTCTATGAAAAGACTGGGAAAGAGCTCTGTGTTGTGGTCACGAATCTAAATCACATGACTGAAGAATATTGTCACGTGAAAACAACACCGGATATGCCTATTAGATTAGCAGTGCGCATGTCCATGGCAATTCCAGGTATGAATATGAATAGTAATAGAAAAGAAAATATGTGATTTTAAAATCAGTCACCAATTATTAGTACCTTAACTACAAGTACTACTACTCGTATAATAGTTAATTTTAGTTGACTTTAGTTTACTAAAGTGTCAGAAGTTTTAGTTAAGGATGAATTAAAAACAAAATGACCAAACGCATATTTATCAACCCACACTAAAAATACAGGCAATGAAAATAGATTTCTATGTTTGGATAGTGTCTAAATACCTGCCAAATATCTCGTTGATATCTCAATTAACAAAAAAGTTATGTCCAAAAATGATGCTAAAATTGTCAGGAGTGCAACACCTTTTTGCGACATTTTGAAATTTCAATATTTTTTGGAGATCTGTGAAATAAATAATAATCCTTTATGTTGAAAATAAAGACTTTCCTGATAATATTCAAGGTATTGAGCTTTAAATGTGGACTGTAGTAACTTCTGTTTAATCAAGTTGTGGTCATGGCTGATGTTTAAAAAAAATGTTATACCATGTCAGGAGTGCAACAGAAAAAATGTAGTGTTGCCAAAAAAACATCAATTGTAAAATTCTGAAAGAAAATTAAGACAAAAAGGAATTTTTGAAGTGTAAAACAATAACTGATATACATTTAAAAACTTAAAAATGTTATATAAATCACAAGCAGCATTAATGAGAGTCAAATATATGTGCATACCCAATAATGTCAGGAGGGCAACATTTGATGTTTTGCTCCCAAGCATGAAAAAACTATTATCATTATATGTTTTTCTGATTTTTATTTTGGAAAATAAAGACACAAAGAACATTTTTACCAAATTGATTGATCAATTACAGGATCTGTCTGTGCTTCACATCAATATTTCTATGGTCAGGAGTGCAACACATTTTTATAAAGATTCAAGTTATGTGACGAAAACACTTCTATTCATGCTTAGAAGTATTCATTAATTAATAATGATCTTTTGTATAATTTAATGCTAAAATATAGACGGTTTTATTATTAGAATCTTTCCTTTTTCCCTTTTATCAATTCAGATGTGTTTTTATTTTTTTGTGATTTTTTTAATGAATGTTAAAAATAAACACACTAAAAATTGTCATAAATTTCAAGTAATTCCCCCTCAACTTCACTGAAACAACAGAACAAGGTCTTAATGTAATTTTCACTTCACAATTCTACTTTAAAGGCCCTTTTGGTCAGGAGTGCAACAAATATGTTAGAATTATAAATCATCCAATAAGAATAAAAATAAAGAAAAAAATGATGAGTAGAATTTTTCTTGTGGGTTACTGTGTTTGTCCTCTGAAGGAAAATATGCTTTAAAGTATATATCTTCTAAATATACATTTAAGCTAGTTTTTTGGCATAAATAGGGAATAATTCCAGATAAAATACTAATTTTAAATACTTTCATCTGTTTTAATTATGAAGTATTGGACTATAAATATTGCACAATTTCATTACCACTTGATGTTACCAACACTTTATGAATTTTTGTGTTCTATGGTTTTAATTTTAAATTTTACTGAAGTCAGGAGTGTAACAAAACTGCTTTATAATAACCAATGCTTTTAACTTAATCTTTACTAAAAAATAAGTTGAAAAAAATGTTTGATACTATTTGATGTTCAATACACTATGTCTATCAACAAATTACAGAAATTTTACAGTCAATTCAGGGAATAGTTTTCATCATTTCACATATATTTTTAAATACAATTTATACATATTGCACTTTCCAAATAATCATGATTTAAGGTCTTCAAAATATGAAACAAAGTAAGAATGGGTTATTGTGTGTTATAATTTTTAAAACAATGTTAAATAAAATACATATCAGATGTCAGGAGTGCAACACAATAATGTAACATAGGGTCACTTCAAAATCTAGTATTTTTTGTAAGAGAACTTGTATTTAAAAATTCTTTTTCGGCTTAGATTTAAGATATGACTTGAACAGACAAAAAAGTGAATTTTGGGGACTTTTATTGCTTCATATTTTTTTTATATTAAAACTTTTCAAACCAGAATTGAAAAAATAATGTAAAATAACAATCAAAAAGCCAATTTTTTGTCACATATACAAGAGAAGATACTCAATCAAGGTCTAGATTTAATCATTTATACCCCTTTTACCATTTTAAAGCATAAAAAAAATAATTTCTTGTGAATATGTATTTTAGAAAGTCTTTTAAAGTGTAATGATATTTTCTTTTTTCAAAGAAATTTTACTAATAAAAATTCTGAAACTTTTTAATCCAATTGTCTATCCTATTGCCACTTTTAAACTAGAATGCATGTGCAATATGATGATATAAGTGAAAAATATTTTATAAGTACGAGGGGTGATCAAAAAGTTCGCGAACTAATTGAATATCTTCCTTAAAAGAAACAAAATGAGGTTTCAGTGTTCATTATTTTTAGAGTAGTCCTCTCCGATTTTAATGCACATCTGCCATTGTTCTGCCCATGCGCGAATCACGTGATCCAGGCGGTCACGTGACATGCTTCGTAGTGGTCTGTTCACAGGAGCTAAGAGATTTTCTGAGTATTATATTTCTTACCTTGCAAATATTTTTTTTATAACAATAACAGACCATCTGTCAGAAATGGCCAAATCTCGCCAATAAGATGTATGGATAAGGATATCCCTTCCCAGAATTAGCATGGTGGCCTTCACAACCCGAGTCTTCTGTCTCGGGAGCTTCGTGTATCCAATGTGGAAAAAGTATGGGCGCCTTCTTTTTTTCATATCTCATATGTTTAAAGTCTAAAGTAAACGATATTTTAGGGATTTAATAATTATATTATTGCTCAGATATTCAGCTATTTTTCTTACTGTAACTTGGCGATCTTTTAAAACAAATTGCTCAACTAAGGACACATCTTTTTACCGGTTTGCTTTCGCTGGTCAACAGAACAAACATCAATTTTAACCACCTCCCTGCCTTCACTAAAACATTCAATCCAATAAATGATTGAACTTCTGCTAAGTCTTTTGTCTTCATAAACCTTGAGCAAATTATCATATTCTACTGCAAAGGAATTTCCGAGATATACGTTAAACTTTACAGCCGTTCGTTGCTCCAGTACGACTGAGTCAACCATTTTTTGTCACAAGTGACCTACATACTGACGTCATTTTCACATTGTGACGTCACAAACACGGAGCAAAACATTATTTAACATCTGCTATTTATAGAATATGTGTTTGACTATATGTGTGCCAAATTTGATTCTGATCTGATTTGTGGTTTTTTTTAAATATAGACATAGTTCGCGAACTTTTTGATCACCCCTTATAGTTGAATTTTCCAAAAAATTTCAGTTTGGTGGTCATTTTTTTTAATTGACCCTTAATCAAAGCATCAACGTTTTTATTAAATAACTGTTAATCAAAGTATAAGTTTTCAATGTAGTAAATTAAAATTGTCACTTAGGTAAATAAAAGTATATTCACTAGTAGATGAATTTCGATTTTATATACATTGTATTTCATATTCTCCAACTCTTACGTGCGATTTTTAAACGTTAATATTACTTGTATGACTGATATATTCACATATTTTTACCAAATAAAAAACAATCTGTAAAGTTTCATAGTAAATTAAAGTATCATTATGTAGTAAAATTTGAAAGTATTAAAGTATGTATAATATACTATCGTTAACTATATTAAACTATTCTAATAGTTAACTACACGTGTAGGGGAAAAAACAAATCTACCTACTCAAATAGATAAAGCAATATTAAAAAAATAAATAAATTATTTGAATTTGATTTGATATTATAACTGATTTTAGTTTTTTTTCCCCAATTTTATTTTCATGGCATAACAATATGTAAAAATTATTGGTGTAAAGATGTTATATTTAAACTGGATTTATTAAAATAATACTAACATACACTGTACTTAGTAAACACTAAGTCTTCTGGCATTGGATGCTGCTTTTAAACTTTGCTAAGCAAAATTTCCACCCATGAGTCCCGGCCAAGAATCGCGCCTTTCTTTAGTTTTTCTGGAAAAAAATCAGACCAGTGTATAGACATAATTGTATGTAATATTAAAACAAAAATCGCGTGTTTCTTTAAGTACATGTACAATTATAATTGAATTTTTATTGTTACAGATGTTTTTTTCTCTTGCTTTTCTTACAGGAATGTTTCAAGCCACAAATTACACATACAATGGAGAAACAAACACTTATGTAGATGGAGGGGTGATTTGTAACTATCCAGTACACTGTTATGACGGTACGTTTTCATCTAGATGTAGATTTTTTCATATATAAACTTTACACTCTTGCAATAGAGAAGTCATTATGTTCCCATGTGTGAGCGATGGCGTGAATCAGCTATTAACACTTTTAGATGTAGGAGATCATTGTAGATTATGCATAAATATTGTATTTGTAAGCAGAGGTCGCATCTATGAAGGTAGAGGGAAGCGAGATATTTACATTGTAACTATCCTAAAAACTGCTCAGGCAAAATCTAAAATAAAATATATTAATATAGATTTTCTTACATAAAAGTTTTACTTTTTGTAAAGATCACTTATCGTTAAATGTACCTATAATTATACGCTATATTACAATAACTCTACCCAGTCTAGATCTATATTACAATAATTCTACCCAGTCTAGATCTATATTACAATAACTCTACCCAGTCTAGATCTATTTGGAGATAATACTAACATGTGTAATGTTAAATAAATTCTCTGATGTGTAGGAGACATGGTTTGACTGTAGCTAAACACACACACACACACACACCCTCACACACACACACACACACACACACACACACACACACACACACAAATCAAAAGCAAGGAGAAAGAACTCGATAAGAAAAAAATTAATCCTATTGAATAAACAGTTTTTCCTGCATAACTCAGGCACGTAGTTTCTTTTTAGAAAGGGGCAGCCGGGCCAGAAAAAAATATTTACAATTTACCTGAAAAACCTTTCACATGCAAACAAAAAAGGGGGCCTCGTCCAAAATCAAAAATCCTATTTCTTGGGGTTAGGTGGTAGGAGGGAAGTGTGTCCAAGTTATTCCACAAAGGTTTTATTAATACTATCAAGGAGTGGATTTATGTATTTTACTGTTACTTTGATGTTTCAGCATCTGTATTATATTTATCAATTTGACATCTCTCCCCCTCCTGTCCCACGGTATCAATGACAGTATTGTAAGTTTTACATTCAGCGTAGAGATAAAAGGTTAAACATTTTCTGTCTTGAGAATTCTACCTAAATTAATGTCAACCATCTCTCTTTTGATATTACAATTTCAGTTTTATTCCATTTCATTGGCTATCTTTAGAAATGTGGTAGGAGTTTGGGGGAAAGAGATGAGATGTGTGTGTATGTTAGTTTTGAGTCTTGAGTAGACTTTTAGCGAGTTAAATGTTACTATTTGGAATTCATGAATAAAGAACAGTAAACATGTAGTGACGAGTGTTTTCTTGGAAAGCTTAATCATATCATCACAATAGATTATCTTGCGACGATTTGAATGTACTGCAACAATAAGTGGGGGGTCAACCGGCCTTTCAGTGAACATTTTCAATAGTAACATGTTAGGTTTGGAAAAGGGGGTAGTCCCCCTTGCCCCCCCCCCCCCCATTCCCCATGATACTGCCTGCCTGTTAATCTAATAGTGCATAAATATTATGTGAAAACTCGATTTATTCAAGTGAAAATATGGGTTGAATTGATATTTTTTTTTTTTTTTAAAGTCGCGTATTGAATTTGTGTCTTCTTGTTTGATGGGCACAATTTAATACAGTCATGTAATTATGCTGGGTAAACGGTCTTGTACTGTTATACATATATATATAGAATTTATTGAGGAATTTTAACTGACGCAAAAGATATCAGCCTTTGATGTAGATCCCTACAGTTTACGAGAGGCATTACAAGTGACTTTTGTATAAGTTATCTAAAAAAAAAAAAAACAAATGTTTGGTCTAATCATGCGAGTAGTAACATTAAATTTTAATGACTCTGCCGATTGAACTTAAAGTCTTGAGGTTTGAGTCTTTATAAATAATTCTCTGTGGGCGTTCGATCCTTGAATATGACTAATCATGTTTTTTCCCAAAGAAAACGTTTTATACGTTTGGTGTATTAACATCTTCAGGTCGTCAATTTGGAATAGAATATATTAACTTTTTTTTGTGCAATCCGTTTTCATAAAATTGACAATGCTAATTCCTTTCAATTAAACTATTCCTTTATGGAATTTCTCATTCCCCAGCATTTCTATTTTTATCTGCCATGAACTTAAATTACGGTTATTGTAATTCATTTCGTAGCATTTTAATAAACCATTGTACACAAGTATATATACTGTTAGAGAAATCTCCATATGTACATATCTATTGAAATCAATAAGTAAAATACATTGCAAAGATGTATCCAATGCAAAAACTGAAGGGAAATGGTTCAAGTAGCATTTTATAATTGAATTTACCGTTCATGCATTTATTAAGCAAATGTCTTTGTTGGCAGATACAATGTACCTGTCATGATTAAGTAAGGATTTCAAAAGTGTATGAACTTCCACATCAAAGAACTCTTAGGAGAATAAAAACACATCAAAGAACTCTTAGGAGAATAAAATAGTTCACAACAAATGATAATTCAATTGATTTTTCATTCCCTATGGAGTCCATCATGCACTTACTACAGCGAAAGTAAATAAGTATTAGCCTATGTTTCTGAAAACAAGAATGAAACTCATTTTACAGCTACCGTCAAGTACATGCACATATACAAAAAAAAAATTAGATTTCAGAACCTTGATAATGCTGTTCATTGTAACTTCTAAGGCTTTGAAGAAAAATAATTCTGGAAATTAAACCGTTAAGGTTAGAAATATGAGAAGACGAGCTGGATTTTATCCAAATACTAGATATAAGGGTGCGATGTACAATATCGCAAAAATAAATTTGATAATATTCTCTCCACTTATAGCAAATTCAGTGGAAATGTTCACATAACTTTTGCCTTATTCCCTTTTGTGTCGGTAACATTTATTTCTTTCCCTAGAGTAATCATTGTTTGTGCAAAATGTTTGAAAATCTGGTTTAAAGTGCAAGACTTCTGAAATGATTAATTAGTTGTTCTATAATTAAAGCTTAAAACGTAAGATCCGACCTTCTGTTGCAATGTTCATGTTTCAGTGCTCGATGTTCATTTTTACATACTATGGTAATCGAGGAACGCAAACCTTACAATTCAAACATTATTGATTGAAGGCAAATGTCAAAAGTCAAATAACAATTTTGTGTAGTACAGCAGGCAAAAATATTTCAAAATCAATTTTGCACAGCCACAAATATTAGAAAATACAGTTAATTCATTTTAAACTTAGCCGATATAAAGAGAAAAACGTTTATTGTAATTTATAAACTTCATAACATACCTAGTAATCAACAAACCTAAAAAGACGAATGAATTTAAAACTTGAAATACACCATTTTCTAAAGTATTCACAAGCAATGAATAAAAATTACGAGGGTCATTTAAAAAAATAGTCAATTTACCTCAAAACTGTTTTATTTTAACATATTATGACCAAATTTGAAATATTTCGACAATAAATACGAATAATATGACTTTAAAAAATTCTTCTATATCATGGTATTTTTAAAAATTATTTCGATTTAGTGAGGTCATGTAGCATGTCAAAATTTAGTAACGTAATCTCAGTACACTATTTAATGCCCATAGTCATATCTCTTAAAAATGGCGTCAAAACAAGAACAAAAATTTAACATTTAAATTGGCTATGGCTACATTATTTCATATGCCAAATTGTTGTGTTATATACATTTTTTGTTGAAAAGAAATCAATTACAGAAGGCAAGTAGTCCTAATTTTAAATGGCAAAAAAGGCATTTCAGGACGTCAGCGATAAGCGATACAATTTTGAAAATCATTTTAAAAAAGCTGATAGTGTGTTGATCTTAAATTTCTTTCAAATATTATGACGAAGAATGATATTTTCTACGTATTTTTTGAATGACCTTGCTATACGTATGTTAAGAACTATTGCAGTATGGTAAATAAAGTGTTGGTGCTTTTGTAGAGTTGGAGCTTGTATTTTTACACATCTACAAAATTTTATCTTTGACACTCTAAAATGATATCATATTTTCGAACTTAAAATGTAATTGATACCTAATTTTTATTTTTTTTTTAATAAAAATTTGTAATAAAAGACTTTGCTAGAAGTGAACTCTTTAAAACGTTAAAAAGTGTTTAGGCAATACATGCATAAAGTCTATACTTCCCTTTTTTGGTCTTTGTAGGATGGTGGTTGTCTATGGACTCAAATGACAGTTTTCTGGAGAAACTTCAGCCATTAGACGATCTTCCACGATTGTTAGACAGGCGAGCGAGATTTAAACGAGAGTACAAAGACCCACTGAAAACGCTTGGCTTTCTACTGGTATAAAAAAATAGTACTCACTTAGTCTAATGATCATACATATAAAGTATTGATGTAGACATGCTCAAGTTTCCATGTACTGAATTTTTAAAATTGTTTTTTAATTTTATTTTTTCTGTTTATCTTTGTTTTGTATTTCCTCTGCTCAATACCATAGTTAAATGTTATCAAACATAGATTATGTTTGACATTATCAAAAAGTATCTTAAAAAACCCTCTTGAACTAAAACATTGAAACTTGAGCAGGTCTAGTATTTATGCAAAAACAAAATAAATCGCATGCTCAAAAATAAAAAAAGAAATCTTTTTGTCACTCTATATATTAGACGTAGGTGATGGTGTACTTCTACTCGCCAGTATGTACATAGAGTACTTCGTTTTGTAGATTATTTATGCATCTATATCTAAAGCATATAATGAAATAAACGATAACATGAAACTCACAGTATTGGCAAAATTCCTCAATTCTTTATTTTCATTACTTACTTACATTAAATCGGTGATTCATTTATATTGTAGTAAATGTAATTGGTAAATCACTCATGTAGTAGGTAAAGTTGCATGCTCAAGTGAATAAAAATCCATTCTGCTTTGATTGATTGTTTCACTCCCCTTGCGAGATTTTTTACTCATATTTTGTTTGGAATGCTTTCAAGTGGAGATAATAAATTAATTTTCCTTTTAAAGTATGCCGATTCTGAGACAGATGTGTTCAGATTTATGTTGGAGAAAAGAATAGGTGTACATCTGGATCCATCTCCAAACACAAAACTAGCAACGTAAGGAAAACACTTCTATTACCTACATATAAGTACAGTGAAACCTGTCTAATCCGACATGCACTGGGAGAAAACTTTGTGTCGGAATAGACAGGGTGTCAGATTACAAAGTGAAGCGGATTGCACAAGTGTCGAATTAGACAGTTTTTACTAGTATTATAGTATGTTTAAAATACTTAGATGTACCTAAAAATTCAATAAGATGACATTTTCTTATAAGCATTGAAAGTTTTACAAAAATATAACAGTTCTCTTTTAAAAAGATTTTTTTCTTTCTATTTTGCCACAGAAAGGAATTTCATAAGAGATAAAGACAAAAATTTTAGCAATGAAAATAATGTTAAGCAGCGAAATGTATGCTACTGCAAAATAGGGCCTATATCTATTAATATTTTAAAATTATGAAATATGAAAATAAATTATTTTAATACCACTAATCAAATATTTAATTATTATGTATTATTTGATATTGCAACAATTGTTAGCAACTTTAAGAATTGTATTTTTGAATCAAACAGAGCGAAAATGGAACGTAAGAAAGTGCAGGAAAAGGCAAAACGAGAACACAGAAGAGTCATGATGGCGGTGGATGAGTTTTTAAAGGTTAGAAAACAGACTGCTTTGTAATTTACAAGACCACCTAGTAATGTCTGTACCAAGAAAGGAAATAACAGAAATATGAGGAATTTTATTGCTTTTTTCTTGTGTCTTGGTTCACTGACTGTTTTATTGGGAGATATATTGCCTGTTGTTAATGTTATTGCATGTTATGTGTTACTTTTGAATTAAGCAATTCTACACCAGCAGACAGACCTTGGCTATGTATATATTTTACATTTTTATTAAAGATTCGTAATTTTGAGAAAGTAGTTACTAAATATAGCATGAAATCATTGAACAAATATAACATATTTGACTTCAGCATGTTCAGAACATATTTTGTCTTTTAATTTACTACCAATATTTTTTATATTGTTATTAATATTATTAATGCTTTATTAGGTTTTAAGGAAACATAATTTGGACAAGGATCATACCATAAGTAGAGCAGAATTAGAAAGTGCATTTAAGGATGTAAGTGCATGTACTTGAAATTTTTTTTTAAATTAAATTCAATGAAAATGTATAAATGGACCAAGAAGGAAAGAATCAGTTATTATATGGTTTAATGTAAATTAATAATATTTTGGCATTGGCACTGTTTACCCTAGATTTAGGAATATAAGTAAAATGTGTTTTGGACAGAATTAAAGACAATGAAATCATCTTCAATCATCTCACGGAAAATCCTATACATGTTTTTCCACAAATTTGAAAACTTTCAAATATTGATTGTCAAATTATGAAAAAAAAAACATTGAATTTTTCTGATGATTTGTAATCTCAAATTTAAACAGAGTCAATTTATCAATGGTTATCACAACGCATTTTCTGTACATATCTTGAAAAAAATTCAAGGATTTTTTTTCTTGAAAACGCCTACATTTATGTACATTGAAAGAGGCTATGGGTTGTATGAAAACCACATGACATCAAATATTCATGCCATTCTTATAAATAACGCAGGAAGAGTTTACCAAGAAAAGCAGTGAAATGTTATTTGGAAAAGACTGTACTGTACAAAAGGCCTTTGAAATCCTAGACAAGGATGGAAACGGAGAAGTGAGTGATTTATGTCTGTTTAAATTACTATGAGACGTTGTGCAATATTGACTATTTAAACCCTGTGCATTTATTCCCTAACACAACTGACAATTCAATGAATTATTTGTCAGTTGTGTTAAGGAAATACGTGTCGATGTAGGAATTTCTTTCTCCATAAAACCATAATTGCATTTCATGAAGTAGAATTGCTTCATGATTTTTTCTTCCACATGAGAGAAAATGCTAAGGTGGTAATGAAATTTGAAGCTATTCTTATTTAAGTGGTATTTGCAAACAAAGGGTGAATTACTCAAACTGAAAACATCTTAAGGCGTTGAATTTTTCATTTTGGAAAAAGTTTTGCCATTAGGAATACTCTAAACTTACATTAAATAGCGCACTCAAAATTCAAGTAATTTTAATCTTCATCACCAACTGATTAGCGTAATCATAAATCAGCATACTTGGAGCAAAGTTGTTGTTGTTGTTTTTTTTTTGGTATGAAAAAAATCAAGATATTGGAAGGAATATAAGCATAGATCTAAAAAAAAATACAAACAAAATTGTGAACAGAGTATAATACACGGACACCCCGGAAATTTCAAAGGGAAGGTCAGGTTCCTAGGAGGATAAGCATCAACTGTCGAGCTGTCACACCCGCCCTGAGCGCAGTGTACAGTGTGTTTATTAGGTGGATGGAATAATTAGTAGTCAAAGTTAGAAAGAAAAAAAACAACAACAACAATAATCAGAAAATGGCCTAAACGATTGGTTTGAGACATGTCAGTCAATATACTAGTATGACCAAATGATAGGTTGTATTTGCAAATAAGGTCATTATAACGACTATAGAATGCTGACTTTAAACCAGTGTGTATTAACACATGTATGTACATAGATGGAGACGCAAAATTCTCATGAATAAGATTTTTTTTAAAAAATCCGATGATTGATCTTATAATTAAGGCATTGTTTAATTTACAGATAAATTTCAACGAGTTGATAAATTTTATACAAGGGACAGGAATCAGTCTTCAGCAGCGTTTCCTTGGTTACCAGAGGAGGGACATTAATGGAATTTTCGAATTCTTTGACACATTACAAAACGCTCTACTGACCAACGTTAAACGCGCCTTTGTTAATGTAAGTACAGGGACAATTGTCTCATCCCCTGCTACACCATTTATCAACATTAAGATGACAGAAATTGATTAAGGTCATAGTATACCCAAATTATTGAGAAAGTGTAGATTCGAATAAACTTTTTTTTTTTTTCTTTTTCTTTTTTTTTTTTTTTTTTTTTTTTTTTTTTTTTTTTGACTTTTTTTTTAGCTTTTTTTTGGCATTTTTAAGTTCATACAAACTTCGTAATAAATGTGTTTTAGCAATATGATAAAGCCTACTCAAACTGT